>NC_092334.1:15902500-16260000 GCF_046630445.1 Rutidosis leptorrhynchoides
CTAGGAGGGTAATTTTTTAATAAATTGTTGATGTTCTAAAAAAAAAGTGCTAATGAACTTGTAATAAATCTTACCATCCAAATGTTCTCTAAGTGTACCATTAGCAACATATTCTTTAATGATAACGCGCTCCATTCCATCATCAACGTAGCCAAGAGATTCCACTAGATTCCGATGACAAAATCTCCCAAATACAACCTCACCTCGTAAAGCATCGAAATTTAATTCATACTGCATAATAACAGGATTACATTTCAACTATGCGATTGACAATCAGTTTGTTTGACTTACAAAAGTCAACCTTTTGCTCTTTTTGTGGAGTAGCAAAAATAGTTGCATATATGCATTCATTTTTCCAAATCACATTTAAAACGGTGTTTTACATGGTGATGTACTTCCAAGTTGGGCTCTCTTTAAAAAGTCCAAAAAAAAAAAAAAAAAAAAAAAAAAAAAGCTAAAACAGTACCAAGTACTCTAAGTAATGCGCAAACTGTTCATACCCGTACAAAAATTACCGTTTTGACCTGATACCATCTTGTTACCTCTGACACTATGAATATTCATATTACCTTCTTTAAACGTTTTATGGCAACAACCTGACCGTCAGGTAGCTGAGCTTTGTAGACGGTTCCAAACCCTCCTTCACCTATCCTTAATGATGGTGCAAAATTCTGGGTAGCTCTTGCCACCTGGTTCATGGTCAAATGAACAGATCCGTGTATCATCGTACCAGGTTTCAATTCACCTAATGTGAATATTCTTAAATCTCTATCGATATCACTATAATCATCATCAGTTGAAGGTTCACACTTCATGCTACTTGTGTCACCTGGGTAATAGAAAATAAATAGTAAAAATAAAGGCTTACAAAGTTTGCAAACATTACTCTAAAGTCCGAAGATAGAATCAGAATTTTCCTCATATATCAGCCATCGCGTGAAAGCAAATAAATAACTTTGAGATGAATGAAAGAGATAAAAAAAATTCAGCGATAACATTATACGGCTTTTGAAAAAAAGGCTAACTATGAAAACTCTTATGCATAAAGATTTTGACGAGGATGTAATTAAATTACTGCACGTCACACGAAAGCCCTAACTTCAGCAAAACATAATACAACTCTTTTCGAAATTTTGAAAAATTAAACATATGTTGCACGATTTCAATAGGTTTTTTATCTCATAATAATATGTAAATTTATTTAAGACTTAAGAGTAATACATATATATTTTAGTGCATTGGTGAATTAGTGGACAGGGGCTAGGTTTTCTATCGATTTCACTATAATCATTATCATCCCCTTGTCGCAACCTCTTTGTGTTGTGGGGTGATGCCCCTAGCGGGGTCAAAAAAATACCATCAGTTCGATGAAATCGAGAAGCTGTTTTCGGACTGGAAACTGTTTTATAACCACCCTTTCTGGTTGTCACTTATATTATGAATATTACAATACATTTATAGACACAGGAATTGAGTTTTAACAGCCAGGAACTTATTTTATTCTATTGATTTGTTCAAGAACAAAATTTTGAACCCAAACAATTCTAGAGTCGAAATATCGTCTTTGTAAAGTGATTTCCATTCACGATTCATGGAGAAAATATCCAATCATTTGAATCAATTACAATGTTCATCAGTCATCACAGCCCATACTTCTAAAAATAAATAGGTCACACACCTATACATAAACATAACAAAAACAGTTTGCATACCAGTGTTTTGTTTAGTCGCAGAAACAAGATATTTATTGATCTTCCAAGTCAAACCCATTACGTTCAGTGAACTGTCAGGAACGTCTGAGGTCTGTTGTTGCTCCAGCAAAGCCTGAAGTGATCCCACAACCTCAGTCATAGCAGGTCGTTCTTTTGGAACACTAAGCAGACAACGATATGCAATCTGAGCAAACCTTTTTAAAAACTTGTTAGAAACTGTTCCCCGTATAGTAGGGTCAACCATTTGATCATATTTTCGTTGTTTCACACATTTTTGAGACCACCTGACCAAACTGCATTGCTCCTCTTCTTGGCGTTCATCTACGGCAAGCCTCCCTGATAACAATTCAAACAATACTACCCCAAATGCATACACATCTGTGAAAACAGTCAGTTTTCTGGTATAGAAATACTCTGGATCCAAATACCCGAATGTGCCTTTAACACTCGCATCAACAAATGATTGATTGACCGGACCAATTTTTGACAATCCAAATCAGAAAGCATGGCTTCCCAGTTCTCATTCAAAAGAATGTTTGAGCTCTTGATATCACGGTGTATGACTCCTTGGCGGGCCCCAAAACAAGTGTGAAGGTAGTCTAATCCACTTCCAGCACCTATCGCTATCTTGAGTCGTTCAACCCATATTAAAGGAATAGCAGCCTTGTGTAGATGATCATATAGTGTTCCATTGGGCATATACTCGTAAACCAGTATCATCTCCTTATTATCATCGCAATAACTAATCAGAGACACCAGGTGACAGTGGCGCAACTTTGAAAGCATCTCGATTTCAGCCCTAAACTCGGATGCACCCTGGTTAGACATACAATCTAACCGTTTGATGGCCACAACATGACCAATAGAAATTCGTCTTTTATATACTTTTCCGAATCCTCCTTGTCCAATGACTAGTTTATCATCAAAGTCGTTAGTTGCAGATTGAATCTCTGCAAGAGTAAAACGTCTACATAAAGAAGCTGAAGTCGATGATGACAAGGTATCAGCCACGCCAGTTGCAGATTGCATAATTCTAGTGAGCAATATGTTATAAGTTCTACTAACTTTGTACAAAATTTCCTTACAGTCTCTGTTACCTACAATTATTTGAAGCTTTGAATAATGGTAGGTTCTAGGAAAGCCATAATAAAAACAAAAGATCAATCAGTGCAAAGTGAAAAGCTAAGTCACTCAAACAAAATAAATTATAAAAAAGAAAAAAATTATGTGGTTAGTTCCTTTGGTTTGTACCGGGTTCCCCCAAACTTCCATTTTAACTTTGTTGGTCATCGTGATTTGCAATAGTTACGCGATTAGTCCCCGATGCTGACTATCATTAGTAAAATCCCGTTAAGTTCCCACATCACCACATGTGGGCCTCAGGTGAGGGTAAAATTTAAACTCCACATTTCATCTTCCTTAATTCCTGCAAATAAAAATCAAAAACAAATCCACTGAAATTAAAACCCTAATCAATCCCAAATATGCTTAGTTGCTTCCAAATTAAAAAGCAGGTTAATAGGAAGACTAACCTTTTCACAAGTTCAACAATTATTTAACAAAAGGAGCATATATAACAAAAGAATTTTCCAACCAGGTTAGTAAGCTTTCCAAGCATAAAAAAGTGTTTATCACTTTATCTGGTTCTGCAAGAAGACGGCATAATTTATTAAGTTTTGGGATTATATATCGGGAAGCCACTAAAGTTTATTGTTTTGTATTTGTAGACCACCCATATTTGAAATTGATTTTGTAGGCCACACAAGTTTAACTATTCGTGTTTGTAGGCCATCCATATTTGAAAATGATTCGTAGGCCATCCAAATTCGTATGTTGTTATATATATATATCAAACCCGACTAAAAATCTTTGTAAAAAATTATAAAAAAAAACGTAAATAGTCATGTATTTCGTATGAACTAACCGTCATATAAATAATGTTTATTAAGAAAACCTTGGTTATTTGTATTATTTTTTTACATTTATTACATTTTTCTAATGGGATATTAGCCAGATTCGGTACCGATGGAAGAACAAACGAACTTGGATTGCCCACAAAATTATTTTTTAATATAGGTGACCAGTAAACACGAAAAGATAAATTTGGGTGACCTACAAAATCATTTTTCAATATGGGTGGTCTAAAAACACAAAACAATAAACTTGGATGCCCTCTCGATATATTAGAGCTCCAACCATAGCCATAAACTTTAATATAATTTCGTAATCGGTAATTCAGATATTAATCAAGAATTAATCGAATTCTACTTTATATATATTAAAATTTTAAATTTTAAAAATTATATGTATAAATATAGAAAAAAATCATAGCCATAAACTTTAATATAATTGTTTAAAATTGTTCATTTATTCAAAAACTTTAATATTCCAGTTTAAATTCATGTTGAAATGGTGACCGATTTTGAATTTGACTGACTTTGATTACGATATTGATTTTGATTCATTAATCGACATTGACTTATTAATTAAACGCATTTTTGAAAAATCAGAATGAAGTGCTCTTAAGAATGAATAATTGGAGATTAGTCAAGGAATAACCGGTTTTTTACAACGGTGGTTATAGGTATACTTACCAAACCAATGATAATCGCGCGTTGCGTTTGGGAATTGTTATAACAAAACATAATTTTATTAGTTATTATATACATTGAAATTGTTATAATAATTTACAATTAAAATACTATAAATAATATTAAATAGAAGAAATCAAAAAGTAAAATTAAAGAGTTTTTATTTGTAGTCTTAATGACTATATTTAAAGCTTGAACTTATGCAATAACTAGTGGTAAATTGCATTACAAAAAGGCTTTAGTGACAAGAGTTATTCGTTACTAATAACACTAAATTTGTCACTAAATCAAGTATTCAAGTTAGTGATCAAAATATGTTGATCACATCCCGTCACTATAGATCCATCACAAAACCCTATTAGAAACACAAATACTATAATTGGTCATTATAATGACAATTTGTTTGGTCACTGATACACTAATATTGTATAGTGACCCAAAGTTAGTGACAATTTTTTTAATGATATATAAATAACATTATTAGTGACTAAATAATAAGTCATCACTCAAAGATTGTCTTAAATGACTACTTTTTTGTAATGTTAAGCTGGTTGAAAGAAGTCATATGTAGGAAATAAGTATAGTTAATATGAAAGTACAAACAGTTTTGTGCATGTCTAAATTTTTAACGATATCGCTAAGGGTTATCTTCAAGTTTTTTCAAAACTAAAAGTAAATGTTTGAAAAATATATGACATAATAAAGATATAACGATGGAGGGTAAAAAAATATTATACATGATATACATACGGAAGATAGATGCCGAGAATCAGAGAATGTTAAACATAGCCGTAAGAATTAAGATTAAGCATGCTATATTTAAGTTTTAAAAGTATATGTTGAATTAATTGCAAAATAATGATATTCCATTTTTAATATTGACATTCTCTATGTAATTTTGTATTAGCGTTATTTATGTCAACTGCTAAATATAAATATGGATATAACTTATATATGGTATCACTACCGGAAAAAAGCTCTTTCCGGACGACTCTTGGGGACGATTTATCGTTCCAGATAGTCTTCTCGGACGACACATCGTACGGAATGTGTCGTCCAGAAAGGTTCGCCCCGGAAAGTTTTTCTGGACGGCATTTTTTTTCCCGGACGGAAGGTGGGGCCCACATTGACTTTCAACGCTTGCCTTCGTGGACGCTTTTTCCGGACGACTCTTGGGGACGACTTATCGTCCCAAAAGAAATAATATTAAAATAATATTAATTATTTATTATTAATTATTAATGCATAACAGAAAAATAAATAAAAAAACCGGACGACTCTTTCTGGACGACTTATCGTCCGGAAAGCTCTCTGCTGTTTCGGGACAAATTCGTTTATGTTGTTTCCAGCCGTATTCGATACGGCACATTTCAAATATCCAAACTTGCTACATAAATAAGATTATAGTTTCACAAAATACCACAATAACATTAAAAAAAATATCCAAACGCGACAATAATTATTCATACATTTTAAAATCCGAAAAAACTACCAAATCAACTAATATCGTTTACAAATCAACTAAACTTAACATAATTGTCTTGAAACAACCGGAAAAACACCCAACAAAAGCATACTTGTCTTCAAACACACCAAACAAATTACAAATTGGCAAATGGATCGTGATAGTCGTCATACAAATCATCATCATTGTTACGGCTCGGGCGCGGAGTATTGAAATTGGAAGTACCGGTAGGATACCCAAAATTTGGTTGAATATCGGGAGGGACTACAAGATTATTAAAACGAAAGATTTGTTCAATTTGACTTGCCGTGTAGTATGGTTCCATTGTTGGTTGGTGGCTCCGACCGGTAGAAGATGAAGATGCGGAATTACTTGCCGAATTTGGTAACTTTGGCCCCACTCCGCGTTGGTGTCCGGTTCGCTCACCCAAAACTTGATCCATGATATCGGTCTCGTCTCTTCCCGGTTGTTCATTTAGCAATTCCTTCATTCGTTTCTACAAGATTAAACAAATATTAATATTATACATATATATATATATATATATATATATATATATATATACACACATATATATATACACGTTTCGGGACTTATATATATATATATATATATATATATATATATATATATATATATATATATATATATACCGTTTGACTTATATTTATATTTATATGTAGTACACCAAAATCTATGAAAATTTATTACTTACGTAGTTCTGTTTTGGTTTGAAAGCGTTAGTCCACGTGGTTCCGTCCTTGGGTTTGTGCAAGAGCTTGTAATTTTTGATAGGATCGAAAGGTTGCGGACTGTGCTTTACCTTATTATCGTTCTACAAACACACACAAAATAACTTAAATGTATATAAATCAAATAACATATTTTCTATCATTTTATCATTTATGTAAAACATTAAAAACAAGGAGGTTTAAGTAATTTACCAAATGTTTAACTATCAATTTGCTTCCATGCAAACTGTGGTATTGGACACAAGACCGGTTTTTTGCATTTTGCTCACAACGCTTTTGGCATTCTTCGTTAAGCATCAAGTCAACAAAAGGATTCCAGAGTTCGGCTTCAACGTCTGGTGGTGGGTGGGAACGAATAAAATTAATATCATTAGGAAAGTCGCTTACAAGGTTTTTGTAATAGCCTTGTTATTCACTTTTTTCGTTTTTCCATCTATCCCCCGCTATCTTGTTAATAGCAGCTCGGATTTGTTGTTCTCTCTTTGATTCTAGCCAAGTTTCAATTTTAAAGAAATTCTACAAAAAAAATAATAGATATATTAGAAGATTGTATATAAGAAACGCATATATATATATACACACACACACACACACACACGTATATATATATATACATATATATATACACGTATATATATACGTGTATATATATAAGTGTATATATATACACGTATATATATATATATATATATATGCATATATATATATATACGTGTGTGTATATACGTGTATATATGTATGTATATGTATATGTATAAGTACTAATTAGTTAAACTTACGCAGATATTAATCCAAAATAATTCTTTTGAAGAACTTGGCACATCCGCCCAACAGGCGTAATGTTTCGGGAACTTTGGGGACCTAACAACACTAGCTATCAAATTAACAAACATTGAACTATTAGGGCCTATCGGATTAACGGTTCTCCACATAAAATCAAAGTCAATCTCGAGTCGTCCGTGAGCATCTCTCAATTTTCGTAAACCTATGTTTTTTGTTTATCCCCGTTTACCCCTTGCATTAGGTTGGGGATCGTTATCTTGGCCACCGGCCCCAGCACCGATCATTAGGAAAATGAGAGCAAAGAAATTCATCTGCATAAATACAAATAAAGTGAGTAGAATAATGATATATACATATACATTTATATATATATATATATATATATATATATATATATATATACACACACACACACACATGTAGTGACCCGAACTTTTTCGAACCTTTCTATGATTATATGTTTAATGAAAACTATATTTACATGATTAAATGTTTCCAACATATTAAGCAATCAAATTTTTTAAGACTTGGTTAATTGAAACGGAAATTTTGTAAACGTCTGATTACCCAGTTTGACCAATGATTCACGAACGCTATAAGTTGTATATGACATGATGATACATAAATGAATAAATATATACGTTTAACATGATATAATGATCATCAAGTATCTCATTAAAAATAGTAACAATAAGTTATATACTTAAAAAGGAGACTATTGACGTATGAAACTCGAAACGATACATATAACGATTATCGTTATAGCCACGTCTTACTAAATATATATGAAGCATATTAATACATTGTTATATTATATATAACATGATAATATGATAATTAAATATATCATTAAGTGTATTAACAATGAACTACATAAGTAAAAACAAGACTACTAACTTAAGGATTTCGAAACGAGACATATATGTAACGATTATCGTTGTAACGACATTTAAATGTATATATCATATTAAGATATATTAATATATCATAATATCATGATAATATAATAATTTAAAATCTCATTTGATATTATAAACTTTGGGTTAACAACATTTAACAAGATCGTTAACCTAAAGGTCTCAAAACAACACTTACATGTAACGACTAACGATGACTTAACGACTCAGTTAAAATGTATATACATGTAGTGTTTTAATATGTATTCATACACTTTTGAAAGACTTCTAGACACTTATCAAAATACTTCTACTTAACAAAAATGCTTACAATTACATCCTCGTTCAGTTTCATCAACAATTCTACTCGTATGCACCAGTATTCGTACTCGTACAATACGCAGCTTTTAGATGTATGTACTATTGGTATATACACTCCAATTATCAGCTCTTAGTAGCCCATGTGAGTCACCTAACACATGTGGGAACCATCATTTGGCAACTAGCATGAAATATCTCATAAAATTACAAAAATATGAGTAATCATTCATGACTTATTTACATGAAAACAAAATTACATATCCTTTATATCTAATCCATACACCAACGACCAAAAATACCTACAAACACTTTCATTCTTCAATTTTATTTATCTAATTGATCTCTCTCAAGTTCTATCTTCAAGTTCTAAGTGTTCTTCATAAATTCTACAAGTTCTAGTTTCATAAAATCAAGAATACTTCCAAGTTTGCTAGCTTACTTCCAATCTTGTAGAGTGATCATCCAACCTCAAGAAATCTTTCTTATTTACAGTAAGATATCTTTCTAATACAAGGTAATACTCATATTCAAACTTTGATTCAATTTCTATAACTATAACAATCTTATTTCGAGTGAAAATCTTACTTGAACTGTTTTCGTGTCATGATTCTGCTTCAAGAACTTTCAAGCCATCCAAGGATCCTTTGAAGCTAGATCCATTTTTCTCATTTCCAGTAGCTTTATCCAGAAAACTTGAGGTAGTAATGATGTTCATAACATCATTCGATTCATACATATAAAGCTATCTTATTTGAAGGTTTAAACTTGTAATCACTAGAACATAGTTTAGTTAATTATAAACTTGTTCGCAAACAAAAGTTAATCCTTCTAACTTGACTTTTAAAATCAACTAAACACATGTTCTATATCTATATGATATGCTAACTTAATGATTTAAAATCTGGAAACACGAAAAACACCATAAAATCGGATTTACGCCGTCGTAGTAACACCGCGGGCTGTTTTGGGTTAGTTAGTTAAAAACTATGATAAACTTTGATTTAAAAGTTGTTCTTCTGAGAAAATGATTTTTCTTATGAACATGAAATTATATCCAAAAATCATGGTTAAACTCAAAGTGGAAGTATGTTTTTCAAAATGGTCATCAAGACGTCGTTCTTTCGACTGAAATGACTACCTCTTACAAAAACGACTTGTAACTTATATTTCTGACTATAAACCTATACTTTTTCTGTTTAGATTCATAAAATAGAGTTCAATATGAAACCATAGCAATTTGATTCACTCAAAACGGATTTAAAACGAAGAAGTTATGGGTAAAACAAGATTGGATAATTTTTCTTGTTGTAGCTACGTGAAAATTGGTAACAAATCTATATTAATCATATCCTAGCTAACTTATATTGTATTATACATGTATTCTAATATATTATGTAATCTTGGGATACCATAGACACGTATGCAAATGTTTTGACATATCATATCGACCCATGTGTATATATTATTTGGAACAACCATAGACACTCTATATGCAGTAATGTGGGAGTTAGCTATACAGGGTTGAGGTTGATTCCAAAAATATATATACTTTGAGTTGTGATCTAGCCTGAGACGAGTATACACTGGGTCGTGGATTGATTCAAGATAATATATATCAATTTTTTTTCTGTACATCTAACTTTGAACAACTAGTTGTAGGTTACTAACGAGGACAGCTGACTTAATGAACTTAAAACATCAAAATGTATTAAGAGTGTTGTAAATATATTTTGAACATACTTTGATATATATGTACATATTTTTTATAGGTTCGTGAATCGACCAGTGGTCAAGTCTTACTTCCCGACGAAGTAAAAATCTGTGAAAGTGAGTTATAGTCCCACTTTTAAAATCTAATATTTTTGGGATTAGAATACATGCAGGTTTTATAAATGATTTACAAAATAGACACAAGTATGTGAAACTACATTCTATGGTTGAATTATCGAAATCGAATATGCCCCTTTTTATTAAGTCTGGTAATCTAGGAATTAGGGAACAGACACCCTAATTGACGCGATTCCTAAAGATAGATCTATTGGGCCTAACAAACCCCATCCAAAGTACCGGATGCTTTAGTACTTCGAAATTTATATCATATCTGAAGGGTGTCCCGAAATGATGGGGATATTCTTAAATATGCATCTTGTTAATGTCGGTTACCAGGTGTTCACCATATGAATGATTTTTATCTCTATGTATGGGATGTGTATTGAAATATGAAATCTTGTGGTCTATTATTATGATTTGATAATATATAGGTTAAACCTATAACTCACCAACATTTTTGTTGACGTTTTAAGTATGTTTATTCTCAGGTGATTATTAAGAGATTCCGCTGTCGCATACTTAAATAAAGACGAGATTTGGAGTCCATGCTTGTATGATATTGTGTAAAAACAGCATTCAAGAAACTTATTTCGTTGTAACATATTTGTATTGTAAACCATTATGTAATGGTCGTGTGTAAACATGATATTTTAGATTATCATTATTTGATAATCTACGTAAAGCTTTTTAAATCTTTATTGATGAAATAAAGGTTATGGTTTATTTTAAAATGAATGCAGTCTTTGAAAAACGTCTCATATAGAGGTCAAAACCTCGCAACGAAATCAATTAATATGGAACGTTTTTAATCAATAAGAACGGGACATTTCAACACACACATTATATATATGTGTGCGTGTATATATATATATATATATATATATATATATATATATATATATATATATATATATATGTGTGTGTGTGTGTGTGTGTGTGTGTGTGTGTGTATACATATACATATATTTCATGCGAAAAATTTAAAAAGACATTCATAGAAATAACATTCATAAAAATATTAAACATTTGATTACAACAACAGGCGTTTTTTGATAAATGACAAGAATTACACATCAATAATCATCATCATCGCTAGAGTAAGCTTCATTTAGAGGAATTTGGGGATTTAGCTCATCTTCAGCCACCACATCATCATCATCATCATCATCATAATCCTCATCATCACAAATGTCATCATCATCATCATTAACTTCATGTGTTGGTGGATTAAACTGAATTGGTATTGATTCTCCGGGTACACTCATACTTGTATAAGTCATATTATCTAAATCAGCATCAAGGCTAAGATCGGATGAATTGGTTTCGTGTACAACATCCCGTATGGTGTCTTCGATAATGTCCCTATCCCAGAGTTTTCGATGATGTAATCACCTATGGAAGTATTGTGTTGTAGTTTGTAGTTTCAGAATTAATTTCAGTTTCTAGTATTTTAGTTTCAGTATTAGTTTGTAGTTTCATAATTAATTTCAGTTTCTAGTATTTCAGTTTCTACTATTTCAATGCATCTTCATGGTTGATATTGACGCCAGCCTTCCATCGTCTAATCCACCACGTACCACCACATTTATGACCAACTTTGAATGCTTAAATTGTGTTATTGTTGTATTTTGAATTTCAATAAATTGTTGTATTTTAATAAACTGTGTAATTTTAATTTTCAATAAATCGTGTAATTTTAATATTGGATTCGTGTAATAAAGTTGTGTTGAGCAGAGATGCTCTGCATAAAGTTGTATTGAGCAGAGATGCTCTGCATAAAGTTGTGTTGAGCAGAGATGCTCTGCATAAAGTTGTGTTGTGTTTAATCTGTAGTTTCAAAAAATTGTAACCGTGATGTTGTTTTAATAAAAGTGACGTTCAAAAAAAATAGTGATTTATATTTGTAATAATATGAAAAATTTAATAAGCTCTTAATAAATTTAATAATAACAATATACCGTTACATAACAACGTTACATTACACCGTTACGTACACCGACACATAAACACCGTTACACTAGAGCGGGAAAAATTTTGGGCGGGAAACATTTGTGCGGGAATTCTTGGTGCAGCGGGAAACAACTTTCCTTTTTTTGGAGCCATTTTTTCCGGTACAATAATTGGATCATATCTTTCCGGACGACATTGGGTCGTCCGGGAAAACTTTGTGGATCTACTTAAAGAGTATCCATACACACTCTTTTCATCCATACCCACACATTCAAGTCTCTCTATCTCTATCTCTACAATCACACTATGAATCAACCAACAAATAATAGACCTATTAGTGAAGGTCGACAAGTCAGACTACGAGATTTTCCAGAGATCGATCGTGAATTCAGAAGAATGGGTTGGCTTCCTTTCCTTTTGCTTGATAAGTTTTTTTTCCTGCTCTCGTGCATCAATTCTATTTCAACTTTGAATTCACTAATGAACAATTGGTGAGGTTTCAAATCTATGACAGGCAACACGAGTATACTCTTGAACAATTTGGTATGCTATTGGGCGTACCATTTGAAGGTAACAATATCTATTTTTCCAGTGAAGACCTCGAAGCTCTTCCTCGGGATATTTCAAAATATGACATGGCCATACTTGTGTGTCGTATTGCGGTTCCATTCAGAACCATAGAACGTTCAGGCATCCTTGACGAATACCTTCGTCCGGGAAATATTGCTATAAGAAATGCACTTATTAGGAGTAACATGTACCACCGCGAACCAAACGTCACTCGATTGTCAATGACCAAAGCATGTCTTCACTGGTGCATAACTCACAACATCCAAGTAAATATTGCTCATTTGGTCGCTTCCCGAATGAATCAACTTCGTTATGCAGAAACAAGACCTCATCTTCCGTACAGAGCATTTCTGAACCGTGTATTTACTAGTATTGGTGCGGTTGAAGGTTTGGTGGGACGACGTCCGATAACCACGTTACCTATCGACCGGTCCTTCGTTTCTGAAACATCGGCAGCATCGAGCTCAGGTTCTGAAAGTTCGTCCACTAAATCGGATGCTTGTAGTCATCCTCGTCGTCGTTGTTAGTTTGTTTCAATACCAATAACTTTGTAGTCGTGTGCTTGAAGTGTGTTTAATTCAGTAAGTGTGTTTAAATTTAGTAAGTGTGTTTAATTTTAGTCGTGTGCTTGAAGGATATGTAGGACGACGTCTGATAAGTAAGAGTGTTTAATTCAGTAAGTGTGTTTAATTCAGTAAGTGTGTTTAAATTCGGTAACTTTGTATTATATTAATTTAATGTTTGTCGGTTTGTTGTGTTTAATTAAAAAAAATTCGTTTGTCTACTTAAATATTGCTCTTTATATATAATAACCGATTTATCTACTTACAATCTGTTTTCATTCAAAACAAATGACAACAACATAACAATTTCATTCAACAGAACTAATACAATCGATACTGTGATGACCCGGGAATTTCTGACTAAATTTAAACTTGAATCCTATATGGTTTCGATACGATAAGCAAAAGTCTGTAATGTTGAGTCTCGAAAGTTTTGAAAACTATATTCAAGTAATCAATTACCCTTTGACCATGCCCGACGATTCACGAACGATTGTTTTAAATAAATAAATAAATAAATAAATAAATATATATATATATATATATATATATATATATATATATATATATATATATATTTATATATAATAATTTGAAATTATAAAATATAAGTTAAACATTAAATTTAAATATGTAAAATAAGATACAAAATAATTAAGTGTAATTAAAAATGAATCTATAGATATATAATATAATTTCTAGGTATAATTATTATTATAGGATATTATAGTATATAAAGTTTATAAATGATAAATATTCAATAAAAGTTATTATATAATGTGTTATATGATTATTAAATATTACATAATTAATAATATATAATTACAAGATTTGATATAGTATTATATCAATATTATTGTTATTACCCTTATTAATATTATTATTAATAGTATTTTTATTATTATTGTTATTATTATTATTATTAATTTTGATTATTATTAATATAAATATAATTATTAATTAATATTATGATCATAAGAATTAGAATCTAAATTGATTTCACGTACCCATCATACTTTAATTTATTTTGTTTCTTCCTCTAAATATGTTGCATAAACGAATATAAGTACAGACAGAATCCAAATTAATCAGCCATCTGTATCACTTTATATTTTTATTTTTTACTTTACATCCTGTTCTTGATTTAATTGAACCAGGCAACATCAATTGACTATAAACCAAACAAGTATCGGTTGTTACTCTCAAAATCACTCAGATATTCACCTTCCATATTAGTCACCAAAAATACGTTGCTGCTATTAAAAAAAAAAAAGAAATCAAGAACAGCTCGTTCCTCACTGTACGAGTCCAAATTTTTGAAATGTTCGAATTCAAGAGAATTACAAAATCTTTAAATGTAGCTTTGTTAGGAATCCAATACTCAATCTATCTGTAAAATTTCACACTCCAATTCCTTTTATTGATCTCAAATTTCTGAGTCAAAGTTTTTGAACAAAAAAAGTCAACAAGTGTTCTTCAAGTGAATTCAAAAATTCTGTTATGTTTTCAGTCAAATTGGTTATACGGAAAGTTTCTAATCAAGATTTAAAACCTCTTTCATGTTGGATTCATGAGCTAAAACGTTCCCAAACTCATAATCAATTATTTTTTTTTCTTTTTCTCCGTGACTAATAGCAGCGATTTTTTATTATCATCACTAAATATTGATGTTTTTCAGTTAGTTGATGAACCAAAAATCGTTTTGTAACTGATTCACTGAAGGAGATGAAGGAGAAGTTAAAACAGAAGAGGTTTTAATAGGATTCATATGGGTTATAAATCAGTAAAATTAAAATGGATGAGTGGTGTAGGGTGTTGAAGGGTATTCAAGAGGTCTCGGGTTCGAGTCCCTCATGGAGCATTTTTTTTTTTAGCCTTCCTCAAAGAAGGTAGTGCCTTTTTATTTAAAATTATTGTTATTATTATCATTTTCATTAGTATTATTATTAGTGTTATTGTTATTACTATTGTTATTATTGATTGTTAATAATACAAGTATTATAGTTATTATTATTATTAATAATAAAAATAAATATTAGTTACCATTTATCATTATTATAATTAAAAATTACAAATATGATTATTATTTTTAATAATTTTTATTACTAATATTATCATCATTATCAAGTAATACTATTTAGTATTATTGTTATTATCACTGCTATTAATATCGTTATCAATACTAGCGCTAATATTATCACTAACTATTATTATTAAATGAGTATTATTAATATAAATATTACTAATACTATTATAGTTAGGATTACGAATTTATGTCAAAGAAGCCTTAGTTAGTTAGCAAATTTAACATGAAGATTTTGATTATGATTTACATAAGTATGGTTATTGATATTATCACGAGTAATGAAATTGCTATAATAATTATTATTATTAATTATTAGGTATTACTATAAAAATTATTATTTCCATTATCATTAGTAATAAACTTTTCACTTTATTTATAAATTATTATTATTATCGTTATTATAAGATGTATTATTAAAACTAACGTTAATACGATTATTAATAGAAACATTAATATTATTATCACTATTATTATTTTAATCACTACTAATATTATTTTTGGTAATAATATTGTCACTACTCTTAATAAATAAATGAATGAAATATAATTAAAATATTTAATACATTTAACGTAACAAAATTTATACTTTATATATTAAAATGAATATATATAAATAACGAAATATATAAATTACTAATATAAAATTTTTATCATTTATAATAATATATATACATATAATTGTTCTACTACAAGGATATGTATTAATATTATACAAATGATATAGGTTCGTGAATCCGAGGTCAACCCTGCATTGTTCAATATAGTCATATGTATTTTTACTACAAAATACATTAGGTGAGTTTCATTTGCCTTTTTACCCTTTATATTTTTGGGCTGAGAATACATGCGCAACTTTTTATAACTGTTTTACGAAATAGACACAAGTAATTGAAACTACATTATATGGTTGAATGATCGAAATCGAATATGCCCCTTTATAGTCTGGTAATCTAAGAATTAGGGAACAGACAGCCTAATTGACGCGAATCCTAAAGATAGATCTATCGGGCCCAACAAGCCCCATCCAAAGTACCGGATGCTTTAGTACTTCGAAATTTATATCATGTCCGATGGAGGATCCCGGAATGATGGGGATATTCTTATATGCATATTGTGAATGTCGGTTACCAGGTGTTCAATCCATATGAATGATATTTTTGTCTCTATGCATGGGACGTATGTTTATGAGAAATAGAAATATGAAATTTTGTGGTCTATTAAAATTATGAAATGATGATTTATGTTAAACTAATGAACTCACCAACCTTTTGGTTGACACTTGAAAGCATGTTTATTCTCAGGTACGAAAGAAATCTTCCACTGTGCATTTGCTCATTTTATAGATATTACTTGGAGTCATTCATGGCATATTTCAAAAGACGTTGCATTCGAATCATCGAGTTCATCAAGATTATTATTAAGTTAATTATATTTAGATATATTATGAAATGGTATGCATGTCTGTCAACTGTCGATGTAAATGAAAGTTTGTCTTTTAAAAACGAATGCAATGTTTGTAAAATGTATCATATAGAGGTCAAGTACCTCGCGATGTAATCAACTGTTGGGAATTGTTTATAATCGATATGGACTTCGTCCGGATGGATTAGGACGGGTCTTTACAGATACAAATACAAACGATACAAATACAAACGAGACACAAATACAAACGATACAAATACAAACGATACAGAAATACAAACGATACAAATCTACCCAAGTTAACTAACTAACTTAACGGAAAGTTAAAAAAGTGTTTTCGTCTTCCAAAACCAAATAAAGAGAAATGCGATCAGAACGCCAACTTAGGGTTTCTTTTATATCGTTCCACTGATCGTCGGTACAGAGATATGTGACGGACAATTCCGGAACACAGTCATCTTCATAAAACAAGACGTCCGTGTGTTCGAACGGAACATTTTCTTTCAAAAAGGTTAAAAGCTCATCTAAACCAACGTCGCGAACGTCAATGTTTTTGAACGTAGCTTTTGAACCACGCGTATAATCGTAAACTTTCATTTCATTACGGAATTCACTTCCGTAATACACTTCGATTGAGACAATCATCGGCGAAAGGGTCATCATTTTGAGTTTGGAAGTGTGATAGTGCAGTTTAAGTGTTGGATGTGTGTTAGATATGTGTTCAATATGTGTTGAGGATGAGGTATAAGTAGACAAATCGAACCGTCGTCCCAAAATGTATTTCCAGACGATTTGTCCTCCCCAAAGGTATCCCAGACGACAAATCGTCCGGAGAAAAAAGCCCGCAAAAACTATTCTTTTTTGGAGCCAATTTTTTACGGTACAATAATTGGATCCTATCTTTCCGGACGACATTGGGTCGTCCGGGAAACTCTAGTCAAACAATCAGGAAAAAGCAAACAGAAAAGGCAATAAATTTTGTCGGCTTGTGGCTTTTTGCGGACGACTTTAGTCGTCCGGAAAGGTCCTGTCCGGAAAAATCGTTTTTCTAGTAGTGTATGTTTGAACGTAACTCCTAGGCCTACGTTTAACCTTCTCCCACAATAATTTATCTATTCCAGTAAATATATATTTTTAAGTTTTACATGCGGATTAACTTTAGGTTTCTAATATAAGAATTCGCATACATATTAATTTTGATGTTTTATTTTGAAAACTTTACAAATTTAATTGTTTAAAGGTTCTACAGGTATATTCTGTAATATATTACTGTACTAAGTATTCTTACAGAGTTTTATAATCAAACAACAAACCGACCTTAGCTCAGTTGGTAGAGCGGAGGACTGTAGTGTGATCATAGCTATCCTTAGGTCGCTGGTTCGAATCCGGCAGGTCGGATAATTTTTATTTTTAATCTAAATGAATAAATAGTTAATTCTGCAAGGCCTAGCACAGTTGCAGACTGTCAAGGAAGCACATAAAATGTTGTTATTAATCAGTTCTTTTTAGGGTCTAATAAACTGACTTTAATCATATACAGGAACTAATTTAGTTATTCATTTTGGTAACTAGTAATTTGGTAACATTACTGTACATCTGATGATAACATTACTGTAACTTTTGCTTCAAACGTACCATGATTCTTTAATTGTATATTTCACTTATAAAAAACTTTTGATATGAACACATATGTGTTATTACAATTTTGTATGATCAATCTTCTGTAATCGAGCTGGAACAAATTTTTGGCTCCATGTATTTTCCTACCTAATTGTTGCAAGCATATAAAGTAAAATGTGGAATATGTGCAAATACAATCGAATATGGAGCCACACTTATCGGCTCGGATGAATTTTTAAAAATAGGCTGCAATGAAGGAATATCACCAGATGAACTGACTTTCAATTCTTCTCCATTCAACATCATCACTTTACTATGCAAGTTTCCATTTTTTTGTGTCAAATGATACTCTTCTCGTGTTCGTATTCTTGTTATACCCATCTTTGTATGTTTAGCTTTTAAATGAGCATGCTTTGTTTTATGTTCATAATGTGTACGAGATCTGTGCTTGTGTAGCCTCCAAGTACTATTAACCGATAACTTTACATCAACGGTAGTTGTATTGTCTAGATTCATAAGTAATATAGTTATACCCTTCTGCAATACAAGACATTGTCATATGTCATTGGGTCAGATCTGTAAGAGTGGAAGGGATAAGTTGTGTAGTTCTGAGGACAAGATGGGCGGGTCGGTGGGTTGGAACTTGGAATATAGGTTCAAGTTCAACCATGCCCAATCCCTATAATTTTATAACTTCTATACGACCCATTTAACATGTTTGAGATAAATCATAACCCAATTCTAACCCATAGTTAGTAGGTCAAATTGCCACCTCAATTGTGTTGGGTATGTGTTATTGAAATTTGGGTGGTTGGATGACTCTTGTAGCTAACTTACCGATTCTTTGGCACAATGTGAATAAGCGCGCATCTTTTTGGTGCCTATTAAGCGTGTAGATAGAACTTTTCTTCCCATTAAGAGGTGCCAAAGAAGTGCACTAGTAAGAAACAAATAGAATTCAATATGAATTATGATACTCTAAACCGTTCGAGTCAATAATATGAACTTAGAATTTAGTAATTGAACCTGTAGTAGTCTGGATTAGGCTTAAAGGTTGTGGTATTAAGTAATTCATAGTTTCCTCCTATCAAAGATTGTCTGCAATATGTTTTTGTATCATAAACAGATGATATTCCCAGCTGATCCAAGTACCTGCAGTACTTGTATCTTATGCCTTGATTGTTGTACTTGTTGAGTATTATCCTTTCCCTATCTAATACTAATAAATATACAGAATATATAATCATAAGAAGCTTACCAAAAACTGAACACAAATGCATTAGTAACATTATTCTGGCCACTGTTGTAGGCCCCACCAGCCTCACTAACCCAAGCTGCTGCTGAACTTGAAGAAGTATTGATAGTAGATTCAAGTTGCTTGAAAGTATCACCCGCTCCATCAAGATAAGACGGATCAAGAATTCGTGCAGTTAGGTTTTTATCGACCCCTGTTTCAAAAAATTGCCATAAAAATTTGAACTTTTTAATATATATCACTTTAGGAGTTTGGTGTATTTTTGTGTTATGAAAGATATACCTGAGCCAAGACTGTAGATATGGTGAGAGATAACATTGAGGGACTTGGACGATTTGTTTAAATAATCGGTGAACCATTTTGTTTCATAGAAGCCTCCAGGTGCAATAATTAGTGGCTTAGGTTCGATACCCTTGTAAATGCGGTGCATCATTTTACAGAGGGTCATTGTGTCGCGCGCATATCGTGATGCTGATATACTTGCTCCAATTCCATTTCCACTTAACTCATTCCCTGTTAGAAGTTCAAATTCTATGTTAACATGGTATATATAGGTAACCATCATGTCCTAAAAGATGAATTTGGGTTATGATCAAATGGGTCAAACTGGTTCAAACTAGATGTATTTGACCCCGATACCCAAATAGCCCATTTTGTCATCTCTAGGTGAATAAGCAAGCTGATACACTATCTAGTAAAATATGTAGCTAGGCACAGCCTATGTTGAGTTGGCTCATTTGACAATATGAAAGCTCAAGCTTATTATGTACACGCATTTGACTATTTTAGTCAAGCTTGACCCTTGTATGACATATTTTATTAGTTGCTAAATTGCATGTATGATCATAATTCATGGGCCCAATTAACCTATTCTACCAAGCCCAAATAAAGTGTGTCATTTGATCACTTACCAAGCTCCCAACCGTAAATGGGGTAGTTCTTTTTAACCGTATAACGCATAAAATTTTCAGCATTGGTCGAGTCCCAAGCCCCAATAGTAGAACCATTGGCTAGAACCGTCTTTCCTTTAAGAACATTTAGTCCAAATGTAACCACGGCCCTAGACACAAAAGACATCGATTATTCGATTATAGCCAATATAAATATATAATTCAAAAACATAAAAATGAGAAGTGTTGGTTTGATTTAGTAACCTGGTATCTTGAAAAAATCTGTTGAGTTCATCCCATCTGGACATAGGTAAGCAGCCATTGGTGAAACCAAATAAAGCAGATGTGTTCTTGATGAAAGGATTGCAAGGTTGTTGGTGGTTTTTGGTTTGGTAGATAACTTTATCTTGCAATGTGCCACCTAATCTGATCTTTAATGGAGAAAAGGCTATATAATTGTTTAGCAAATGCAGCTAGTTTAGATCAAACTGATTAATTATATTTATATGAAAGCGTTAAGACTATAAGTTAGTTGTATTGTGATCACCTTTGATGGCATTTTTGAAGATTGTATTGTTAAGATCCTGCATATAACAAGAATGGCATTACGTTTACAATTTCGAAATTGAATATTGCTAGCTAGTAAATTCATTTGAATCATTGCAATTTAGAAATAAATAATGTGTACCACATTAAGAAGAGAAGAATGATCCCAACTACAAGTACCATAATCACATTTTTCAGGTGGCCACCAGTCCATTGTTGCACATATAAAATCACTATCTGTTTCTGCAATCTTGTGTTTCCCATTAATCAAAATTCTTCCATTTTCAGTATTAGACTCCACACAAATAAACCCAAAACTAAATAACATTAATACCCAAAAACACATACCACCCATTTGAATTAACAAATAACCCATCTCAAAAAGCTTATATATATATGGGTTATTTATCAAGAACCAAAAAGAAAAAAAGTGTGGTTCTTGGCTGTTACTCAAGGAAATGAAGTGGGAAGATGGGGAAAGAATTTATTTTTTAAAGAATTTGAATGACAAGCCATGCAAGATTTTGTGTTTGGGTTGTGGGTTTTAAATGGGTTCGGTTGGTGGGCCATGGAATGTGTTGTTTGTTCTTTGCTTTTGGAAGGTGTAAGAAGATTGCTGAATGCAGGGGAAAAAGATGATGTGTTGTACAGGGTTTGTGTTTCAAGTGAGAATGTGGCATGGATATTTCACACTTGGACAGATTGTAGTATACTTGGATTTATATGTTTGCCTTTAAAAAAATGTATTCATTTAATTATTATATTTATTTATTTTCATATTTTATATAATATAAATATAATAAAAAAAATAAAATATAATTATAAATCATAATTTATAATTTATTTACATTATAATCTACTCCGTGTAATTATAATATATGGCCATATGAGTGGCTTGTAAAATTGGGAAAAATATGCTTTTGAATGTTAGAATCACTCGATTTGTGTCAAGAAAGAAAATAAAAAATATGTCCTAAGATTTTTCGTGAATAATAGGGTAGGAATTAGTTAAAATCAGTGTATCAGTTATGAAACTATAATCATATAAATATAACATGCATGGTAATCCTTATACATATTTCATATAGTAATAATTAATACAATTGATTTGCTTTTTAGTAACATATTTCATATAGTAATATTATAGTAATATAGTGTAATCAAGTGTTTTGTAGCCGGTCTAATTTTAAGGGTTTACTTTTTATTCAAACTGCAGTAGATCTGATAACTCGGTTTGATTAAAACTAAAACGTAGGGCCGAGGTTTAACAACTTAAACCGGCCAAACCAACCCAAATACCTCGGTTTGGTCGACTTGGCCGGTTTAAACGGTTTGATGAACACTCGTAGCTTTTATCATTTTACATTTTTACGTGTACAGTCATATAAAGTTTGGTTAAATAATTATTTAATGTGATTTACCATTTGACAACTTTTGAAAAGTGTTAAAATAGTCAAACTTAACTACAAAGCGGGTCGGGTATCCAAATACTCCATATTTTGATTACTTTGAATGGCCTTTCACCACCGTCGAACACCAATCATTTTCAAACCCTACAATTGAAATCTTAAACATGCTTCGCCGAAAACCAACTAAAATCGAAATCAAGATCGAAGATAAACAAGAACTCGAAGATGCCCGCAAACGCGTCGTCGCCGCTGCCGTCACCTTTAATCCCACCGGCGCCACCTCTCTCCTCCACCACTTTAATAATACCTCCACTTCCGTCACCAAATACAACCGCATCGGCCTCTCTCAATATTCACCAAATCTTAAAAAACCTTAGTTTTACAAGTACGCTGATATATTCAAGAACTATAATTAGTTTCACCATCAAATGGAAATTGAATTGAAGATTCAGATTTCC
Organism: Rutidosis leptorrhynchoides; assembly: GCF_046630445.1. Classification (NCBI taxonomy): domain Eukaryota; kingdom Viridiplantae; phylum Streptophyta; class Magnoliopsida; order Asterales; family Asteraceae; genus Rutidosis; species Rutidosis leptorrhynchoides. The sequence goes on from NC_092334.1 coordinate 15,925,620, forward strand.
AATTATGAGAATGCAAAACCCTAATTCCAAAAATTTTCTCTTTTCCATGTAAGAACACACAACCAACACAACAATTACGTTGATGACATTTCTGGCGAAGTTTCCAACCGTCATGCTGTTCTCCGTATCAGGTTATACAACGACCAACCACTTAGAAGATGTATTTTATGTATCATATGTCTTAAAGCGAATTGATTTTGTTTTTAGTATCACCAGATTGACTCACAGTTGTTTGAGAAATAATACCAGAACCATAAGGACTCTTTTGGAGGAATTATTTTTCACGGTTGTTTAGGAAGTAAAACTTCATCTCATTGCTCTAAGTGGTCTGATGCCCTAACCCCCTTAATCCACTTACAAACATCCTTTCATGCAACTTTAGCCATACCTCTTTTCAATTCAAATAGACTCCAAACATTCTTCCATACAACTTTGGCCATAACCAGATTTTTTGCTGGGAAAAATGATGGGTTAGGGTTAAAGGGATCGGTGTAATTTCAAAAAAAATAAGCATCATTAGTGTAATTTTCATGAAAATCACACTTATGACCGCCTTATACTACCAGATTAATATGCTAGGTGTAATTTGTACGGAGTAATAAATAAAGACGGTTAATTTATTTTATTATGTAAAATTAGTTTAATCTTATAATTATAAATCTTGACTTAATAATTAGTACAAATATAATATAACAAGTATAAGAATCGTCCGCGCATAGCTGTAGGAAATAATTTTGTTTGATAACTCACACATTGTTTCAATGGTAGAGATGATCGGTGTATTCCGGTGGGAAATAGTTTGCAACATTATACGGTTTCGATATATACGCTAAAAACACTTTTTCGGTAGTTCAATATGTTTATCCAAAATTAATACAAATTATTAAATTAAAAGTAATAAATAATTATCCCAAGAAGTAAAGAAAAAAAAAAGTAAACTAAAAAAAAAAACTACAACATACGTTTGCCGTTTAACCCAAAACATTTCGTAACTCATGGAACAATCAAAAAACACTTCAACGTTAGTATATTATACTAATATATAAATATAGATGTAATATGATTTAATAAATTATTTAAAAGAAGCAAAAAGAGTTTATCAATTTAGGCAGAATTAGTTTGGGTAGAATTTGTTCGCTCATACTCTTGGAAAGGTATGATTTCCACAGTGGTATTATTCTTAATTAACTCAATGTTTGCATATATTTACGCATATGCATGTATATATAATTGCATATATAGATCATATTCATGCTGAGCTTATCAAATTATTTTGAGTTCGTACTGAATTTCATTTTACGTAAATCTGACCTTACATGCCAATTATAAGGTTTAGTAAAACTTCAGATAGTGGTGACCTTACATGCCAATTATAAGGCTTATCAAATTATTTTGGTCTCTTTCTTTTTCTTTTTCATTTTCTTTTCTCTCTCTTTTTTTTTTCCTTTTTACTTGCACACTCTTTTTATCTATCAAGAGTATAGCTTGGTTAGTGCATAATACTAACAAATGTGTTCTTTAAATACCTAAATCCTATATACTTTGAATACTCACTTATAATTGTTAAAAATGGCATTTATCAAGTTTATAAAATGTGATGTCATCATGATTCCTCTTGTTTTCTACGTTGATGATAGTGTCAGAAGGTATGTTATGTTGACGGATGTTTTCAAAACATTTACAACACTTCAACGTTTAGACTTAAAAACTTAATTTGAGATATTATTATTATTATATTTATATTTATTATTATTATTATTATTAACTGTGTTGCTATTTTTATTATAAATTGTATTAACTATTAACAGTGTAGTGGAAGAATTAAGTAAACTAACTAAATGGGAAAAGGTAATAACACCGCAACCCATTAATATTGTTGAGAAACTCACAGTCAAGCATTTTTGAAAATGCTTTAGTTTTAGGTGGGTGTGAAGAGTTGTAAAGACTATTGTAGAAATAGAGAAGCATTGCGACGAATTAAAGCATCATTTGTTGGATAGTTGTAATTGTAGTTGTTCGACATGTGGTGAGACAACTCGCCTTGAATTTTCGTATATGAGGCTAATCAACTACAAGATGGTCAGCTGCCAAGTTGTATCAAGACTGGTGATGATCGTGGTATCTCTTTCACTCATATTCGACCCGTATGGGATTGTGATCTTCACACTCATATTGCATGTCATGTTTTTTATTTGAAATATCATATAGTACAAGTTACTCGTCCTGCCTTTGTCATTGTCATATATAAGAAACAATAAATTGTAATCATACTTAATAATGTGAGAATGAAGAATTACAAATATAGAAGCATTCATGCATGAATGGTGAGACAATTTGACGTTGAAATCACACTTAATTATTTGTAGGTCATGCTTGTATATTTGTTATTTTTCTTCTCACATTATCAAGTATGATTACAATTTATTGTTTCTTATATATGACAAAGGCAGGCAGTCGAGTAACTTGCAATATATGATATTTTTAATCAAATGTAAGACATGTAGCATGAGTGCGAAGATCACAATCACAAACGGATTGCCCATGAGTGGTAGAGATACCGCATTCATCACTAGTCTTGATACAACTTGGCAGCGGTCCATCTTGTAAGTGATTAGCCTTTTATATTAGGCATATCGATAATGCAAGTTGTCTCACCACATGTCGAACAACCACGCTTACAACGATCCAACCAATAATGTTCTAGTTCGTAGCAATGTTTCTCTATTTCCACAATAGTCTTTACAGCCTTTCATATCCAACAAAAACCATTTCTAAAGCGTTTACGAAAATACTTGTGTGCGAATTTCTCACCAAAGTTCATGGTTCCAGCGTTGTTACCTTTTCTCATTCACCTAGTTCATTTGATTCTTTAACTTTAATGTTAATAATAATAACAACAAAGTTAATTATAATAAATAATAATGTCTCAAATTGGATTTTCAACACTAAACAGTGAAGTGAGGTAAATGTTTTGATGATATCAGCTAAGTGTTAAGGGTTCTCATGATATATACCAGTTGTAATGTATCAATAGAGATGGAATTACATACCTTCTGACGCTATCGTCAAGAGAGAAAACAAGAGGCATCATGATGACAATACGTAGTATAAACTTGATAATTGCCATTCTAGACAGTTATGAGTGAGTATTCAAAGTATAGAGAATTTAGGTATTTATGGAAATGGTCCAAGGGGTTCGGTTCGGTTCATGCGAGATCAACAATAAAGGGGGGTTTAAGGGTTTTTTTAGTTTAACTCTCCGGTTCGGAGTACCGTGAATAACCCTCAAACGAGATGATGATCTCAGAAAGGGTGGTTAAACGTAACCCACCAAATCTTTAAATGTTGCACATATAAAATCATTATCTGACCCGTTTGAGATGGTGAATTCCAAAATCGACTCACTAATTATCAAATAGGTGGAAATGGGTTGGTCCAAGTTTGGGTGCACCTTTTCCTTTATATTGTATACGTTACCGAGTTCAAACGACTTTCGACTTTTTTCACCCGTTCAAATTCAACCGCGTCGGCCTCTCTCAATGATCTCAAGTTTCAAAAACCATACATACGCAGTTTCGCAAATACCATGTATTTTTCAAGAATTATAATTTCACCATCAAATGGAAATTGAAGTGAAGATTCAGATACAAAACCCTAATTCCAAATTTTGTTCCTTTCCATGTAAGAACGCACAACCAACACAACAATTTTTTTGATGGCATTTCCGGCAGAATTCCCGACCGCTGTGCCGTTCTCCGGATCAGGTTCTGCAACGACCAACCACTTAGTAAATGTATCATCTCTAATAAAGCGAAAGCTTTGTTAGTAAATGGTGTGAGTAGAGTTAAAAAGATGAAGAAAAAATTGACCCGGTTATTGGGCAAGTATGTGTATCCGATCCTGCCCGGTTAGTGGATATGGTTGAATATTCAAGAATTATGAAAAGGGTGAAACTTAAATTTTTGCCCGGAAAAATGGTGAGTTAGGGTTTAAGGGATTAGGTGGGTTTAGGAATTTGAGAAATGTGTATCAGTGGAAAGGGTTGGTGATTGAAGTGGATGAATCGAGTTACGAATTCGGGACTAAGAGTTGATTGAAGAGTTTTTCAAGGAGAATGGGGTTGAGTATTCGGATTATATGGCGTCAAAGTTTGCAATTTTTCGAGCTGGAAAGTTGCCTTAGTAAGTCAAGTTGTTGATTACAGTTGGTACGGTTAAATGGGTTGATGCTTATGCATTATTTGTCTTCAATTGTTTGGGGAACCAATGTAATCTTAGGCTGAAGAATCCCTTGTTCCGTGAACTGGTTTTATATCATTTGTTTTGTTATGATTGAGTGATTATGTGTTTATTATTACTTCTGCTGGTAAGTTCTGCCGACTATTTCGGTCATTTGGATTCGGTGGTGTTTTGCTAAACATTTTGATGGATATATCAAAGTTTAAAGTTTAGATCTTTTTAAATATAGAAAAAAGCCCAATAGTACGGATTGTATCGACTGCTTAGCAGTATAAGGTAATTAGTAGGTGGTTTAGTCATGTGTTATTAGCTTGGGCTTAGCAGGTACTCTGTACTTGGGATATGTTTGAAACTGCATTATATGAGGTGCTCCAGACCAAATATTGCATGTCATAAAAAAATGTTAGCTTGCCCCATTCTTGATTTTGTATGGTATAAAACACCGATACGATTCATTATGATGTTTGGAATCATGTTCTTTCAATACAGATTTTTTTGTTATGTTCTGAATCATCAGTTTTTATATTATATGAGTAATATACTATTGAATCTTCAAGATGTATTTCACCAGGGCTGGTTGACCTATGATCTACAGTAGGCTGTTTAAATTTATGAAGCCATCAAACTTATCAAAAAAAAAAAAAAAAAAAAAAAAAAAAAAAAAAAAAAAAAAAAAAAAACTCATAACTTATCATTGTTTCAAGTGTTTAAATGTTTAATGGAAGTTTTTATTTTGTCTTGTTAAAAAAGTTCTATAGTTCCGACTTTGTTATGTTGCATGCTGCAGCCACGAGCAGGGTTCAAGGACCCTGCCAATTTAAGAGTGAAATGGACGTGTAGCTTTAGTATACCATTGATATTTTTAAGTTAAAGCTCACATAAATAAATTCATATGAAGCTTTAATCATAACCAACTCCTACACTGGTCCTGGTCTCTACAGTCATGCATTGGAGCTGAATTGGCTCAACCCAAGGCTAGTTTAATAAAATTATCTTTCAAAAAAAAAAAAATATATGAACTTTTAAACATCAAATGAAGTTAAAGGGAAGTAGGCAATATATAGCATGGTGAAAAATTACCGAAATACCCATTTTAAATAATAAAAAAAAGCCTTTCAACAGTAAATATGTATGCTCTAATGATATATTTATATGTAGGCCATCAAAAACAAGATGTTCTTGAGTAAAGATAGCCCCTAGATTTAGTGACCTGAATCGTCTAAGATCTGCGGTACATGTTATATTCAGCTGATTAGTTGTAAATGGTCGTTTTTGGTTGTGTACATGGCAAAAAATGGACACAGAAGGTTAGGTGAAACAGAAGTGACTCAAATATAGGCAAAAGATGCCAAAGGTATCCAAAACGTACTCGAAACTGAAAAAAGAAAATGATGTCAAGTTAACCAGATCTACTCTGGTTCAACCATAAAAAAGACCATAAGGCAGACTCAAGGCAGTATAATGAACCATTGAGCTTAAAGAAACACAGGACAATCAAGAACATTAGTACACAAATCCCAGATTTGCATCCCACAATTAAATATACGCATACCAATATATCCATAGCAAGAAGGAACAACGACGTTTATCATTCTAAATGACAGATTTAGATAAGTTAAAATTCCTACACTCAGCAAAAACATAAGACTGCTAAAAAAGTTTATTCTTCCTAATACAACTCATAAAAGATCACAAGATACTCGACCATTTATTTTCTCTTCTTAGCTGGTGGTTGCTCATCCTCATCATCGTCTTCCTCCTCCTCTTCTTCCTCATTTTCATCATCATCATCATCATCATCGTCATCATCATCATTGCCGTCATCATCATCGTCGTCATCATCATCATCATCTTGATTACCATTCGCATCAGGAACCTCACTAGGGTCAGCTTCCTCATCATCCTCTTCTCCCGAGACATCTTCATCTCCAGCATCATCATCTTCTGGCTCCACTGCAGCATCCTCGCCTTCTTCATTATCATCATCCTCACTGTCACTTTTGTCTTTGGCTTCAGGTTCTGTTTTTTCCTTTCGGTGAAGCTCAGAGAAAAGAAACCTACAACAGTAAGCAATGCATACATTTGTATGATACCAGTTATTAGTGCAACGATTCATGAAAAAACAAAAGGTCGAGAACAAAAATCAATACCTGTGGTCAGCTATGTTCAGGGTTGCAATTGTGAGTACATCCTTAAGCAAAGGTGCCACCTGTATAAACAAAGGCAAACATGTTACAAGTTGATCCGATCCTTTTATACTCTGTTAATGTAAGAATCACATACAAAAGCATATACTAAATGACTAAACGATATAGTTAGTAGAAATAAATATAAATAATGCACTGTAAAATTTAATACTAACATTTTTTTGAATTAGCAGTCTGTGTCAGTCTTATCTTATAAATTGAAGCATTTATGATTTCTAGGCCAAGTAGTACAATTTTATATAATTAAAATCATTAACCTAAAGATTAAACAATCGAACAGTATGAAGATCAAATTAGTGTAAAGATAAATTAACATCCAACAATTAGACCTGTGCTAATGTTTAACTAAATTTGTATTACATCTAAAACAGCCAAACATGATACGCCTAAAAAGCTACAGTATAACCTAGTGACAAAATCCCACACAAATCGATTATAAAAATTGCAAGTAAATGGCTAGTTGAGCACAGTTTCAACACAAACCAGCAAAATTAAAAACTTACAATTTAAACAGAAAAAGAAATAAAAATAGTTAGTGATAAGATATACCATCATCAGAAGTGCCCTTAGGGTTTCAGAAACAACAGCTTCAGCAATCAAAGATGTCATCTTTTGCTGCAAAAACCCCAAATCAGAAGTGAATGATTTAGTTACTTCCATCTTGTTAAAACCAGAATAAAAAAATGTATCTTGTAGAAGACCCACTCAAAAATCGAAGAATCTGAAAAAAGTAAATAGAAAATTGGACAGATTTCTGTTAAAAAAACTTAAAGGGGAGTAAAAAAAACAGAATTTTAGAGTATAAAAATGAAGAGAGATACTGTAGGTGTAAGCATGTTGCTGGGTTAGGGTTCGGATGTGGATTTTGTTTGTTTGAAGGTAAACAAGAAATGTGGTTGCTTTCGTGCCTTTGTGGGGGTGTGAATTGTAAGATTTATTGGAGTTAGGGGGTAAATGTAAGCTTTATGAAAGTTGTGATGTTAAATTTTAGAGTTTGACGTTGACTTAGACTATTTGATTTAATTATTAATTTTTTTTTTTTGAACGGATATTTTTTTGGCATCAGTAGATCATTTATTTCAACGACCCTCATCATTTGCACGTAAACTCACACGTTCGGGCGGAAACCCGAACCCGATCGACGGTACCCGGGAACACATCCATTCGGGCAGTGGTTCCGGGTAGGGGTCCGTGAACGAATCCGGTAAAACCTCCCATTATTGGTGTTCAATTGGTTTAAAAAAAATCATGTCATCCCTAAGAATCGAACCCATGACCTCTCCCTATCCCATGACACAAAGTACATGGAGAGAACCGTTGGGCTATGCCCGTAAGTTCGATTTAATTATTAATTTATTTATTATTTGTCAAAAATACAAAAAATTATATAAAAACAAACATATCTCTTAAAAGAAAACATCTTTAACAAAAGATAAGAAAAAAAATGATGAAGCTCATATCTAAAAAGAAGTCAACATACAAACCATGTATAATCGAGTCTCATCTACCGTAAAACCAAACCAATTCAAAGTCAAACAAAAAGGCACTAACTAACCAAACTAATCATCATTAACATAGATGAGAAGCCATACTACAAGTACAGGCGCAAACAAACACTACAAAAACGTAAGAAATGACAAGCTATAAGTCGACTTTAATAATTTTACCTTAACAATCTCCCTAAAAATTTTACTAAAACGATTTTCGATCTAGAAGATGAGTATGCTGAGGATCTGTTCCCGAATGAACTAGGTTTAACGATGACCATAGCCATTGAGTAATTGATTTAAGCATTACATATATATGATAAAAGTATCAAATTAAAAACAAGTTTTCCACTAATGAACTAGCTTCAAACATTTAATTACATATAGTACGTTTTAGTAAGAAAATTGAACACTCTATCCATTGAACATTGAGAGAGATGACTTTCTCTACTCTTTGGAGTGTTTCACTTCGGGTAAAGAAATCACTTGTCTTTATTCTACGATAGGGAAAAGATTGTCTACATATCACCTTCCACACACCTCGCATATGTGAGATTGAACTTTGTTGTGGTTGTGGTTGTTGTTGTGTTGTTGAGTTTGAATGATTAAAATTATGGTAATGTTTAACCACTACCCTAAATCTTTGGTTTATATTTAGGGTCAATCCCGATAATTTAAGTACCTAAAATGAGGTGAAATAAAAGATCCTTAAATCTTACCTAATAATGTAAGTTATGTAAAAAATGTCCCTTTGTGTATTGCTAAAATGTTAGTGGACTTTGATTTTTCTTTCTAGGGCCTTTGATTATTGTTTTTATGCCTATTGTGATTCGTTTTTCGTGTTTTAGTTGTGTTTCTCTAGTTTCACTGTTTATCAAAACTCTGATTATTTCTGTATATATAAAAAATTGGCCACCTAAGACCATATGCCTTGAGCGGTCAACCAGGTTGCTCCAAACCTTTTGAGCCACCCCCGTTAGTGTTCTAATTTAAGATATCCTTAATGTTCCCTATTTGTATTGATTCTCATGACATCTTTTTTCACTTTTATTATCACTTCCGTTAATTGCAAGAGCAATTATCATGTTATTAGCCGATGGAAAGTTTAAAACAACTATTTTTAACCGTTGGAGATGAAGGCCCCATATTATACCAGCATTGCTTTTGGTTTCTCGGTGTAGGTCCATTTTTGGTGATTTACATATGATCATCATTTACATAATTGCATTATGTGACACATACACATATTTTTGAGTTTGGGTCCACACTTTCTTTAAAGAATGTTAGTACTACTTGATTATATATATATATATATATATATATATATATATATATATATATATATATATATATATATGGCCAGATCAATGGGAGGTAACCAATTTGGGGAAGCGGGGGGAAGCAAATTTTTTTTTTCTTCGTTTTTTTGAATTTTTTTTTCCGGCATCAAGATCACACGAAAATATGAACATTTAGAAGAGACACTTCGTGATGAAATGTTATTATTTAGGCGGGAAAACGATCGACAAAAATAACATTCAAGATAATATTGTTCGTAAAGAATATGAACGTTTTTTTTCTTCATGTTTTGTGAAGTAAAATTTAGCCCGATTTAGAGTTTAGGGTTTAGGGTTTGGTGTTTTGGGTTTATTCCATAAACCCAAAACACCAAACCCAAAACCCTAAACTCTAAACCGTTCGTGTTAAAAATTCAATCTAAATCCTAAATCTAAACCCTAAACCCTAAATTTCTAAACCCTAATATCTAAACCCTCTAAACCCTAATATCTAAACCCCAATAGCTAAAACCTCAACATACGCTTGAAAAACACGATAATTGTTATATATTACTTCTTCGAGTGTTTTCCCGCCAAAATAAAAATATTTATCACAAAGTGTCTCTACTAAATATTCATATTTTCATCCCATCTATAATGTTCGTGAACAAAGTTTTTTTTAAAAACGAAAAAAAAAAGTTTTTGCTTCCCCCCGATTGGTTACTTCCCTCTTGATCCTACCACTATATATATATATATATATATATATATATATATATATATATATATATATATATATATATATATATAGGGAGAGGATACAGTGAGAACACTTTTAGTGTGAGAACTATAGGAACTCCAAAAGACACTCAAATACATTGAAATTCGGACAAAAAAGAGGAATTCGAGCAATAGAAAGGGAATTCGAGCAAAAATTAAAAACATGGATGAACAAAAAAGTCATAGTCGAACAAAATTTTTTTTTTTTTTTTGTTCGAATAACAAAATGTATAAACCATTTTGGTTCGAATATCGCTTTTTTTGTTCGACTATCAACGTGTTCTACATTTTTTTGTTCGACTATCCAAAATGTAGAGCACAAAATTGTTCGGCCTCCTTTTTTTTGTTCGAATATCATGTTTTTTGTTCGAATTGCTCCTTTTTGTTCGGCCGTGTTTTTTTTGTTCGAATTTCCTATTTTTTGCTCGAATATCCCCTTTTTTGCTCGTCCGTGTCCCTTTTTGCTCGAATTTCAGAGTATTTTGTGGTATTTTTGAGTTCTCACGGTTCTCACACCAAAAAAGTTCTCATTTGATCCCTTATATATATATATATATATATATATATATATATATATATATATATATATATATATATATATATATATATATACATATGTACATATGTACATACATACATATGTACATATGTACATACATACATACATATGTACATATGTACATACATATGTACATATGTACATATATATGTATACATACATACATATATACATATATATATACATATATATATATACACATATATATATACATATATATATATACATATATATATATATATATATACATATATATATAATGTTGTAACTAGTTAAAGGGTAACTAATCCAAAAAAATACTCTGTAATATAGGTTACATAATTTACCAATAAGGTTATTCTGGCTTTTGATAATGTCCGAAAAGAATTACGCGTTTCAATCTAGCACATAAAAGAACTTTGATTTCAAAAAGTGTGAAATTAGAGGTAACTAGTTGTGGAGCCCTCGCTTCGCGCCGGGGCTCCGTTTTGAATGAGAGTTAAAGAAAAAAAGTCTTGATCTATTTTGTAAAAAAGAATTTTTTTCGACATCTAACATTGAATGGTTGTTCCTTTTGTGAAAGTTGCTTCTTTTAGCGTTCCTTTTTTTTAAAGTTGGTTGATCTATTTTGTAAAAAAGAATGTTTTTCGACATTTTTTGGTAGCATTGAAGGTTTGTTCCTTTTATGAAAGTTGCCACCTTTATCGTTGAGGAAAAAAAAAAGTTAGTTGATTTTTATGTAAAAAAGAATTTTTTTTCGACATCTTTTGGTAACATTGAAGGGTTGGTTCATTTATGAAAGTTGCTTCTTTTATCGTAGGAGACCAAAAAAAAGGTGAAATGACGAAAATACCCCTAGTTACTATTGATGAATAGTGCTACAGGGTTTTGTCTTTTAGATAGTATCGTAATATTGTCAAATCCATTAACAACCGTTAATCAGATTTACTTAAGTGCTCACATGTGCTTGACATGTGAGGGACAAAATTTTACGGTTGGTCCATGAATCTTATTAAAAATAATAATAAAATAAAAAATAATTTTAAAAGAAATCAATAAATTAAACAAAAATAAAGAAGAAGAAAATTAAAAAATAAAGATTTATTTTTTAAAAAATAAATTAAACTAAAAAATAATTTTTTACTTTTTTAATATAATATAATTTTTATTATTATTTTACTTATTTTAATTTTTGTATTATTTTAATTTTCTTTAGTTTTATTGTTTATTTATTATGTTATTACTTTTATTACTTCTTTAATTTTTGTTATTTAGTTTGTTTTTTCAAGGTCCAAACATGTAATATTATCCCTCACATTTCAAACGCATTTCTGATCTTTTTTATGAAGATTGATCTGCTTTTTTGTTCTTTTGTCTTATTAACCAATGGATTCTAATTATATGCATACTCGAATCCCTCGTTCAACGCATCACATGTGTTGACCACATGTCGAGTTACAGGCCTAATCGTTAGTTCGGACTAACACAAGGCGCAAAGTGCAAAAATGAACTCGTGCGAAAGACTGAATAAAAGGCGATGTGACAAGCAGACAAGCGACCAAAATCTACATAAAAGGTTGTCACCTGGGATACGCAGATAAAAGCACAAAGAAACAAGTGAGAGTGTAGCACGATCTCAGCATTGTATGACGCCATAACCCTTTTTGAGTGGTTATGGCCGACAAGAAAGCCGCCTGACAGTTTACTTTTACTTTTGTCATATTTGCAGGCAAAACAGTAGGATCAGGATCAAGTATGCTATTTTGTCTTATTGATCAACACTCGTTGACAAACTAGATCAGACTATAAATAAGAGACTAAAATCTTCATTTCTCCAACTTCGGAAGACAACATCATACCATACCTATACTATCATTAGTAATCCGGGCTAGCAGATCTTACATTGTTTTACTCGCGCGAGTCACTACCGGACTTAAAGCATTCCCATCTTACTTTAACGGTTAAAGACTTACAGGTAACGTTCTATGAGCACTATGTTAGACTTATCTATTATTCCTACATTAATGTGTCATAACATATTAATAACAAGTCACCAACTTATTGATATGGTGAGATCACAAGATATCATTATTAATAACAAGTCACCATCTTATTGATATGGTGAGATATCAAGACTCTTGACATGTTGTCTTTTATGATCATACTTAAATACCATAATGAATGCACTTAACTAATCTTGATGGGAGATATTAAGTTGCATACTCTTTAATATTTGGAGTTGATCTCTCCTTGACCTCTCATATAAATAGAGGCTCATTCTTCACCTCTATGCACACACAACAACACATTACAATTACTCTAAGTCCATCACTAAAGGAGAGGATCAAGTAGAAGATCAAACATCCTAGTTGTGTTCTTATGGCTTCATATTTCCATTCAAGTAAGTCTTACATCTTCATGTCTTAATATTTATCTAATGAATTACATGATAAAATATTATGTTATGTCTAATATGTGGTATCAGAGCAAATAAATATCATATAATAATCCGAATTATGTTTCATGGCCACAAGGTTTATAAATTAATTTTTCTTACCAGTCATGATAAAATGTTATCTAAATTTCAGTTGCGTGATAACATTAAGATATTATATGATGATGATGATCCAAACACTATATTCATGTAACTCATTACTTTCTGCTAGTCCTTAATTTATTTTCTGGGGTTATGAATATATATTATGGTAATGTGTATATCATTATTGATGGATGTAAATACGCAAAAACGTGTGAGTATGAAAATAGCATACTAAATTCCTTGTATGATAATAATATGCTTACACAATCTCCACATGGAGTGATTAAAAGGTTTCTGTCTTCTAAATTTTTTATTTTTTTTATACCGTTTTGGATTACATATTTTGGATACCCAACATGGTGGTACAAATTATGGATATAAAGTAGTCAACTTGTTAATATGCTTAGTGTACGTTTTTATTTTTCTTTTTCTTTTTCAAGTCGATTGAATTGAAGATTTGCTATGGCTTGATAAAAATTTGAATGCATTAACTATTATCACTTTATTATGTTTTTTAATGACCAATAATGTTACTCTTGCGTTAAGATTAATTCACACGTTCATGATGTGTAGAATTTACACTTATTGTAATTAAGTTATATATTTAGCTGTTTTTTTTTTAATTCACTTTTTTTTAGTTATGGGTAATTTAATGGTGAGATAAATATGCAAATATGTGATAATTTATGTTCTTATTCTCAACTCAAATTGCATATGAGATTAAATAATGATTTATGTTTACTGACATCCGAAATATATGTGCGTGTGTATTAGCATTTTTTTTTTTTGGCCATTCAAAATATTAAAACGTCTATAAACATAAAGTAGCATTGTTTGTAACGTGAAAGTATTTAAAAGATACGATTTTTTTGTATATAACCGAAATTAAATGTAATTCTAATTTAAAGGTTATAATAATAATAATAATAATAATAATAATAATAATAATAATGAAACTTAATTACTTTGGACATTATAAAACATGTTTATATATATTTTTTTATTAACATGTTTAATGACTACGCTAGTTATTAAGATTAGTTGTCGGCCCAACGGAAGACTACTAGTTGAAATAATTATGGTAAATGAAAAGTCATATTGAGTTACGTTTGGTGTCTAAGGATTGTGAGATAGCCCAACGGTGACCCATAATTTTGAGACTTCATACGGTATTTAGCAAATTATTTATAATTAATTTACTTATATTTCTGCCCAACGGTGATGTATTTGTAAACTAATTTTGCATTACTTAATTAAGAAGTTATAAGGTATTGTTGATGGAACCAACGAGAAGTCAACAATTTCACCCAACTTCTTTGATAAATTTAATTTCGTGTTGTGATTAAATTTATATATATACCAACTTTTGCCCTATAGTTGGTGTTATTATTATTATTAATATTAGTACTACGTCACTAATATAGTCTTATTTTTTGTAACTTATTGTTGTACCACGAAAATATTTTAGTCCTTAATCAAAATAATAATGAGCATAATGATGAGCATAATAGTAATGGCCGTTACATTTCAGCTTTAACACCCACTGCTATTGCAAACTGTATTCCTCGCATAGAACACTTGAACGGAACTAATTTTGCATCGTGGAAAGATCAAATTAAGATTTCCCTCGGCATAACTGATTTGGACTATGCTTTAAGATTTGATCAACCTGCACATCTTACCGACGAAACTACGGTTGAACAAAAGAGGACTTATGATATATGGGAAAGATCAAATCGCATGTCCCTTATTATAATGAAGAATTCTATATCGCCCACTATTCGAGGAGCCATTCCTGACTCCGAAAATGCTAAAGAATTCTTAGAATTTGTCGAGGAACAATTTAAGGGCTCATCTAAATCTCATGCGAGTACCTTTATTCTTAAAATGCTTACCACGAAGTATGATGGTGTTAGTGGGGTATGTGAGCACATCATGATGATGAATGACATGGCCTCAAAATTAAAGGGCATGGACATGGAAATATCTGAAGGTTTTCTCGTTCACTTCATTATGACATCTCTCCCTTCTCAGTTTGTGTAATACCCTGTTTTTTTTTTTTTAAATCACAGCGGAAGACTGAATTCACATAAATACCCTTATTCGATCGCAAACATGATTACCACAAATCATTAGTTGATTACTTAATTACAAACCACATGTGTTACGTTAAACGACTAGTTACGTAATTACAAAAGTTAAGACATCAGAGTTCGTCTTGTCAAACATATCGTCAGCCCAACTCCCATCCCTACCAGCAGTAAGATCCAAAACCTGCAAGGGAGGAGGTGAGGGGTTAGCACAAGGCTAAGTGAATGGAACTATCAAAAGGTCTAGCATACAGTACCAACTTGTACTCCTACAACAACAACAACTATATGCAACCACATACAACACACAACAACTAGCAACTAGCAACTTTGCTCCAACTAGAGGATCGGCGGCTTGTACGGGCACACGAACACTAGCTGATCAGTCTAGCGTCTACCGATAGTCTTTACTACTGAATCCCCAGTATAGTCATCCACACGCAGGCGATGCGTCGTTCAGCACTATACTCAACAAACAGTAGCCAACTAGACCCAACCACAACTAGGTTGACCTCTCTGAGCTGAACCTAACAGATCAAGGTTCAAACAACAACTTGTGCACATACAACCAGTCAACTACTACTACTACAGGCAACTAATACTACTAAAAGCATGGCAACCTTAAATGCGATCAACTGTACAACATAACTACTAATCATGGCAATTATCAATAATATAAACATAGTAGCGCAACTTGCTACTCTACACTACACCAAGAGATAATCCCACTCACCGAATACCAGCAACTAGCTCAGATAGTCTATCACTGAGCTTTTTCCTTATCCTTATCACCTTGTTATGACCACTAAATCAGTAGTAACTGATTACACAACACAATTTAGACTCAAAATCGAGATTCAAGAGATTAGGGTTTGTAAGAGAGGAAGAGTTAGGTACAGAGTATTATTTGGAAGCTTCAAGAAAATAAGAGAAGAAGCTGACTTCTGGCTTTTATTATTAGGTTAAACACGATACCCCATCACACACGGGTATTTACCAGTTATCTGATATCTTCCGTACTTAATTTGACTACCCTAACGGAGTCCAAATTAAACAAATGAACCTGTTCTGTGACCCTTGTCACAAACTGGTTTCAACTAAATAACTAAATAATTATAAACATATAATTATTATATTAACATACAAACACACCCAAGGTCAAAAGGGTCATTTTAGCTAGGCCTGGTAACAGGATGTTACAAATCTACCCCTTTAAAGAGATTCCGTCCTCGGAATCGGGTCAACTACAGTCAACAAGCCGTAAACTCAACTAAGTCTTTCACAATAATCAACCCAAAATAGAAAATCGTCCTTCCAATACCCACCGTCTTTCTTCAAACAAGTGCACGCATATGGAATTTCAAACTTTTACTCACGTCCGAAACAATACAATTTACCACCATGTCCACTGGTCAACAACTTGAATCCACAAATCTCCACTATCAATCCAATTATTCAAGTCAAATTTCACGTTTCTATGTCATTTTTATTGAAAATTTCACAATCTGTCATCAAATTCAACTCTTAACATAGTCAACATTTCACAATTATTCCAAGCTCAGGCTATAGAATTAGTTATCAGTTTAAGTCATGAGTTTATGTCCATAAAATTGTCCTTAAGTCAAGATAATATCCCATATAACTCGTCTTATTTCCAATCATATAAAAGTCCCAATGTTCAACTCGCAGTCCACGAATAGTACATGCCACCTACTTTTTCCTTTTGCTTCCCAGAAACTCTGTATGACTCACCATAATACACTTCTGTTGGCCAGACACAAGTATATTATCCTGAATCACACCTTCATTCTGAGTCGCTCGAACGGAAAAATACTACTTGTTCCATCCACTAACTTAAGTCCAAGAGTCTCTGATGATGTAGCGTGAGGGTACGAAATAGTATTATTTTTACTA
Source organism: Rutidosis leptorrhynchoides (assembly GCF_046630445.1). NCBI lineage: Eukaryota > Viridiplantae > Streptophyta > Magnoliopsida > Asterales > Asteraceae > Rutidosis > Rutidosis leptorrhynchoides. Next base: position 15,942,690 of record NC_092334.1, read on the forward strand.
GGAAATACTACAAAATATGACACAAGTTTTATTAATTTACGGATGGGATATACCTAAACCTTGCTACAACACTATAGGCAGTGTACCTAATCGTAGAGTAGTGTAGTTTTTAGTAAGTCCGGTTCGTTCCACAGGGAGCTAGTGATTACGTACTATATTTTTATAAAACTATATTTATATAAATATATATATATATATATATAAGTAGTAATATTATTATAAAAGGGGGGTTTTTACCGTTTAATGACCGGTTTGTCGATTTTATATTTTTAAGCGTAAAGATAAATGACAATAATTAAAGTGCGTAAAATAAATAAATGACGATAAATAAAATAACAATAAATAAAATTGCGATAGAATATGAAATAAAAGGATTATGCTTATTTAAACTTCCGTAATCATGATGTTTGACGTTTTGATTTTAATTAATTGTTACTCGGGTTAATTGTCCTTTGTCATGGTTTATTTGATACCTATCTGATTTTTATCCATAATAGTCCATCGGTCATAAATATAAAGTGCGAGTGTCCTCGTCAAATTACCCTTATACCCGAAGTCAAATATTCCAACTAATTAAGGATTTAAACTGTGACGCAGTTATCACTTCTGTCAACAATTACACCAGTTATCACTGTATGTAATCTACCCCTGTTTTGATTAGATATGAATATTAATTTACCCACTTGATCAGTTTGAATAATCAATTACCCAACCCGAATAATTAATTAAATGATTATAATAGATTCCATATGAACGTCACTAAATAGGACAACCATAATCATTATTAATTATTAGGATAATTAATTTGAAGATAGGTTCGACAGACTCCAATGAGTTGTCACTCAATTAGACAATACCCCCCATCTATTAATAGTCAATAGTCCAATTTCCACAAGTGTCGGTCTTTTGCCCAAACCTTAATTATGGTACAAAGCCCAATTACCCAATTTTAGTAATTAGCCCAACATCATGATTACTTCGTTTTAAATAAGCATAATAATAACTTAGCTACGAGACATTAATATAAAAAGGTTGAACATAACTTACAATGATTAAAAATAGCGTAGCGCTACACGGACAGAATTTCGACTTACACACTCAAACGATCTCTATCATAAATCTTATTATTATCATAATTTAAAATTAAAATTAAGATTATTGTTATATCTTATTAAGTTAACATTATGATAGAGATATAGAATATAGATATTGATAATAGATAGATGGATCGATATATAGATTTAGGATAGAAAAATGTATAGAAAATATGATCGAAAAAACGTCTCCTTAATTGATCGTATTACATAGCTTTTATAGGCGAAATTAGAATTGAAATTTTCATTTACGACCCCTGAACTATGCTCAATTAACAACTTTTTATTATTTAATATTATTCTTATTATGAATTATTTAAATATTATATTTTATTCTTGTGCATAGTTGACTCGTAATTTTTACACCGTTGCGTCGAGCGCTGAAAGTTGGTTCATGCCTCGGTTCCGGATTTTCGAACGCCCTTTCGTACAATTTTATATCGTGTACTTTGCATTTTGTAACTTGTACTCTTGTCATTTTTAGACGTTCTTCATCAATAATTTGAACCTTTTTGATTGTATCTTGTACTTTTGAGCTTTTTGGACCTTTGTGTCTTCAATTCGTCGTTTTTGCCTTTTGTCTTCGCACTTATTTAATATAAACGAATATTACTTGAAAATGGAACAATTGCAACTAAAATCTTATCTTTCTTGGGGGATTTTGCTATGAAATATATGTTCCTTTTTAGCCTTATCAATATCCCCACACTTGAGCGTTGCTTGTCCTCAAGCAATACAGTCTTGAAATAATATAATACATCACACGAATCACTTCTTTATTCTTCACACTTTGTACATCAGTGATTTTGATAGAGCGGTATAAACAATGATATTAACAATAGAACCATGGTTAAAGGTGGGTGTGTCATCCACAGTTGCCTTGGGTTTAGGTCAACGACACTTGCAATCAAATAGCCGATTTACTTTCGGTTTCCAAAGCAAAGTGCACATTTGAAAGGCGGTTTACAGTCCCACATGACTATAAAAATGTAGATCCTTTAGGAAATTGGATCTTTATGAAAACATTTGATCTTTTAAAAATTCAAGCTAGATTTTACCCTAGATAAGTTTTCTGATTTGATCCACCATCGGTGTTGCAAAATATATTTGTGGATCAATATTTTGGCTAAAAACATTTAGGTTCGTGTAATCCACTGCTATCCCGGTATCGGAAAGCACACATCCAGTTTACTTGTTCCGTATATTACCTTTCGGTAAACTACCGTCCGGTTGTAAAGGAAAGCGATGAATAAGAAACTGTTAAGGCAATGTCCCGTGACATGCAGATGATTATGGTCTTATTAACGTGTCGGATGCTAGAACTATCCTTGGTAGGAGCGATAGTAAAGATCATCCTATAATTTTTTGGTCTGGCACAAGGTCCTGTCTCCGACCATGCTATGCAACCACCGTTCTTACGGTTGACACCCGATTTGGTTCAGGTGACCTAATGAATTCCAGGTGAATTTCTTAGGATTTTACGTTCAATGGTAATGAACGCATTGAAAATGGTTTTTCAGAAAACAAATCGGTTTGTATTTTTGATCAAAATATTTTCTCGTTCATGCTCGAGTTTAGATATCATCGAATTCCATGAGTTTGAATTCTCAATCTTTAAGGTCAATCTCTAGGATTGAGTATTATCAGTCTTAAAAGCTGATTTTTAATCTTTAAGGAGATTATCCTTTTCTGGGGATCTGATTCATTAGTCTTATCAAGCTAATTTGCACGGTGCCTCCCCATTGTACGAGATAAATCCTTCTCATGGTTAGGATAAATCTGACCACTTGGCGACCCTGTTTGATACTGAGGTCCGTGGATTTTCTGCTGATTTTAGTGATGACTTTTCTAGATTTTTCGTCAACCTACAGCTGGTCTGGACGACAACTTCATGACCTAAATCAAGAAGCGCGTGTCTTTTTCGGAAGACTTTACTTCCTTTTAATGATGGAATTGATTCATCGTGTAGATCCATCTTTCTTTCAAATGTATTACAGTAAACCGGGTAAAACTGATTAGTATCGTCCAAAGCAAAAGTACCTGCAATAATCTTGTACAAAAATATGTGATATATGTTTTAAATTGAATAACTTGGTACATTCTTCCCACACTTAGTTTCTTTCTTTGCCTTTTTATTTTCTTCTATTTCATTTTAAATGAATTCAAGCGTTTTAGGGTGTTTCTCAATTTATGTCCTTTTCGAGGTAACGATAATTTCGGTATTATCACCTAGTTTTCATCGTTCATAAATATGTATAAACATGATTTTGAGTTCATTTAATTGAAAATTTTTCAAATTTTCACAAAATTTGGCAAATAAACTAAGTGTAAACCCGAGAGAATTTATAACCCTTCCCCACACTTGAGATCATGCAATGCCCTCATTTGCATGAAATCAGACTATAATTATAAATTCATGAGGGTGATTAGTGTAGAAAAGTGATTAAAAATACCCAGTTTGTAAGCATATTATTTTACATTACATTTGATATTTTGCGCCTTGTCATCAAAATTAGTAGCTTTTTGTTGAACTTAATGTCAGTCTTTGAAAGTGCGCTGTTTTACCCTGTTGTGTACATAACATAAAATACAAACATATATACATATTTTTGAAGTTTGGTATATAACCCCTACGTTCAAAAATTAATATAATATTTTTTTTTTTTTTGCATACTTTAGATCAATAAAATTAAATGATAACAAAATTTGTCGCCCCGCCCTCGGGTAAAGCAATTTCGGCTCAACGACCTAGTCTTTAACTCACGACGAATTTTAGAAATCATTTTTTAAACTTAATGAATTAAAGTAAATTTTATTTTTAAAAACTTAAATTAAAATGCATATTAATTTCATAAAAAAACCTACAAAACAAAAATTCAGAATGGAGGGAGAAAACTAGTTCTTTAGTGTCTGCTAGCGGAAAAGACCAATCGGATTCCATTTTCGGAACTACACGAGAACAGAACAATTAACTCTAGACAGCATTTTCTTTTTAGAACATTTAAATCTCCCCACACTTAGGTAGCTGTGGTGTCGAAATTGTGATTAACTTCATCGTCAATTTCTCTTGGTCCATAATCAACTTGCATATCTGTGACTTTTTCTTTAAGCCATTGGTCGGATTCCTGTGTAATATCCACAATTTCAACTAGTTTCTCCTTTTCTTTAGGTGATAGATTGGATACTAACCGGTTACATAACTTAAAGTTCCCCTTGGTTCTAGCATCGCGAATCCGTTTAATAAGTTTCTTCATTGAACTATTAATAACGGGATCATTTAATTTCGTATCAACAACGGGGTTCTTTGTTATCATGTCATCATTAGGTGTTACTTCATTTTTCCCACACTTAGGCGTTTCATTATTGCTAAGTATTACCGTTGGAGTTGGTAAAAGCACATGGTTCTTACCAATTGTTTTTGCTGGTTCAATGGTTTTGGTTGGTGGAGATTTAGACTTTCGAATCATAAAGGTGATCGATTTGTTACCACTACTAAGTGTCATTCTTCCATTTCCTACATCAAAAAACGCCCCGGTGGACGCAAAGAATGGCCGACCTAAAATTAGAGGAATGTTTGGGTCCTCTTCTATGTCAATGACAATAAATTCGACTAGAAAGGTTAAATTGCCTACTTGAACGGGTAGGTTGTCAGCAATTCCAACTGGGTGCTTAATGGTTTGATCAAAGAGTCGAACACTCATATCCGTTGGACTTAACTTACCTACACCTAATCTCTTATATAAGGAAAGAGGCATAACACTTACACTTGCACCTAAATCTGCTAATGCATCATACATGACACAATCACTAAGTAGACAAGGAACAATAAATTCACCCGGATCACCTACCCTAGGTGGAGGTTTTGGTGGAACTGTCTTCACCGGGTTTACTTCTACTGTTTTTGTTTCTTGCACTTTTTTATTCTTCTTCTTCTTCTTTTCAGAGGTATCACAATCTTTATTACCTATCACTTGCTCATACTCAACTTCTTTTCTTGGAAACGGGATGGGTGGTTTGTATGGTGCCACCACTGGCTTTACATACTCGGGTGGTGGTGGTGTAACTTCTTCATTGTTACTCTCATCTAAAACCTTCCCATCTTCTGGTGCTGGTTTTTCAGAATTCGTTGAAACCATATTAACATTCTCATTCCGAGGATTTACTTCAGTATTACTCGGTAGCTTTCCTTGTTCCCTCTCACTCATCATGCTAGCAAGAGTACCTACGTGTTTTTCTAGATTCAAAATGGAAGCTTGTTGAGTTCTTAATGACTGATCAAATCTCTCGTTCGTTTGGGTTTGAGTTTCAATAAATTGTGTTTGAGATTCAACTAGCTTGAATACCACGTCTTCCATATTTGACTTTTTCTCTTCGGTTTGTTGTTGTGGTTTATATAAGCCAGGTCTTTGTTGATTGAAAGTGTTGTTTTGAGTTGGTTGGTTATTCGGACCTTGTTGGTTATACCAGTTATTTTCGGGTCCTTTTGGATTGTAAAGAATGTTTTGATTTCGATTGAAGTTTAGCTTTGGCGGTTGATAATTATTTTGATAATTATTTCCAGGCCTTTGGTTCATATAGGAAACATTTTCTCGTTGTTCCAATGTTGGTTCAATGTGACAATCTTTCAATAAGTGTGGTCCACCGCATAGCTCACAACTGATTCGTATTGCGTGAATATCTTTATTCATCTTTTCCATTCGTCTTTCGAAAGCATCTATTTTTGCTGAAACGGAATCAAAGTCATGGCTAGAATCGGCTCTAGCCACTTTAGATGAACGAAAAATATCTTTTTCTTGGTGCCACTCATGCGAGTGGGAGGCTGTGTTATCAATAATTTTGTAAGCTTCAGTTGCGGTTTTCTTCATAATGGAACCACCAGCTGTTATGTCGATGTCTTTTCGTGTAGCAACGTTGACACCTTGGTAGAATATTTGTACTATTTGGTAAGTGTCTAAACCGTGTTGAGGACATCCTCTCAACATCCTTCCGAATCTTGTCCACGCCTCATATAATGTTTCATTTGGCTTTTGCGTGAACGTAACAATTTCTCCTTGAAGTCTCACGGCTTTAGATGCCGGAAAGAATTGTTTAAGAAATTTTTCAACTAAAGCATCCCATGTGTCAATCGCCCCTTCAGGTAACGATTCTAACCAATCTTTGGCTTCTCCCTTTAAAGTCCAGGGAAACAACATGAGATAGATCTGCTCATCTTCCACTTCTCGGATTTTGAATAGTGTACAAATTCTTTTAAACGTACGAAGGTGTTCGTTAGGATCTTCATTCGGTGCACCACTGAATTGGCTTTGGTTAGTTACCATGTGTAGAATTTGTCCTTTGATTTCATAATCTGGCGCATTAACTTCTGGCTTAATAATGGCGTGACCTTGGCCCGTGCGTGTGGCTCTCATTCGATCTTCCATACTTAGAGGTTTCAGATTTTCCATAATTGAATTTGTTGAATACGAATCACTAGAAGATTCTGATTTAATGGTTTGTGGTTCAGGAGGAATGATTAGTGGTTCTGGATCTTGGAATTGTCCCTGAATATTCTCCGGATTCTCAATTGCGAGGTCGGGTTCAAAAGATGGATTATCGGAAATTTGAGTTGGAGTTCTTGGTCGACTGGATGATGATTCTAAAGAAAAATCAACGGCGACAATATTGGCTAGATGTCTTGATCGAGTTATAGGTGGTGAACGTACAAAAGGTGGTGAACGTCTTGCTCGGTGCATTCACTGAATATCCTATTAGTTTTTAAAAAGAAAGAAAAATTATAATAAGTTATCCAATCAATAGACTTTTCTGATTTTGCCCACGTTTCGAATAGCCAAAAGATGCAGCAGAGGGGCAGGATTCGTTTGGTCTCAATATAATTGAGTACTGTTTGGCTCCAATAACCCGGTCCACGTACAAATCCAACTATTACTACGAACCAGAAAATTTTGATGTCTATCAATTTAACCACTTAAAATAAATTTTCGTAATTTTAAGAAATTTAGAGAAGAAGTAGAAAAAATTCTAAGTCCTAAAAACTAGAATGGCGAGAAATAAGAAAGAAATAGATTGCGCGTCGAAAAATGTCGAAAAATAAAAGGTCGAAAAATAGGCGTCGAAAAATAAAAATAAGAAAGTAGCGCGAAAAACGGCGTCGCAAAATTCTAAAGCACCTAAATCTTAGTCTAAGGAATAAGCACTTAAGGGATTTTACGGCAAAGCCTAAAAATTCTAGAAATAAAAATAACTATGGCAAAACTAAACTTAATACTAAAAATTGTAACTATAGTCTAAAAATATAAAGGTAATAAAACTTAAAAAAAAAAATTATAATTTATTATATTTTAAAAAAAAAAAAATTTTTAAAATTTTTTTTTAAAATTTTTTTTTTTTTTTAAAAAACGAATTTTTTTTTCTTAAAAAAAACGTTTTTTTTTACAATTTTTTTTTTTAAAAAAAAACGAATTTTTTTTTTACAAATTAATACTTTTTTTATAATTATTATTTTTTTTTTCAAAACTTTTTTTTTAATTCATTTATTATTCATGAATAGTAAATGAAAAGAAATTAATTAATTTACTATTCACATGAAAGCGACATGATAGAAATTATTAATTACAAGTTACATAATATACCCCTGAAGTATTTAATAAATACGACTTTTTAAAACTTTTACGATTCAAAATATATTCTAAAATATTATTATATTATTATATTCTATTTCAATATTATTATATTATTATATTCTATTTCAATATTATTATATTATTATATTTATTAAATTATTATTATAATTAAAAATATAGCGTTTTAGCGCTCCCCGGCAGCGGCGCCAAAAACTTGATGATGTAGCGTGAGGGTACGAAATAGTATTATTTTTACTAGGAAATACTACAAAATATGACACAAGTTTTATTAATTTACGGATGGGATATACCTAAACCTTGCTACAACACTATAGGCAGTGTACCTAATCGTAGAGTAGTGTAGTTTTTAGTAAGTCCGGTTCGTTCCACAGGGAGCTAGTGATTACGTACTATATTTTTATAAAACTATATTTATATAAATATATATATATATAAGTAGTAATATTATTATAAAAGGGGGGTTTTTACCGTTTAATGACCGGTTTGTCGATTTTATATTTTTAAGCGTAAAGATAAATGACAATAATTAAAGTGCGTAAAATAAATAAATGACGATAAATAAAATAACAATAAATAAAATTGCGATAGAATATGAAATAAAAGGATTATGCTTATTTAAACTTCCGTAATCATGATGTTTGACGTTTTGATTTTAATTAATTGTTACTCGGGTTAATTGTCCTTTGTCATGGTTTATTTGATACCTATCTGATTTTTATCCATAATAGTCCATCGGTCATAAATATAAAGTGCGAGTGTCCTCGTCAAATTACCCTTATACCCGAAGTCAAATATTCCAACTAATTAAGGATTTAAACTGTGACGCAGTTATCACTTCTGTCAACAATTACACCAGTTATCACTGTATGTAATCTACCCCTGTTTTGATTAGATATGAATATTAATTTACCCACTTGATCAGTTTGAATAATCAATTACCCAACCCGAATAATTAATTAAATGATTATAATAGATTCCATATGAACGTCACTAAATAGGACAACCATAATCATTATTAATTATTAGGATAATTAATTTGAAGATAGGTTCGACAGACTCCAATGAGTTGTCACTCAATTAGACAATACCCCCCATCTATTAATAGTCAATAGTCCAATTTCCACAAGTGTCGGTCTTTTGCCCAAACCTTAATTATGGTACAAAGCCCAATTACCCAATTTTAGTAATTAGCCCAACATCATGATTACTTCGTTTTAAATAAGCATAATAATAACTTAGCTACGAGACATTAATATAAAAAGGTTGAACATAACTTACAATGATTAAAAATAGCGTAGCGTTACACGGACAGAATTTCGACTTACACACTCAAACGATCTCTATCATAAATCTTATTATTATCATAATTTAAAATTAAAATTAAGATTATTGTTATATCTTATTAAGTTAACATTATGATAGAGATATAGAATATAGATATTGATAATAGATAGATGGATCGATATATAGATTTAGGATAGAAAAATGTATAGAAAATATGATAGAAAAAAAAGTCTCCTTAATTGATCGTATTACATAGCTTTTATAGGTGAAATTTGAATTGAAATTTTCATTTACGACCCCTGAACTATGCTCAATTAACAACTTTTTATTATTTAATATTATTCTTATTATGAATTATTTAAATATTATATTTTATTCTTGTGCATAGTTGACTCGTAATTTTTACACCGTTGCGTCGAGCGCTGAAAGTTGGTTCATGCCTCGGTTCCGGATTTTCGAACGCCCTTTCGTACAATTTTATATCGTGTACTTTGCGTTTTGTAACTTGTACTCTTGTCATTTTTAGACGTTCTTCATCAATAATTTGAACCTTTTTGATTGTATCTTGTACTTTTGAGCTTTTTGGACCTTTGTGTCTTCAATTCGTCGTTTTTGCCTTTTGTCTTCGCACTTATTTAATATAAACGAATATTACTTGAAAATGGAACAATTGCAACTAAAATCTTGTCTTTCTTGGGGGATTTTGCTATGAAATATATGTTCCTTTTTAGCCTTATCAGTCTCCTCAAACGCTTCGGCAATAACTAAACTACTTTATAATTAATCCGTTACAACATATGTCCAATCATAGTTATTTAAATATTGTCCATCAAATGTTCAAATAAAATCTAGCAACATTACTACACATTCAACAAGCATAGGAAATCGCAACATATGTTCATCAATGTCAAAAATACGCTCAACTAGCAGTATCATACATCTGGTTAAGCAAAAGAATTGTCCAATCAACACAACTCTCATTCCATCACATCAGTAACAACAATATCATTAGCTAATAATCTCCTGCCATCTAAGAGCCCGCCACAACACATCTCTATCTAAGTCACAGTTTTCAATCCCAAAAAGTCAACCTAAGGGTCACCCTTACCCCCACAAAGCACACTAGGGTCGCAACCAAAACATACAACAACATAACCCAACAAAATAAATCTTACACTACGAACAAGATTTACCAATCTAAAACACAAAAAATATATATACACAACCATATATATATATATATATATATATATATATATATATATATATATATATATATATATATATATATATATATATATATATATATATATATATATATATATATATATATAGACAGGATCAATGGGGAAGTAACCAATTGGGGGGAAGCGGGGGGAAGCAAATTTTTATTTTTTTTTTCGTTTTTTTGAATTATTTTTTCCGGCATCAAGATCACACGAAAATATGAACATTTAGAAGAGACACTTCGTGATGAATGTTATTATTTAGGCAGGAAAACAATCGACAAAAATAACATTCAAGATAATATTGTTCGTGAAGAATATGAACGTTTTTTTTCATGTTTTGTGAAGTAAAATTTAGCCCGATTTAGAGTTTAGGGTTTAGGGTTTAGGGTTTGGTGTTTTGGGTTTATGGAATAAACCCAAAACACCAAACCCTAAACCCTAAGCCCTAAACCCTAAACCCTAAAACCTAAACTCTAAATCGTTCGTGTTAAAAACTCAATCTAAATCCTAAATCTAAACCCTAAATTTCTAAACCCTAATATCTAAACCCTATAAACCCTAATATCTAAACCCTAATATCTAAACCCCAATAGCTAAAACCTCAAAATACGCTCAAAAAACACGATAATTGTTATATATTACTTCTTCGAGCGTTTTCCCGCCAAAATAAAAATATTTATCACAAAGTGTCTCTACTAAATGTTCATTTTTTTATCTCATCTATAATGTTCGTGAACAAAGTTTTTTCAAAAAACGAAAAAAAAAATATTTGCTTCCCCCCGCTTCCCCCCGATTGGTGAAAGGACCCGTCCTTATCCTCCTGGACGAAGTCATCAACATTTGGTCCCATTGCGATGATCGACTCCAAGTAATGTCCTTAAAATGAGCAAATAAACAGCGGAAGACTTAATGCGTACCTGAGAATAAAGATGCTTTAAAGTGTCAACAAAAAGGTTGGTGAGTTCATAGGTTTATCGTAATAATCATTTCAATATGTTAATAGACCACAAGATTTCATAATCATAAACATAATACACTCGCAAGTGTATGTAAAGCATTCTAAGTGGTTGAGCACTTGGTAACCATACTTAACATTTAATCAACGTCGCATATTCCCTTTATTATGAAATCTCACTACACCGTACCAAGTGTAGCCTACAAAATGAAGTACTGTGCAACCGTTGAATACTGGTCGTCCAGTCCGGTTGGGGTTGTCAGGCCCGATAGATCTATCAACAGGATTCGCGTTTACAATACCCATGTAAATAATAGTTACCAAGCTACAGGGAAGTATGCCAGTGGTACAACTCAACGTAGAATGTATTTTTAAGTACTTGTGTCTAATTCGTAAACATTTATAAATGCAGCGCATGTATTCTCAGCCCAAAAATATATATTGCAAAAGCAAATAAAAAGGGAGCAAATGAAACTCACCTAATGTATTTTGTAGTAAAAATACATATGACGACATTTAACAAGTGTAGGGTTGGCCTCGGATTCATGAACCTATATTATTATATATATATATATATATATATATATATATATATATATATATATATATATATATATATATATATATATATATATATATATATATATATATATATTAATACATATAATTGTAATCGAACGAATTTACATATTAATAGTGATATAATTGTTATCTTAATTAAGTGTTTCATTAAAACCCTAATAAGTTACATTCATTAATATTTATTATTAAAATATTCATATAGTTATGTTATATGTAGTAAATATAGTTTTATATAACTAATAGTTATTTGAAAAAATAATATTGATAATAATAATAACCAAAAGTTGTTTTATTTTACAATAATAATAATAATAGTTATTATGATAATAATATTGATAATATGAAAATAATAATATTAATTTCAAAATAATAATAATGATATTAATAATAATAATTTTGATAAATATAATAATTTTGATAAATATGATAATCTTTCTAATAATGATAATAATAATAGTAATGATGATACTTTTAATATAAATGATAGTTTTTAATAAAAATGATACTAATAATAATGTTAATGATATTTTTAATAAAAATTTTAATAATGCTAATAATAATAATAATAACAATAATAATATTAATAATAGATAAATAACTACCTCAAGGAAGTACTCCTTAAAAAAAATGCCCAAGTCCGAGTTTGGACCCGCGACGTCCCGCTAACCCGATAACATCCTTAACCATGAACCATTCCATGTTTTTCCTGTTATAATTTACTAATGTGATGACCCGGAAATTTCTGACCAAATTTAAACTTAATCTTTGTATGATTAATATTTCTGACACGATAAGCAAAGTCTGTAAAACTGAATCTCAAAATTTTTGAACTACTTTCATATATTCAAATACCTTTCGATTGTTCTTGACGATTCGCGAACAATTATATGTATATAGATACATATATATATACTATAACTTGAAAACGTAACAATGTATTAATTGTTTGATACCGTACATTAAACTTATTGGTTTAAATATTTATTTGAATATATATGAAAAGTTGGAATATTAATTGTATGAATAACTTGCGACGTATATTTAAAACGTGTTTATGAATGTTGAAAATATATATTAACTTGGTCATAAAACGATTTGTTATTATATATATATTAACAAATAGTGAGACAATGATTTATAGAAGTAAATGACCAAAACACTCGAAAGTTTAAGATACACTTAGAATGATATAGTTTATTGATAATTTAAGACTATATTTTGATAAAGGTACGAGTCACAAAACGTAAATTGCGAGTTTTCTAAGCGTACGAAAATGCGTTCGAGAAACCGGAACCGGGACATAAGTCGAGTGACAACGTACGAGTCATCGGAACGAAAATTACAAGTCAACTATGCACATGAATTTAATATAATATATAATTAATTATTTAAATTATATATATTATATATATTATATTTAATTATGTCGACAAACAAAAAAACAAAAAATATGTGAGCTGGATCTGACGGCCATGCGATCGCATGAGAAATAGGCATAAAACCTATGCGATCGCATGGGCATCAGATTTCAAAAAGTTGCCTATAAAAGTCCAGTTTCTGCTCGAATTATTTTTCACCTATATTACTCTGTAAGTATTTAATTATAATAATTATAATTATTATTATTATTATTATTATTATTATTATTATTATTATTATTATTATTATTATTATTATTATTATTATTATTATTATTATTATTATATTATTAAGATTATTATTATTATTAATCTTAATATTTTTAGTAATATTATACATAAAATATTACGACGAGGTCATGAGCGTGTCACTTTCAAAACAAGCTTCAAACGGGATAGAACTAAGGAAATTATGGGTTATAGCTATGGAGGTTATGGGTAATGTTCATGGGTATTGTTCGCAAGTCAAACCTAGTATTTATCATCTCTGTTGCGTCTACGTACTTTCCTGCAATATTGAATCTCAATATTGATACGTGAGCATTCATATCTTATCTTTTATATATTAATAGTGTATACATGTCTAGTGCTCGAGTATATATTTATACATGCTTGTATGCTAAATTTCGTCGTTAAATAGTTTATAATGAATCACGAATTAAATACATATATTACTGGTAAAAGGTATATGATATACATGTTTTCGGAAAGCTGGTGAAAAATCAATAACTTTTCATTTAGAAATCGCGTAATTTCGATGAACGATTCAAAAGATATGGTCAACTGAATTATAATTGACGTTAATTGAAATTGCTTTTAAATCTGCAATTAATATTTAAACAACCTGTTTATGAGATTGATAAAATACTACTAGCCAGGTAAATGAATCCTTATATAAAGCACGTATCGTTTTGTTGAACAATTGTCAAAATTGACTTTTTGAAATGACTTTTGATAACTTTTGTATGTCGATCTCGAGCATTAGGATTGTGATACACTATAACCCAACCTAGTTTATTAGACATGTATTGACCAACATATGTTCTCTAGGTTGAGATCTACGGTTAATCTTGCATTCCGAGTTACGGTCACTTTTTGATGAATGACCTTATGTGCTGCTAAGGTGAGTTTCATTTACTCCCTTTTTAATTGCTTTTGCAATCTATATTTTTGGGTTGAGAATACATGCACTTTATTTTAAACGCAATGGATACAAGTACATACTAAATTCTACACTGAGTTTGAACCGAAAATCCCTTAGCTTTGGTAACTAGTAACTGTCGGTTATAAGAACTGGTGGGCGCGAGTAGTAGTATATGGATCCATAGGGCTTGATATCCCCGTCCGGGCTAGAGCACTAGCCTTTTAACGGACGTATGCTATTTGAGAAGCGTACACATTGGTTTGCGTGTATTATTAAGATGATTATACAAAGGGTACAAATTATATATACTTTAAGTTTAGTTACCAGGGTGCTCAATCTTGTAGAATATTTTGATAAACGTTTCTGGATGAAACAACTGAAAACTTGTGATTCACCTTTATATACAGATTATGCGCAACATTAAAACTATGAACTCACCAACCTTTGTGTTGACACTTTTAAGCATGTTTATTCTCAGGTTTCTAGAAGTCTTCCGCTGTTTGCTTATATGTGATACAAGCTATGTGCATGGAGTCATACATGCTTTATTCAAGAAAACTTTGCATTCACAAAATCATCACCGTGTATCTTATTTTGACTTCATTGTCAATGGATGTATTATGGTAAACTATTATTTATGATGATTGTCTATATGTAAAAATCATCAAACGTTGAAAACCTTAGAAATTGATATTCATTTATTGTGTACCTCTTGAAAAGAATGCAATGTTTACAAAACGTATCATATAGAGGTCAAATACCTCGCAATGAAATCAATGAATGACGTGTTCGTCCATATGGATTTGGAGCGATCGTCACAGTTGGTATCAGAGCGTTGGTCCTAGTGAACCAGGTCTTGCATAAGTGTGTCTTACTGATAGTTGTTAGGATGCATTAGTAAGTCTGGACTTCGACTGTGTCTGCATGTCAAAAGTTTTGCTTATCATTTCTTGTCAGAAATTACCTGTCTATCATCTTAAGTCTAAACGCATCTTATTGCATTGATTGCATAGATAGTGTATAGACAATATTCATATCTTGGCATATCTATTACAGTAAACTTTGACTGCCATCTTCCGAAAATTTCTCCGTAATTTACGGGATTTTGGTATTATATATACATATGTAAATTATGTATTGAAGAGTACCAATCAAATTCTATAATCTATTTCATATCAAAAATCATCCCTCTAATTATACAAGATGGATCACGTATCTAGTTCAAATTCCTTAAATTCCGACAGCTATTCCGATATGGATATTCACCTGAACTCTGAAGAAAGTGTAACCGGAATGGATCAACCAATCAGTCATCACCTATTCTGGATGAATTGGGGATGGGTTCGTAGCCTACTTAATCATTGGAGACAAGAAGAAGGTGATCCCTTCCATCCACCACATTCACCTCTTGGCGAAGAACCTGAAGCACTTACCGGCGAACCTATTCTTAATACTATTTTCTCTCTCATTTCCAAAGTATCTCATCATGATTATATACTATCTCATATTATAAATCTTATTTACCCGATCGTCCAAACCACCGATCATCTCGGTATAATAGAAGAAGTCAACGAGCTTCGTGCTCGGGTAGTGGCTTTGGAGAATATGGTGCAAGGGTTACGAACACCAGCAGCAGCACCCGCAGCATAACCAGTACCACCATCATCCACACCAACGGGATCATTACCACCACCAACAACCACATCCGCATCACATGCCTCAACATCACAATCTGTACCTCGGATATCAATATCATACGCACCATAGGTACCAAGAAGTACCAGCAACGACAAACGATGAAGTATGGATTCATAATTTCATCGAAGAAACATTCTACGGCGATTATGTAATTTCTAAAGTTTAGAGATTATCTATTCTAGCCTTAACCCTAAATCAGATAGAGTAGAAACCCTTATCCGAATAGTGTAAGATACAAGCTAGACTTGTTTTACCAACAACATCAATAGTACCCTTAGCCTCACCAGCACAGTCAGTGCTGTCAACATCGTCAGAATCAACAGCACCTCTAACATCACAAGCTTCGTCAGTTCAAGAAAGCACCGTGGACATCATTACGAGTCAACAACGAGTATATTGTATCAATGAGTTATGAAGTAATAACTCAATTCATCTAAAGAATTTATATGTATATCTTATATATATAAATTTTAAAATCATCATGAATCTTTTCGTACTAAGCTATTACGTATGAATTTTAAGGGGTAGATACTACTCGGTTAATTCATATTACTAATATGCTATGATGTACATTCTTCGTTAATAACTTAACCATCGTTAACTACAAATATCTGTTTCAACTCAATGAATTCCATTTCATAATGAACTTAGTGTATTAATCAATTACATGTTTGATTTTACACTTTTATCTTCGATGTACTCGAAACTTTCTAGAAAACATCATTTATATCTTATGAAGTTCATAAGATTTCCACGAGCATCAACATCCTTCACCAAGGAATAAGAATAAATAATGAAGTATTGATTTCATTAGTGAAATACTCCGCGAAGATTATGTAATCCTTAATGTTTTAGAGATTATTCATTCAATTCAAAAATCAAATGAGCTTAATATGATATTAACTCATCAAATCTGTATTACATCTGAAGAAGATATACATACATATATTTTCATAAAGACGGTAATAAAAAAAAATTCTTTTGTACAAAGTATTAATTGTGAAATCTTTAACGGGTAGGTAATACTCGTGAAATATATAAGTTCACAATTAATATGTTATACTGTACATTCTTCAACTTTGATTCAAAAATTATTAACTATGCTCACAGCGATATACAATCGTTTTCATACAAATTCAATTACATATTCTGATTTTGAAAAATCAGAATCCAAGCCAAGATTTAACAAAAAACATCACTCTTAGATTCTTACATCTTTTAAATGCTATACTTTGACTTCAAAACTGTGCTAGAACATCACTTCTATTCATAAACCCAGGAAAAAAAAAAGAAAAAAAAAATGTATTGTTCAAAATTCTAGAACATCATATGTATCTTGACAATTACAATCTTCATGCAAACCCTTCAAACTTTTGAAAACACCTCGGATTGATAACCAACGATTCGGTTATGATAACTTTGAATGCTGATGAAGCAGCAAAAACTGTAAACGACCTTAACAGCCAAAAGTTTGATGATAAAGAATAGTGTGTTGGCAAAGCTCAGAAAAAGAGAAGGTTTGGAACTGGAAAACGGATTGAGCAAAGTATGAAGGAGGCTGTGGATAAATCACAAACACTAAACCTGCCTTCAAAGAATTCAAATTATTCAGTATCTGCTGAAGCCATTAACGAATATCTTGCTTCCGAATCTAAACCCTTGCGGACAATATTCTTCATCATCCTCTGATATTAGAAATTCTAAGATATAATCGTATCTTTCATTATAAATATCCTCCATATTTCTGGAGATAATTCCATAATCATTCTCATCGAAAATCAATTTTCTCCTTCCGATATCTGTGTAACATCATAAAAGAAACTATTTTAGTTTCTAAATTCTGAAACCTTCGAGTTTAAAATATAAATATTTTTGAAGTGGTGTTGGGAACTGAAGCATGAGTTAGTAAAATATAATGACACTTGATCAACGTGATTATATTACAGTAAGTCATGCTGAGTTTCTAATGGAACGTGATAAAGGTTCACAGATCATACCCTCATTATAAACCATGTTACATAACTCTTTCATTCTATTTAACCTCTAAACTATCAAGAAAATATTTTCTTAATGATTCGGTCTTTTTCGAGGTATTCTGGTAATTTGACAAGTCAGATTGTGCTATTACCGTTTTTTTTTAACATTAATTATGTTCATTCCGAAATTCATACCTACGAATTCTGGACCATTATTCGCTTGATTTAAAGTCGGGAAGATAAAATAAAAGCATGAAGCTTCAAAATATCAATGGGAGTATATATAAATCACAGTAAATTGGAGAGAGTATTAACTGTGGATGTCAATGATTATGGAAAGACCGAAGCAGAGACATCGAAATATAAGGGAAGATATAAAATCCAACAACCACCCAGAAATTACAAACCGTGTATATCAATGCGTATAGCAATATAAAGACACGGGAGAATAAAAAACACTATAACCCCAAGGTAATGGTAGAAGAAAATAACTTCCTCCGGTGGTAGATGAAAAAGAAGAATGACAGATATGAAAGTTAGGAGTATATCAAGAATCAGAACTGGATGAAGCATTTTTCACAATCTTTTGAAAATAGGAAATGAGGAAGAAGATGTAAGAGTGATGAAAATAATGAAACGGAAGAGGTCAATTTATAGCGAAATATCAAACATAGCAATCGCGGCAAATTACGCATTTAATCAAAAGAAATCTTATTTCCTTAAATTTCGAAGAATCAAATCTTATTTAGATTATGAAGATTTTCTATTCCTTAAATTACGGAAATCAATCGTTAATATGTCAAGAGTTAAGACGAATCTCTATTCTTCATTTCACTCTTTTACGATAACTTCTCTCATACGCTTCGAATAATCGGATTGTTTTATCCATATTATTCAACGGTGATAAAACTCTATTTATCAACACATATACGTCATGAAAACATTTTTATTGTTAGTCATGACGACCTCACTCAAATTTCGGGACGAAATTTCTTTAACGGGTAGGTACTGTGATGACCCGGAAATTTCTGACCAAATTTAAACTTAATCTTTGTATGATTAATATTTCTGACACGATAAGCAAAGTCTGTAAAACTGAATCTCAAAATTTTTGAACTACTTTCATATATTCAAATACCTTTCGGTTGTTCTTGACGATTCGCGAACAATTATATGTATATAGATACATATATATATATACTATAACTTGAAAACGTAACAATGTATTAATTGTTTGATACCGTACATTAAACTTATTGGTTTAAATATTTATTTGAATATATATGAAAAGTTGGAATATTAATTGTATGAATAACTTGCGACGTATATTTAAAACGTGTTTATGAATGTTGAAAATATATATTAACTTGGTCATAAAACGATTTGTTATTATATATATATTAACAAATAGTGAGACAATGATTTATAGAAGTAAATGACCAAAACACTCGAAAGTTTAAGATACACTTAGAATAATATAGTTTATTGATAATTTAAGACTATATTTTGATAAAGGTACGAGTCACAAAACGTAAATTGCGAGTTTTCTAAGCGTACGAAAATGCGTTCGAGAAACCGGAACCGGGACATAAGTCGAGTGACAACGTACGAGTCATCGGAACGAAAATTACAAGTCAACTATGCACATGAATTTAATATAATATATAATTAATTATTTAAATTATATATATTATATATATTATATTTAATTATGTCGACAAACAAAAAAACAAAAAATATGTGAGCTGGATCTGACGGCCATGCGATCGCATGAGAAATAGGCATAAAACCCATGCGATCGCATGGGCATCAGATTTCAAAAAGTTGCCTATAAAAGTCCAGTTTCTGCTCGAATTATTTTTCACCTATATTACTCTGTAAGTATTTAATTATAATAATTATAATTATTATTATTATTATTATTAATATTATTATTATTATTATTATTATTATATTATTAAGATTATTATTATTATTAATCTTAATATTTTTAGTAATATTATACATAAAATATTACGACGAGGTCATGAGCGTGTCACTTTCAAAACAAGCTTCAAACGGGATAGAACTAAGGAAATTATGGGTTATAGCTATGGAGGTTATGGGTAATGTTCATGGGTATTGTTCGCAAGTCAAACCTAGTATTTATCATCTCTGTTGCGTCTACGTACTTTCCTGCAATATTGAATCTCAATATTGATACGTGAGCATTCATATCTTATCTTTTATATATTAATAGTGTATACATGTCTAGTGCTCGAGTATATATTTATACATGCTTGTATGCTAAATTTCGTCGTTAAATAGTTTATAATGAATCACGAATTAAATACATATATTACTGGTAAAAGGTATATGATATACATGTTTTCGGAAAGCTGGTGAAAAATCAATAACTTTTCATTTAGAAATCGCGTAATTTCGATGAACGATTCAAAAGATATGGTCAACTGAATTATAATTGACGTTAATTGAAATTGCTTTTAAATCTGCAATTAATATTTAAACAACCTGTTTATGAGATTGATAAAATACTACTAGCCAGGTAAATGAATCCTTATATAAGGCACGTATCGTTTTGTTGAACAATTGTCAAAATTGACTTTTTGAAATGACTTTTGATAACTTTTGTATGTCGATCTCGAGCATTAGGATTGTGATACACTATAACCCAACCTAGTTTATTAGACATGTATTGACCAACATATGTTCTCTAGGTTGAGATCTACGGTTAATCTTGCATTCCGAGTTACGGTCACTTTTTGATGAATGACCTTATGTGCTGCTAAGGTGAGTTTCATTTACTCCCTTTTTAATTGCTTTTGCAATCTATATTTTTGGGCTGAGAATACATGCACTTTATTTTAAACGCAATGGATACAAGTACATACTAAATTCTACACTGAGTTTGAACCGAAAATCCCTTAGCTTTGGTAACTAGTAACTGTCGGTTATAAGAACTGGTGGGCGCGAGTAGTAGTATATGGATCCATAGGGCTTGATATCCCCGTCCGGGCTAGAGCACTAGCCTTTTAACAGACGTATGCTATTTGAGAAGCGTACACATTGGTTTGCGTGTATTATTAAGATGATTATACAAAGGGTACAAATTATATATACTTTAAGTTTAGTTACCAGGGTGCTCAATCTTGTAGAATATTTTGATAAACGTTTCTGGATGAAACAACTGAAAACTTGTGATTCACCTTTATATACAGATTATGCGCAACATTAAAACTATGAACTCACCAACCTTTGTGTTGACACTTTTAAGCATGTTTATTCTCAGGTTTCTAGAAGTCTTCCGCTGTTTGCTTATATGTGATACAAGCTATGTGCATGGAGTCATACATGCTTTATTCAAGAAAACTTTGCATTCACAAAATCATCACCGTGTATCTTATTTTGACTTCATTGTCAATGGATGTATTATGGTAAACTATTATTTATGATGATTGTCTATATGTAAAAATCATCAAACGTTGAAAACCTTAGAAATTGATATTCATTTATTGTGTACCTCTTGAAAAGAATGCAATGTTTACAAAACGTATCATATAGAGGTCAAATACCTCGCAATGAAATCAATGAATGACGTGTTCGTCCATATGGATTTGAAGCGATCGTCACAACTAACCAAATCCATTTAATCAGTACAATACTCTTTCTCCTTTTTCAAAAAAAAAAATACAAGAGCTTGGGCTCGAACCCAAAACCTCTCGCTTAAACCCCCACACTCCATACCAATGCTCTATTTATACTTTTCTGTTTAAATTCGTAATTCAATTTAATTTAACCCAAGATTCTGATTCCTTCTTCTTCACAAATCAATCTATGAGTTTAACAACCAACATAACCAATTAAGTTTTGGTTTTAAAAATGCTAATCATCGTTATTTACGTTTCTTACATGATCATCCTTATTATCAACTCATCAGCCCAACTATAAAAGAAAAGCCCACGGTCCAAGTTTAATAGTCCAATAAAATTTCGTGGCCCACTTAACAAGAATATGGCTCAAGTATAAGAAGTTAAACGATTTGATTCAGTGTATTGCAAATAATTGTGCGTCCAAAATAAAAGAAGTATATACAGTGAGCTTAACCCACTTGAATTCTAGGATACCCCATCTTTCTTTTTTTTTTTTTTTTTTTAAACAAGTTGCATATATGGGGGGAGTTGTCGGCCAGCAAAATAAAGTGACAACCTTTATAAATAATTTTTATCGAATGGCACTCCAAGAACCAAATAAACAATCTACTCCCTCCGTTCATTCTATTAACTGGTTCGAATAAGATCAGAAAAAGAAAAGAAACAGGAAATCGTTGAGCAAGGGTAAACAAAATGGGTTCTTGATTGGGTGTTGGCTTGAAAGGGAAAAAAATGATAATAAGTAACGGAGGGTAAACAGAAGTAGTTTAGCAGTGTTGCAGTAACAACGGGAAAAAAAAATATGTTTTAGTGGTTTTGGTCGTAACAGTATCATAGGTCAGGGTTGGTTATGGTGGTTAACTGGTGATTGAGTGACAGTCTCGGTGGTAGATGAAGTGGGTTGAGAATGGTTGTTCACGATGGGAGAGATGATTTCTTGGTGGTGATTTTATGTAGGTTTCGATGGTATTTGAAGATCATGGTGGTGGTGAGTGGCCGTCGGTTGTGGTGGCCAATGATGGCATAGTAGAAGCCTTAGTTGGTGGTGATGGATTTCACGATGGTGTTCATCGTAGGTACGGAGGTGGTGTTCATTTGGTGATTGCCGATCAAAGAAAAGAAGAAGAAAGGAATAAGAACAAGTGGTGATCACGGTTTTCTTGTGGTGTTTCTTCAAACCTGAATAGAAAAACGGGAGAGAGAGGATAGAGAGATAGTGGTACATGGTGGTTATTCGGTGGTGGTAGGGCGGTGGACTATAATGGAATGGTGTTTTTGTAATTTTAATAAAACGAAGGTGGTGGTGAAGATCATGGTAGTTGTGTTGCAAGAGAACCCGAAGTGGTTTTCATATGTGTATGTAATATATGCATATTTGTAATCATATTTATATATATATTGTAGTGAATTGAAACAGAATTCTCATTCTCAAATTCTATCATACACAGTATCCATATGTACATGAATCTAATCCGTGGGTTAAGTAGGGACATAATTAATAATTAATTAATATAGTACTAATAACTCATATTCAAAGAAAATATCAACGTGCATACACAGTAACCGCATAGTATAGCAGCCTTAAATTCTGTAATATAGTGCCCGACAGTTTATCCCGTATGGCTATATCGTGTTCATTGCTAAACAGTTAAAATATAAAAGTGTTCCTAAAAATCTCAAATTTTTAGATTAAGCATATTTAATTATTTTACTCATTATCTGTTTGAAACCCGATAAAAAAGGTTCAAAAATTATTTATTTTCTGTTCCAATTAATATGTACGGAGTACCAATATTTACACTTAAAAAGGTGAAAATACTTTTAAGAAATCTAAAATCTTCGTAATCGATTTACAGTTCAACTTTTATTTTAATCCTTCATAAACTTATATTAAATCTATATGAACGCTAACGAAATGTCAATCGAGTATTACTGACATTTACTAATTAAGCTCGAAATCATTTATATTCCCTTTCTATATAGAAATAGTTTTAAAATAGCAAATTTAATTACTAAAATATATTATATATTTGTAAACAAATAGATTTAATATAACCTTATATATTTACAAGTAATATTTATATACATATTTATATATATCTATATATTCTCAAATATAGTTTCCATTAATCGTATTTTATTTTATTTATTTTACAATATAAATCCTAATAATCATATTATATAATATTCTAAATTATATTTCAAATTATAAATACCTATTTAAATACATATGTTATCTATTTGCAAATAGTTGTTCGTGAATCGTCGGGAATGGTCGAAAGTCAATTGAATATATGAAACAGTTTAAAACTTTTGAGACTCATCCTAACAGATTTCTCTTATTGTGTCAAGAATATTAAATCGTATCGAGAGTTTGGTTTAAAATTAGTCGAAATTTTCCGGGTCGTGACAGTACCTACCCGTTAAAGAAATTTCGTCCCGAAATTTGATCGAGGTCGTCATGGCTAACACTAAAAATGTTTTCATGACGAATATGAGTTAAAGTTTTATCATTATTGATTAATATAGATAAAACGATTCGATCATGTGAAGCGTACGAGTGAAGCTATCACAAAAGAGTGAAAAGTTTTGTCTTAACTTTTGACGTAGTCATGGTGGAATTCCGGAATTCAAGGAAATCTTCTAATCAGAAAGAAAATAAATTAGCACGAATTATTAGCAACTATTGGAATTACGGAAGAACAGAAATATCAAGGAAATTTTTCCGTGATATGCTTAGAGATTAAGTAAAATGAAAGAGTCGTGTTACATGGCACATGATGACGTTATGATCTGTGAACCATCATCACATTCCATTAGAAAATTCAACATGACTTATTGTAATATAATCACGTTGGCCAAGCGCATTATATTATACTAACTCATGCATCAGTTCCCAACACTTTTCCACAATTCATTCATAATTTATACTTAGATTTTACAGAAGTTTCCAATATAATGAAATACAGAAAATACGAAGAGATAGAGAATTTCGGACAAGAATAGTTATGAAAATATCTTCAGAAATATCGAAGATATTTATGATGATATTTTGGAATCTCTAAGTTCGAAGGTTGATAAAGAAAAATTTTCCGCAAGATTTTAACATGACTTTGAAGCAAGATATTCTCTAAAGATTTCATCTGATCCAGATTTATCTGGGTTCTTTGAATATAGGGTTTGGTCATTGTATTTGTCCTTGGTCTCCTTCATGGTTTGCTCAATCCATTTTTCAGTACCAAATTTTCTATCGAGAGCTCCCAACACTCCATTCTTTTATCATCACTTTTGGCCATTAAGACCATTTACTACATGATGCTTCGTCAGCATTTTCAAAGTTAACGGATCTGGGTCATCGGTTATCAAACTGAGGTGGTTTCAGGAGAATTGTGTTTTTAAATGATTAAACGTTGATGGTAATATGGTGGAATATAAAAGGTTCCCCGGTAACAATAAAGAGTACGCATATATATCAAGCTTATATTAAGGTTGTTTTGGATGAAAAGTTGGAGTTGACTTGCTGGAGCTGTGACAAAATTGGCTATCTCGAACAGGAGTTGCAAGGTTATTTTCAGTAATAATAACACTAAAGGAATTAGCACAGCTATGTGTTAAATGTTTACTCAGTTTCCGAGAGTTTTTCAGGTGCATAACTATATGCATCAATCTTTTCTTCCGTAGATGAAGTGCGGCTGGTTTATCCTCTCGATCGAGGTGTTTTCAAGAATCATGAAATATTTGAACATGGATTGGAATCGTCAAGATTCAAATGAGGTTTAAGATGCAATTAAGTGGCAAACTTGAAGAATTGTTTAGTTTCATATGTTATAATCAATATTTTAATTCATTTTAATTGTCCAATAATGGCAGTCCTTAGTTGATACTCCAATAATCGTTTTTTATATATATATATAATCTTAGAATTACCCAACGACGTATTGTATACGTATTGTCTTTGCATCAATCCAGAGACGTATTGTAGACGTATTGTCTTAGAATTAACTAAGATGTATTGTGTATGTATTATCTTAGGATTTATCAAAACGTATTGTATACTTATTGTGTTAGGATGTACCAAATATTCGAATTAATAAATACGTATCATGACCTATTGTACAACTTATTGTCTCAGAATTAATCCGACGTATTGTGTACATGTGTCCCGATTTAAAGTGCGTAAAAGTAAATAACAGAAATTAAATGACGATAAATAAAATTGCGAGAATATAAATTACGATAATTAAATTGTGATAAATAAAATGTAACCAGTTAGCTAGGAACAGTTAACGTGGATTCTTAACAAAATTCTTTATAATTAATTTGTTTGTTTCTAACAAATTTTATTTTGTCCAATATTTTCTTCATTATGCCACTTGTTGGATTCTGATAGGTCAAAATCCAAATATGAAATTTGAATGAAAATGGTTATTCTGTGGTGAACGGATTCGTATATCCGTGGATGTAAGTAGGATAGTAAATGACCGTTGAATCAAATTCGAAGAATATACAGTGTAACTTATTAATGTGCAATCTAAATATTCCTCAGGTATTACCTACCCGTTAAAATATTTTCATCATTAAAAGTTTGTACAAAAGAATTTTTAATTACAATCTTTTTGAAAATATACATACATATATATTTTCTTCAGATGTAATCATGGATTTTATGAGTTAATAAGATATTAAACTCATTTGATTTTCGGTTTAAGCTAGAATAAGTAATTTCTAAAACTATTAGGAACCACATATTTTTCGCAGAATATTAATGAAGTTATGGTCCAATACGTCATCGTTCATTATTGTTGGTACTCCTTGGTATATATGGTGCGTAGGATGTTGATGTTCGTGGTAAAGATTTTTAATGATGAGGTGTGGGATGCGGATGTTGATGTTGGTGGTACTGCTGGTGCCAGTGATGTTGCTGAAGCTGGTATGTTTTGCACCATACTTTTCAAAACCACTACTCGAGCGCGAAGCTCGTTGACTTCTTCTATTACTCCGGGATGATTGTCGGTCGGAACGAGCGGATGAATAAGGTTTAGAATTTTAGATAGAAGATAATCGTGACGAGCTACCCTGGAGATGAGGCTAAAAAAAATGGTGTTTCGGATAGGTTCACCGGTAAGTGCTTCAGGTTCTTCGCCGAGAGGTGAATTTGGTTGGTGGAAGGGATCGCCTTCTTCGCGTCTCCATTGGTTAAGTCGACTACGAACCCATCAGATAAATTGGGGATGGCTGATTGGTTGATTCATTCTAGTGACATTGTCTTCAGAGCTCGAGTGAAAATCCATATCGAAATCCGAGGGACTTGAACTAGTGGTGAGTTCCATTTCGTACAATTAGATACAGGGTTTTCGATATGAAAAGAATTTCGGATATCAGATGATATTCTAATTACATAGAATATCTATGTATACTACAGAAGATCCCGTAGATTACGGATGGAATTAAGGAAATGTGTCAGACAAGATTTAATGTGATAGGATATGAATTTGTCTGTACATCATCTATGCAATAATTGCATTAAGACGTGTCGAGACTGACAATGATAAGTAGATATTTTTCGACAAATGGTGGTAAGCAAAAACTTTTAACATATAGACCAGGTTCAAGTCCAGACTTACTAATATAACCTAACAACTACTAGGTCGAAGCCCAGACTCACTAATGCATCCTAACAACCCCTAGTTGGACACACTAATGCAAGACCTGGTTCGCTACGACCACCGCTCTGATACCACCTGAAAGGACCCGTCCTTATCCTCCTGGACGAAGTCATCAACATTTGGTCCCATTGCGATGATCGACTCCAAGTAATGTCCTTAAAATGAGCAAATGCACAGCGGAAGACTTAATGCATACCTGAGAATAAACATGCTTTAAAGTGTCAACCAAAAGGTTGGTGAGTTCATAGGTTTATCGTAATAATCATTTCAATATGTTAATAGACCACAAGATTTCATAATCATAAACATAATACACTCGCAAGTGTATGTAAAGCATTCTAAGTGGTTGAGCACTTGGTAACCATACTTAACATTTAATCAACGTCGCATATTCCCTTTATTATGAAATCTCACTACACCGTACCAAGTGTAGCCTACAAAATGAAGTACTGTGCAACCGTTGAATACTGTTCGTCCAGTCCGGTTGGGGTTGTCAGGCCCGATAAATCTATCAACAGGATTCGCGTTTACAATACCCATGTAAATAATAGTTACCAAGCTACAGGGAGGTATGCCAGTGGTACAACTCAACGTAGATTGTATTTTTAAGTACTTGTGTCTAATTCGTAAACATTTATAAAAGCAGCGGATGTATTCTCAGCCCAAAAATATATATTGCAAAAGCAAATAAAAAGGGAGCAAATGAAACTCACATAATGTATTTTGTAGTAAAATACATATGACGACATTTAACAAGTGTAGGGTTGGCCTCGGATTCACGAACCTATATTATTTATATATATATATATATATATATATATATATATATATATATATATATATATATATATATATATATATATATATATATATATATATATATATATTAATACATATAATTGTAATCGAACGAATTTACATATTAATAGTGATATAATTGTTATCTTAATTAAGTGTTTCATTAAAACCCTAATAAGTTAAATTCATTAATATTTATTATTAAAATATTCATATAGTTATGTTATATGTAGTAAATATCGTTTTATATAACTAATAGTTATTTGACAAAATAATATTGATAATAATTGATGTTATGCGAGGTGTATACGAAATAGTTTATATTTTACTAGGAAAAACTATTAAATACGATACAATTTTACACAAGATATTTATTTATTTATAGAATGGATATACTTAAACCTTGCTACAACACTTATAGGCAGTGTACCTAATCGTAAAGTAGTGTAGTTTTTAGTAAGTCCGGTTCGTTCCACAGGGAAATCTTTAAACAAAGCTCAACGCTATATTAGTTTACTTTTATAAAAATACAAATATATATATAAGTAATATTATTATTATAAAGAGGGGTTTTTACCGTTTAATGACCGGTTTGTCGATTTTAAGACTTTAGTCGCAGTTAAAACCTAATGTAAAATATAAAATAAATACAAGACTTAAATTAAAGCGTAAAGTAAATAACGATAATGAAATTGCGAATAATAAAAGTGCGATAAAATAAACTTGCGATAATTAAAAAGGACGATAATTAAAAGTGCAATTAAATAACAATAAATAAAAGTGCGATAATTAGAAGTGCAATTAAATATAAAATAAAGGAAATTAAATATGAAATAAAAGAATTATGCTTATTTAAACTTCCGTAATCATGATGTTTGACGTGTTGATTTTAGTTTTATGCCCCATGGGTTAATTGTCCTTTGTCCTGGATTATTTAATATGTCCGTCTGGTTTTTGTCCATAACAGTCCATCAGTCATAAATATAAAGTGCGAGTGTCCTTGTCAAATTATTATTATACCCGAAGTTAAATATTCCAACTAATTGGGGATTCGAATTGTAACAAGGTTTTAATACTTTGTTTAATGAATACACCAGGTTATCGACTGCGTGTAAACCAAGGTTTTACTACTTTGTTAACAATTACACCAATTACCCTTGAATGTAATTTCACCCCTGTTTTAATTATTCTAGTGGCTATTAATCCATTCCCGTGTCCGGTTAAATGAACGATTATTCGTACATATAATTACCCCGCCCATCGTGTCCGATCGAGTGTATATGGTAATTTATAGGGACGCCCAATTGTAAATCTTTATATTAACATTAACAAACTATCATTTAGTTAAACAAATATAAAGCCCATTAATAGCCCATAGTCTAATTTCCACAAGTGTCGTTCTTTTGTCCAAACCCCAATTATGGTACAAAGCCCAATTACCCAATTTTAGTAATTAGCCCAACATCATGATTACTTCGTTTTAAATAAGCATAATAATAACTTAGCTACGAGACATTAATATAAAAAGGTTGAACATAACTTACAATGATTAAAAATAGCGTAGCGTTACACGGACAGAATTTCGACTTACACCATTACAATATTCGCTAACATACCCTTATTATTAGAATTATAATTATAATTAAAATTAAAATATAAATTATATATATATATATATATCGTATATATGAGAGAAGAGAGAAATAGATTATGAATTGCGATCAGAATTCGGTTGCTTTTATAGGAAAAGTTGAAATTTGGGGCTCCGCGACTCGCGGCAAAATCCTCTTCAAACTCCGCGAGTCGCGGAGAATGAATTTACAGCTCACACCCTTGGAGTCTTTCTCTGCCGACGGTTTTATAATATATATATAATATATATAATTAATATAATTAATTATATATTATATTATATTTATATACATAGTTAACTTGTAATTTTTAGTCCGTTGCGTCGAGCGTGAAGAGTTGACTCTGGTCCCGGTTCCGGATTTTCGAACGTCCTTGCGTACAATTTTATATTTTGTACTTTGCGTTTTGAATCTTGTATTTTTGTAATTTCGAGACGTTTCTTATCAATAATTGGAACCTTTTTGATTGTCTTTTGTACTTTTGAGCTTTTTGGTCGTTTGCGTCTTCAATTCTTCGAATCTGTCTTTTGTCTTCACCTTTTATTATTTAAACGAATATCACTTGTAAATAGAACAATTGCAACTAAAAGCTTGTCTTTCTTGAGGAATAATGCTATGAAATATATGTTCGTTATTTGCATTATCAAATATTCCCACACTTGAGCGTTGCTTGTCCTCAAGCAATATCGTCTTGAAATACAAGAATCACTTCTTTATTCTTCACACTTTGTACATCAGTGATTTCTATACGGCGGTATAAACAATGGTAGTAACGATATGGTTTACAGTCCCACATGACTATAAAAATTTAGATCCATTAAGGAAATTGGATCTTTATGAAAACATTTGATCTTTTGAAAATTAAATCTAGTTTTTACCCTAGATAAGTTTTCCGGGATAACCCTTTACCGGTGTTTGCAAAATATTTTTGTGGGTTTGGTGGGGTTCAGAATTGAAAATTTTAGCTCAAAACTTGCTGTTTTGTGTCACCCACTTGCTAACCTTGTATTAGGAAAGCAACACGTCCAGTTTACTTGTCCCGTATATTACCTTTTGGTAAACTACCGTCCAGTTGAAAGGAAAGCGTTGAACAAGCAACTGTTAAGGAAATGTCCCCTGACATGCTTTTAATTATGGTCTATAACATGTCGGACGCAATTACTATCCTTGGTAGGAGCAATAGTAAAGCTCACCCTTATAATTTTTTGGTCTGGCACAAGGTCCTGTCTTTGACCACTATGCAACCACCGTTCTTACGGTTGACACCCGATTTAGTTCAGGTGACCTAATGAATTCCAGGTGAATTCCTAGGATTTTACGTTCAATGGTAATGAACGCATTGAAAATAGGGTTTTCAGAAAACAAATCGGTTTGTAATTTTGATCAAAATATTTTCTCGTTCAAGCTCGAGTTTAGATATCATTGAATTCCATGAGTTTGTAATTCTCAATCTTTAAGGTCAATCTCTAGGATTGAGTAATATCAGTCTTAAAAGCTGATTTTTAATCTTTAAGGAGATTATCCTTTCTGGGGATCTGATTCATTAGTCTTATCAAGCTAATTTGCACGGTGCCCCCCCATTGTACGAGATAAATCCTTCTCATGGTTAGGATAAATCTGACCACATGGCGACCCTATTTAATGCTGAGGTCCGTGGATTTCCTGCTGATTTTAGTGATGACTTTTCTAGATTTTTGGTCAACCTACAGCTGGTCTGGACGACAACTTCATGACCTAAATCAAGAAGCGCGTGTCTTTTTCGGAAGACTTTACTTCCTTTTAATGATGGAATTGATTCATCGTGTAGATCCATCTCTTCTTTTCTTTCATCGGGTAAAACAGTTTAGTTTAGTCCAAAGCAAAAGTATTTTCAGTTATTTGTTACAGATATATGTGACATATGTTTAAGATAACTTGGTAAATTTTCCCACACTTGGCTTTTTATTTTTCTTTTTATCGTCCTCTATTCCATTTTAAATGAATTTTGACATTTTAGTTTGTTTCTTAATGTATGTCCTTTCCGAGGTAACAATAATTTCGGTGTTAAAACCTAGTTTTATCGTTCATAAATATGTATAAACATGATTTTGAATTCATTTAATTGAAAATTTTGAAAAATTTTACTAGAATTGGGTAGTCAGTATATAAGACTAGGGCTGTTCTTTTTTTATCAGAGAGCACTAGATTCTAATACAACTACTGCTTTACTAGTATTTTTAATGGTAACCAAGTGTATAAAGTAAAAATTTTTAAAATCCGAAAGAATTTAACCCCTTCCCACACTTAAGATCTTGCAATGCCCTCATTTGCAAGAAATTAGTAACAATTTAAATTATTGAGGGTGATTTGTGTGAAAATGATTAAATTTTTACCAAAGTTTCCAAATATATTGGCGTTTGTTTGCTGAATGATAAATGGTGCACATCATTTGTTCATTCCGTCTTGTTGTTATTTCACATATATTTTGCATCTTGTCGTCAAAATTAGTTGCTTTTGCTGAACTTAATGCCAGTCTTTGAAAATGCGTTGTTTTACCCTGTTGTGTACATAAGATAAACTGCAAACATATATACATATTTTTGAAGTTTGGTATATTACCCCACATTCAAAAATTATCAAAATCTAAGAATAAAAGTTAGATAATTATAAAAATGATTACAATATTAACAAAAGTATTAAACGTATCAATAATTACAAATTACAAAATAAAAAAAAATAATAAGTAAACTAAGGATGATATTGGTACCAATAGGGGTTCCAGGCATAACCATAAGTGCTATAGAATGCTTCGGCAGGGTCATACGTAGGATACGGTGGCTGCATCTCTATAGACCAAGGAGGGAAGATGGGTTTCGGTGTAGGAATATAGTTTCTACCTATATGTTGGCAATGAGCTATGATTTGGTTCTGATGAACTTGCCAATCTTCAAATGCTCTCTGTCTAGCATTTTCGTATTCCTGAGAAGCTATAAACCTATGCATTTCTTGCATCTCATTCCCCCCTCCTACATTACCTTGCTGCTGGTTTCTCTCCACCTGTGGATGTCTACCATGGTATCGTACTGCGGCGTTATTTCGCCTCTTCAAAACTTTCGCACCATGGTATACATTTAAACCTATAGTATCGCGGGGTTCCGGTTCTTCTACTAATAATCCCCCCCGACTTATATCTACACCGAGATATTCACCAATCAAAGTAATAAAAATACCACCTCCTATTATGCTATGTGGTCGCATCCCCCGAACCATAGCTGATAAATAATAACCCACACAATATGGTATACTTACAGCGCTTTGTGGGTCTCGAATACACATATGGTAAAACAAATCTTGTTCATTTACTTTTTCCTTGTTCTTACCCCTTTGTGTAATCGAATTAGCTAAAAACCTATGTATCACTCTTAATTCGGCTCTATCTATATCCAAATAAGAGTAATTTCCCCCTTTGAAACGGTGATGGCTTGTCATTTGACTCCACACACCGTGTGTATCAAAATTTTCATCTATCTTTCTACCGTTTAGTATCAATCCTCTACAATCGGCAGACGCTAACTCCTCAGGCGTATATATACGTAAAGCCTGAGCCATGTCCAGTAAAGACATGTGGCGCATCGAACCGCCTAACAAAAATCTAATAAAAGAACGATCGGTTAAACTAGCTACCCGATCATTCAACTCTATACTACATAATAATTCTTCACACCATACTTTATATACAGGTCTACGTATGGTGAATAAACATATCCAGTCATTAAAAGAAGAATTACCATACCTCTGTACAAGTAATTCCCTAATTGGCCCGGCCAATTCTACAGCTTCTAAGGGTCCCCATTCTATGACCCTCGGTACCTCAACAACCTTGGAATGAAGAGTATGCAAACCCCGTTGATATTTTGGATAATCTATCCAAAGTCTGTCAAATCTCAGGTTCGGGTGCAACTCTTCCAAGTGCATATCAGAAAAGGTCATGACTGGATGAGGTATATCCTGCTTGTAGTAGTTATCCACCTCCTGTTGTTCCAAATTCTCAGCAGGAGCATTGCGGGCTTGGGATGAAGATTCACCCTTTTCATTCTGCAAAACACATCAAACACAATTTTTGTGCATCCAAATATGCATTAGTGTCAGCAAAATCATCAATCAAAATAATTACAATGACATTATCAATTTATATCAAACTTAAGCTCATTTTCACATTTTTATCAAATCTACACTTTTTCAAATAAGCATATACGAAAATGTTCGCCAAGTTCATAAGCATTCAACTCAAATAACATGTCAAAATAATCATTACTAGCAATTAAACAAGTCTCAAATGGCATTATCTTTCAAAAATCAAGTTCATGAATTTTAGACTTGAAAAAGTCCACTTTAATTCTCAAAATCATGTTTAGGCTGAAAGTTTGGATCATTTAACTACCTGAACATGTTACACTACTTAATTTAGCAACAATTCATGACAAAAATCGGCCATAACCTGTTTATATCAAAAAGCCCCAAATTTGCTCAAGAACACAAACCCTAGATTATTCAAAATTTGAAGTTTAAGGCTTCTAATCATGTTAAACAGCATCAATCTAGGTTATACAAGCATAATACATAAACAATTTAAGTCTAATTACACTAAAAAGCATCAAAATCAATTTGGGGAAAAAATAGCTCAAGAACACCAAATTTCGGATTAAATGGTGTTTAGGTGTAGAAATTTACCGTTTTTCTTGAGTAATTCTTAGATAGCATCCTTCTCAACATGATTTTAGCAAAAAATTTGGTGATTAACGGTTAAAAATTGGGATTTTTGTGGTGTTTTTGGGTGTATTTTCGGAGCTATTTTCGCAGCAGTTTTTTGAGTTTTGGGTTGGGGACTGAAACAGGTCGTTCAGCTCTTTTTATTTTTTTTCTGTAATCCGGCCCCTCCGCGAGTCGCGGCGAAATGCACTTCAAACTCCGCGACTCGCGGAGTTTTTTTTTTTTTTTTTTTTTTTTTAATCATTAACTTTTGAAAACAATTAAGAAATTAATTTTAAAATTTTGTTTCCTTTATTATTTAGGACGAGGTCGTTTCGGATCGATGTCCTAGTCCGTCCTTCGACAAAAATTTTAAAATTTGTCTTTTTGTAGCGATTGTTTTAAAAGCTAAGATTTTTGGGTTTTTTTTTCAATGTTTTTGGCATACTTTAAATCAATAAGATTAAAAATAATGATAATAAAAGTTCTCGTCCCTCCCTTGGGTAAAGCAATTTCGGTTCAAAGACCTAGTCTTCAACTTACGACGAATTTTAAAAATCATATTCTTAACTTAATGAGATAAAGTAAATTTTTGTTTTTAAATTCACACAACTTAAATATAAAATTCAAAATTAATATTAAAAATTCACACCAAACTTAAAATTTAAAATGCATAAAATTAAGAATTTATATTTTAAAAATTAAAAGTTCACACCAAACTTAATTTAAAAAATCAAATAATTATAATTTTAAAAATATTGTTTTTACAAAGTTTACAATATTAATTTAAGATTTAAATATTAATTTTAAAAACATGGTAAAAATAAATTTAAAAATCTTTTTGTCTTTTTATCCCACTTTAATCAATCAAATATTATCAAAAATATGCGCCCCTCTTTTCGGTAAAGTAATTTCGGTTCCAAGACCTAATTTAACTCATGACGAATTTTTGAAATATTTTGGGTTGATTGTTTAAAGATATTTATACCTTAAGAATAAACGTTAAATTTCGCAGTGATGTAATAAATTTTTGAATGATATCAATAATTTCGGTCGCCAAACCTAATTTTATTCAATACCAATTTAATACTTTTTAGCGAACAAATTAGCGTTTATTATCAAAAGGTTAAAAATAAAAATAAAAATAAAAACTGTACAGACATACTTGTGAAATAGATTTCTTAGTTATATGATCTATCCCATTCATAAGATAGTCGGTTTAATTGGTTTTCCATGGCTACATAGGCGTAACCTCGAGCATTCAGTATCTTTTCTTCTAAACATATGAACGGTCCGTCTCTGCATAAAGTAACAAATTCGGTATTTGAATAGGTTTGATTATTTGAACATTTACCTCCATGTGACCATTTTCCGCATTTGTGACATCGTTCTAGGTGTCGTGCTCTTCTTTTCGCTGCGGATTTTGATTTTCCTTTACCAAATTGTAACTTATTATCTTCGCATCTGGATTCTTTTCTAACTCCGTCCATTCTTTCTCTGATTATTGATACTATTTCACTCGGGAGTATGTCATTATTACGTTTAGTGATCAAAGCGTGTAGCATTAGACCATGGTTTAGTTCACAGGCAGTCTTCATTTCGTAAAAACCTAAAAAAATAAAAATTCAGAATGGGGGGAGAAGACTAGTTCTTTAGGGTCTGCTAGGGAAAGACCATTCGGGTTCCATTTTCGAGAACTACACGAAAACAGACAATCTAACTCTAACAGAAATACATATTATCCTTTAAAGACTTGATTCTCCCCACACTTAGTTAGCTGTGGTGTCGAAATTGTGATTAACTTCGTTGTCGACTTCCATCGGACCATGTATGTAATGTTTAACTCTGTGACCATTAACTTTAAATTCAATCCCATTTGAATTTATCAATTCTATCGTTCCGTATGGGAAAACTCTTTTGACTATGAATGGTCCAGACCATCTTGATTTCAATTTTCCAGGAAATAGCTTGAATCGTGAATTGAAAAGAAGAACTCTGTCTCCTTCTTTAAATTCTTTTGAACTTCTGATTCTTTTATCATGCCATTTCTTCGTTCTTTCTTTATAGATTAACGAATTTTCGTATGCTTCATGTCTTAATTCTTCTAATTCGTTTAATTGACTTAATCGTAGACGTCCGGCTTCATGTAAATCAAGATTACATGTCTTCAAAGCCCAAAATGCTTTGTGTTCAATTTCTACTGGAAGATGACATGCTTTTCCATAAACAAGTCTAAAAGGTGTGGTTCCAATTGGAGTTTTGTAGGCTGTTCTAAAAGCCCAGAGTGCATCCTCCAATTTAATGGACCATTCCTTCGGATTTGATCCTACGGTTTTCTCTAGAATACGTTTTAAAGCTCGGTTGGTATTTTCAGCTTGTCCACTTGTTTGTGGATGATATGCGGTGGAGATTTTATGAGTTACTCCATATCTTTTAAGAACTTTCTCAAGTTGATTATTACAGAAATGAGTACCCCGATCACTTATTAAAGCTTTCGGTGTTCCAAACCTTGCAAAAAGACGTTTTAAAAAGTTGACTACAACTCATGCATCGTTAGTTGGGAGAGCTTGTGCTTCCGCCCATTTAGATACATAATCAATGGTTACGAGTATATATAGATTATTATGAGATTTTGGAAATGGACCCATAAAGTCAATACCCCAAATGTCAAATACTTCACATACTTGGATGACATTTTGTGGCATTTCATCACGTTGACTTATTTTTCCGGCCCTTTGACATGCATCACAGGATTTGCAAAGAAGGTGTGCGTCTTTGTAAATTGTAGGCCAATAGAATCCAGCTTCATAAACTTTTCTTGCTGTTAGTTGAGGCCCATAATGCCCTCCTGTTGGTCCTGTGTGACAATGGTTTAAAATTTTACTAGCTTCATCTCCAAATACACATCGGCGTATTATTCCATCGGGACAACTTTTAAACAGATGTGGATCTTCCCAGAAATAGTGTTTTATATCACTGAATAATTTCTTTCGTCTTTGGTACGATAATCCTTTTTCAAGGAATCCACAAACTAAGTAGTTTGCATAGTCTGCAAACCATGGGATTTCTTTATAATCTATCTTCAATAGATATTCATCAGGAAAGTTGTCTTGTATGGCTGATTTATTTAGAACTTCTAATTCGGGATTTTCAAGACGAGAAAGATGATCAGCGGCGAGATTTTCTGCTCCTCTTTTATCTCGGATTTCAATATCAAACTCTTGTAAGAGTAAGATCCAACGGATTAATCTTGGTTTAGCATCTTGTTTTGAAAATAGGTATCTAAGAGCAGAATGGTCGGTATAGACCACCGTTTTTGCTAGAACGAGATATGATCGAAATTTGTCAAAAGCAAAGACAATAGCAAGGAGTTCTTTTTCAGTAGTTGTATAGTTTGTTTGTGCTCCTTGTAATGTCTTACTAGCATAATATATAGGTTGAAATCGTTTTTCAATCCTTTGTCCTAAAACGGCTCCCATTGCAAAATCACTTGCATCGCACATTAGTTCAAATGGTAGATTCCAATTTGGTGTTATCATGATCGGCGCATTAGTGAGTTTCTCTTTAAGAATATTAAAAGATTTGATACACTCATCTGAAAAGATGAATGGCGCATCCTTTTCTAGGAGTTTATTCATAGGAGTGGCAATTTTAGAAAAATCTTTTATGAAACGTCGGTAAAAACCGGCATGCCCTAGAAAACTCCTAACTCCTCTAACATTTGTGGGATGTGGAAGTTTAGCAATTACATCTACTTTAGCTCTATCCACTTCAATTCCTTCTTTTGAAATTTTATGTCCAAGAACGATGCCTTCTTTAACCATGAAATGGCATTTCTCCCAATTAAGTACTAGATTTGATTGTTCGCATCTAATTAGCATTCGTTCCAGATTAACTAGACATGATTTAAATGTATCACCGAAGACTGAAAAGTCATCCATGAATACTTCCATGCATTCTTCTATCATGTCGTGAAAAATCGCCATCATACACCTTTGAAAGGTTGCAGGGGCGTTGCAAAGTCCAAATGGCATGCGTTTGTAAGCAAAAGTACCATAAGGGCACGTGAATAAATGGCATGCGTTTGTAAGCAAAAGTACCATAAGGGCACGTGAATGTGGTTTTCTCTTGGTCTTCGGGTGCTATTGGAATTTGAAAATATCCGGAAAATCCATCTAGAAAACAATAGTAACTATTTCCGGCTAATCTTTCCAACATTTGATCTATGAAAGGTAAGGGAAAGTGATCTTTTCTGGTGGCGTCATTTAATTTTCTATAATCAATACATACACGCCATCCTGTTACAGTCCTAGTAGGAATAAGCTCATTTTTCTCATTTGTAATGACAGTCATGCCACCCTTCTTAGGTACGCATTGAACTGGGCTTACCCATGGACTATCAGAAATTAGATATATCAAACCTGCATCTAGCAGTTTAATAATCTCTTTCTTAACTACATCTTGCATATTAGGATTTAGTCTTCGTTGGCGTTGCACATACGTTTTATGACCTTCTTCCATAAGGATTTTATGTGTGCAATACGAAGGACTTATTCCTTTAATATCATGAATCTTCCATGAAATGGCTGGTTTATGAGCTTTCAACACAGAAATGAGTTGTGATTTCTCATTTTCAGTAAGAGAAGACGATATTATTACAGGTAATTCAGATTCACCATGTAAATAAGCGTATTCCAAATGGTTTGGAAGTGGCTTTAACTCTAATTTCGGAGGTTCTTCTATCGATGATTTGTATCGATATCTGTCTTCTTCTTTTAGCATTTGAATTTCTTTTGTTGTTGGTTCATATCCATTAGCTATAAGTGTAGCTAACATTTCAGCTTCATCAATTGGTTCATTACCTTCTCCTAAAGAACATTCTCCTGTTCCTTGTAATTCTGGAAATTCTTCTAATAATTCTGCATGTGCATCTATAGTTTGAATATAATAACATGTATCATCTGCAGATTGTGGTTGTTGCATTGCTCTATCAACTGAAAAGGTAACACTCTCATCCTCTATACTTAGGGTCAATTTCTTACCGAACACGTCTATCATTGCTTTAGCCGTGTTTAAGAATGGTCTTCCTAATATGAGAGGAACTTGAGAATCTTCTTCCATGTCCAAAACAACAAAATCTACTGGAAATACTAAAGTACCAACTTTAACTAGCATGTTCTCCATTATCCCTCTAGGATATTTTATTGATCTATCGGCTAGTTGTATGCTTATTCTGGTTGGTTTCAATTCTCCAAGGTCTAGTTTAGCGTATAGTGAATACGGCATTAGATTTATACTAGCACCTAAGTCTGCCAATGCTTCTATTGAACTAAGACTACCCAGAAAACATGGAATTGTGAAACTTCCTGGATCAGATAGTTTTTCTGGTATCTTATTCAACAGCACTGCTGAACAATTAGCATTCATAGTAACAGCCGAGAGTTCTTCCATTTTCTTTCTATTTGAGATTAGATCTTTCAAGAATTTAGCATATCTTGGCATTCCTGAAATCACATCAATGAAAGGAAGATTTACATTTATCTGTTTAAACATATCCAAGAATTTGGATTGCTCGGCTTCAAGTTTCTCTTTCTTCATTTTACTCGGGTAAGGAAGTGGTGGTTGGTATGGTTTAACATAAGGTTTATCCTTAACTGTGTTATCTTCATTAACTTTTTCAACTACCGGTTCTTTTTCCTTATCTTGATCAGGTTGTGGTTCTTGTGGAGTAGGAATAGTTTCATCAGAAGTTACAGGTATTTCAGGTGGTTTAAGTGTTGTACCACTTCTTGTGGTAATAGCTTTAGCTGTTTCATTCCGGGGGTTAGCATTTGTATCGCTTGGTAAACTTCCCGGTTTTCTTTCACCTATTAATCTTGCTAGGTTACTCACTTCTTGTTCCAGATTTTGAATAGAAGCTTGTTGATTTCTAAATGCTTGAGCATTTTGTTCATTGGTTTGTTTTTGAGATGTGAAAAACTGCGTTTGAGTTTCAACTAGCTTTGTCATCATATCTTCTAAATTCGGCTTTTTATCATCGGTTTGTTGTGGTGGTTTGTTTTGAAAATTAGGTCTTTGCTGATTGTAAGTATTATTGGATACTTGTTGATTGCTAGGACCTTGTTGGTTGTTGTATGGAATATTTCGATTATAATTCTGGTTTTGATTGTAAATTGGTCTTGGCGGTTGATAATTATTCTGATAATTATTTCCAGGCCTTTGGTTTATGTATGAAATATTCTCTCTTTGTTCCATTGTTAATTCAATACTGAGACAATCTTTTGTCAAATGTGGTCCTCCACACTGCTCACAACTAATTCGTATTGAGTGAATATCTTTAGTCATCTTTTCCATTCATCTCTCCACAGCATCTATCTTTGCGGAAATGGAATCTAAGTCATGGCTAGAATCGGCTCTAGCTGCTTTAGATGATCTAACGATATCTTTTTCTTGGTGCCACTCATGTGAGTGGGAAGCAGTATTATCAATAATTTTGTAAGCATCAGTTTCGGTTTTCTTCATAATAGAACCACCAGCTGCTATATCTATGTCTTTCCTTGTAGTGATGTCGCATCCTTGGTAGAATATTTGTACTATTTGACAGGTGTCTAAACCATGTTGCGGACATCCTCTTAACAACTTTCCATATCTTGTCCACGCCTCATATAGAGTTTCATTTGGTTTCTGTGTAAACGTAACAATTTCTGCTTGAAGTCTTACGGCTTTAGATGCAGGAAAGAATTGTTTAAGAAATTTGTCAACTAAAACATCCCATGTATCGATCGCCCCTTCAGGTAACGATTCCAAC
Organism: Rutidosis leptorrhynchoides; assembly: GCF_046630445.1. Taxonomy (NCBI): domain Eukaryota; kingdom Viridiplantae; phylum Streptophyta; class Magnoliopsida; order Asterales; family Asteraceae; genus Rutidosis; species Rutidosis leptorrhynchoides. The sequence goes on from NC_092334.1 coordinate 15,983,992, forward strand.
CAATCTTTGGCTTCTCCCTTTAAAGTCCAGGGAAATAACATGAGATATATCTGTTCATCCTCCACTTCTCGTATTTTAAATAGTGTGCAGATCCTATTAAAGGTACGTAGATGTTCATTTGGATCTTCCTTCGGCGCACCACTAAATTGGCATTGATTAGTCACCATGTGTAGAATTTGTCCTTTGATTTCATAATCTGGCGCGTTAATGTCTGGATGAGTAATTGCGTGACCTTGGCCAGTGCGTTTAGCTCTCATTCGGTCTTCCATACTTAAAGGTTCCAGATTCTCCATAATTGAATTTGTTGAATCGGTATCACTAGATGATTCTGATTTAATGGTTCGTTCCTCAACAATCTCTGTTTGAATGATTGGTGGCTCCGGAGGAAAGTTTGGTTCAGGATCTATGAACCGTTCCTGAATATTCTCCGGATTCTCAATTGTGAGGTCGGGTTCAAAAAATGGATTATCGGAAATTTGAACTGAAGTACTTGGTCGACTGGATGACGATTCTAAAGAAAAATCAACGGCGGTTATATTTGCTAAATGTCTTGATCTAGTTACAGGTGGTGAACGTACAAAAGGTGGTGAACGTCTTGCTCGGTGCATTCACTGAATATCCTATTAGTTTTAAAAAGGAAAAATTATAATAAGTTATCCAATTAATAGACTTTTCTGATTTTGCCCACGTTTCGAATAGCCAAAAGATGCAGCAGAGGGGCAGGATTCGTTTGGTCTCAATATAATTGAGGACTGTTTGGCTCCAATAACCCGGTCCACGTACAAATCCAACTATTACTACGAACCAGAAAATTTTGATGTCTATCAATTTAACCACTCAAAATAAATTTTCGTAATTTTAAGAAATTTAGATAAGAAGTAGAAAAAATTCTAAGTCCTAAAAACTAGAATGGCGAGAAATAAGAGAGAAAAAGAGTTCGTCGAAAAAGGTCGAAAAAGAAAAAATGGTTGAAAAATAAAAGGTGACGGAAAAATAAAAGAAACTTATAAAAACTTAAAAATACTTAACTAACCTAACCTTATTACTACAACTAACTTAAAATTATAATCGCAAATTAAAATTACTAATTGGAATGATAATTGATACATAGTAAAAGGTGTCTAAAAATATTAAAGCTTACAGGAAAAACTAAATCCCAAATGGAAATAACTTAAAAAGAAACTAAAACTTAAAAAGGAGTCGCAAAATTCTAAAGCACCTAAATCTTAGTCTAAAGAAAAAGCACTTAAGGAATTCTACGGCAAAGCCTAAAAATCTAGGAGTAAAAATGACTATAGCAAAAACTAAGTTTAAAATTAAAAATGAGCTAAAAATACAAATATTATGCTACAACGATTAAAAAGGGACAAAATATAAAAATATACAAAAAGTTGTAAAAAGTACAATTTTTATAAAAATATTATTTTTATATTATTTTTTTAATAAAACTACTAATTTTACAATTTAATTAAACTTATTAATACTAAATACATAAATTAAATAAAAAGTTAAAGTTAAAGTAAAATTAATTATAATAATAATAATAATTAGGGTTTAATAATAATTAATTAATAATTACCGTAATAAATGCTGAATTAGGGCTTCTGTTCGTGTGCCAGGTACCCTCCGCGAGTCGCGGTATTTATTGCATCAAACCCCGCGAGTCGCGGGGTTCCAGAATTCAGATGACAGCTTTAAATTCGACGCGTTTTTTCTTTATTTTTTTTTTTTTTCTGTTTTCTGTTTTTTCTATATATAAAAGATATTTAATAAAACTTATATTTTTATAAATTAAAATAAGAATAAAGAAACTTATAAAACTTAAATATTTAACAAAATCTTAAAAATGCTTATATTTTTGTTTTTCTTTTTATATTTTTGAATAATTAAAACGTATTTTTACAAAAACGAATTTTAATAAAAGTTAACTAAAAATCTTTTTTTTTTTATTAGCGTTGCGCTTCCGGCGTTTAAGAGTTCCCCGGCAGCGGCGCCAAAAATACTTGATGTTATGCGAGGTGTATACGAAATAGTTTATATTTTACTAGGAAAAACTATTAAATACGATACAATTTTACACAAGATATTTATTTATTTATAGAATGGATATACTTAAACCTTGCTACAACACTTATAGGCAGTGTACCTAATCGTAAAGCAGTGTAGTTTTTAGTAAGTCCGGTTCGTTCCATAGGGAAATCTTTAAACAAAGCTCAACGCTATATTAGTTTACTTTTATAAAAATACAAATATATATATAAGTAATATTATTATTATAAAGGGGGGTTTTTACCGTTTAATGACCGGTTTGTCGATTTTAAGACTTTAGTCGCAGTTAAAACCTAATGTAAAATATAAAATAAATACAAGACTTAAATTAAAGCGTAAAGTAAATAACGATAATGAAATTGCGAATAATAAAAGTGCGATAAAATAAACTTGAGATAATTAAAAAGGACGATAATTAAAAGTGCAATTAAATAACAATAAATAAAAGTGCGATAATTAGAAGTGCAATTAAATATAAAATAAAGGAAATTAAATATGAAATAAAAGAATTATGCTTATTTAAACTTCCGTAATCATGATATTTGACGTGTTGATTTTAGTTTTATGCCCCATGGGTTAATTGTCCTTTGTCCTGGATTATTTAATATGTCCGTCTGGTTTTTGTCCATAACAGTCCATCAGTCATAAATATAAAGTGCGAGTGTCCTTGTCAAATTATTATTATACCCGAAGTTAAATATTCCAACTAATTGGGGATTCGAATTGTAACAAGGTTTTAATACTTTGTTTAATGAATACACCAGGTTATCGACTGCGTGTAAACCAAGGTTTTACTACTTTGTTAACAATTACACCAATTACCCTTGAATGTAATTTCACCCCTGTTTTAATTATTCTAGTGGCTATTAATCCATTCCCGTGTCCGGTTAAATGAACGATTATTCGTACATATAATTACCCCGCCCATCGTGTCCGATCGAGTGTATATGGTAATTTATAGGGACGCCCAATTGTAAATCTTTATATTAACATTAACAAACTATCATTTAGTTAAACAAATATAAAGCCCATTAATAGCCCATAGTCTAATTTCCACAAGTGTCGTTCTTTTGTCCAAACCCCAATTATGGTACAAAGCCCAATTACCCAATTTTAGTAATTAGCCCAACATCATGATTACTTCGTTTTAAATAAGCATAATAATAACTTAGCTACGAGACATTAATATAAAAAGGTTGAACATAACTTACAATGATTAAAAATAGCGTAGCGTTACACGGACAGAATTTCGACTTACACCATTACAATATTCGCTAACATACCCTTATTATTAGAATTATAATTATAATTAAAATTAAAATATAAATTATATATATATATATATCGTATATATGAGAGAAGAGAGAAATAGATTATGAATTGCGATCAGAATTCGGTTGCTTTTATAGGAAAAGTTGAAATTTGGGGCTCCGCGACTCGCGGCAAAATCCTCTTCAAACTCTGCGAGTCGCGGAGAATGAATTTACAGCTCACACCCTTGGAGTCTTTCTCTGCCGACGGTTTTATAATATATATATAATATATATATATATAATTAATATAATTAATTATATATTATATTATATTTATATACATAGTTAACTTGTAATTTTTAGTCCGTTGCGTCGAGCGTGAAGAGTTGACTCTGGTCCCGGTTCCGGATTTTCGAACGTCCTTGCGTACAATTTTATATTTTGTACTTTGCGTTTTGAATCTTGTATTTTTGTAATTTCGAGACGTTTCTTATCAATAATTGGAACCTTTTTGATTGTCTTTTGTACTTTTGAGCTTTTTGGTCGTTTGCGTCTTCAATTCTTCGAATCTGTCTTTTGTCTTCACCTTTTATTATTTAAACGAATATCACTTGTAAATAGAACAATTGCAACTAAAAGCTTGTCTTTCTTGAGGAATAATGCTATGAAATATATGTTCGTTATTTGCATTATCAATAATAATAACCAAAAGTTGTTTTATTTTACAATAATAATAATAATAGTTATTATGATAATAATATTGATAATATGAAAATAATAATATTAATTTCAAAATAATAATAATGATAGTAATAATAATAATTTTGATAAATATGATAATCTTTCTAATAATGATAATAATAATAGTAATGATAATACTTTTAATATAAATGATAGTTTTTAATAAAAATGATACTAATAATAATGTTAATGATATTTTTAATAAAAAATTTAATAATGCTAATAATAATAATAATAATAATAATAATAACAATAATAATATTAATAATAGATAAATAACTACCTCAAAGAAGTACTCCTTAAAAAAAATGCCCAAGTCCGGGTTTGGACCCGCGACGTCCCGATAACATCCTTAATCATGAACCATTCCATGTTTTTCCTGTTATAATTTACTAACCAAATCCATTTAACCAGTACAATACTCTTTCCCCTTTTTCTTCTTTTTCAAAAAAAAATACAAGAGCTTGGGCTCGAACCCAAAACCTCTCGCTTAAACCCCCACACTCCATACCAATGCTCTATTTATACTTTTCTGTTTGAATTCGTAATTCAATTTAATTTAACCCAAGATTCCGATTCCTTCTTCTTCACAAATCAATCTATGAGTTTAACAACCAACATAACCAATTAAGTTTTGGTTTTAAAAATGCTAATCATCGCTATTTACGTTTCTTACATGACCATCCTTATTATCAATTCATCGGCCCAACTATAAAAGAAAAGCCCGCGGTCCAAGTTTAATAGTCCAATAAAATTTTGTGGCCCACTTAACAAGAATATGGCTCAAGTAGAAGAAGTTAAACGATTTGATTCAGTGTATTTCAAATAATTGTGCGTCCAAAATAAAAGAAGTATATACAGTGAGCTTAACCCACTTGAATTCTAGGATACCCCATCTTTCTTTTTCTTTTTTCTTTTTTTAAAACAAGTTGCATATGTGGGGGGAGTTATATGTCGGCCAGCAAAATAAAGTGACAACCTTTATATATAATTTTTATCGAATGGCACTCCAAGAACCAAATAAACAATCTACTCCCTCCGTTCATTCTATTAACTGGTTCGAATAAGATCAGAAAAAGAAAAGAAACAGGAAATCGTTGAGCAAGGGTAAACAAAATGGGTTCTTGATTGGGTGTTGGCTTGAAAGGGAAAAAAATGATAATAAGTAACGGAGGGTAAACAGAAGTAGTTTAGCAGCGTTGCAGTAACAACAGGAAAAAAATATGTTTTAATGGTTTTGGTCATAACAGTATCATAGGTCAGGGTTGGTTATGGTGGTTAACCGGTGATTGAGTGACAGTCTCGGTGGTAGATGAAGTGGGTTGAGAATGGTTGTTCACGATGGGAGAGATGATTTCTTGGTGGTGATTTTATGTAGGTTTCGATGGTATTTGAAGATCGTGGTGGTGATGAGTGGCCGTCGGTTGTGGTGGCCAATGATGGCATAGTAGAAGCCTTAGTTGGTGGTGATGGGTTTCACGATGGTGTTCATCATAGGTACGGAGGTGGTGTTCATTTGGTGATTGCCGATCAAAGAAAAGAAGAAGAAAGGAATAAGAACAAGTGGTGATCACGGTTTTCTTGTGGTGTTTCTTCAAACCGGAATAGAAAAACGGGAGAGAGAGGATAGAGAGATAGTGGTACATGGTGGTTATTCAGTGGTGGTAGGGCAGTGGACTATAATGGAATGGTGTTTTTGTAATTTAAATAAAACGAAGGTGGTGGTGAAGATCATGGTAGCGGTGTTGCAAGAGAACCCGAAGTGGTTTTCATATGTGTATGTAATATATGCATATGTGTAATCATATTTATATATATATATTGTAGTGAATTGAAACAGAATTCTCATTCTCAAATTCTATCATACACAGTATCCATATGTACATGAATCTAATCCATGGGTTAAGTAGGGACATAATTAATAATTAATTAATATAATACTAATAACTCATATTCAAAGAAAATATCAACGTGCATACACAGTAACCGCATAGTATAGCAGCCTTAAATTCTGTAATATAGTGCCCGACAGTTTATCCCGTATGGCTATATCGTGTTCATTGCTAAACAGTTAAAATATAAAAGTATTCCTAAAAATCTCAAATTTTTAGATTAAGCATATTTAATTATTTTACTCATTACCTGTTTGAAACCTGATCAAAAAGGTTCGAAAATTATTTATTTTCTGTTCCGATTAATATGTACGGAGTACCAATATTTACACTTAAAAAGGTGAAAATACTTTTAAGAAATCTAAAATCTTCGTAATCGATTTACAGTTCAACTTTTATTTTAATCCTTCATAAACTTATATTAAATCTATATGAACGCTAACGAAATGTCAACCGAGTATTACTGACGTTTACTAATTAAGCTTTAAATCATTTATATTCCCTTTCTATATAGAAATAGTTTTAAAATAGCAAATTTAATTACTAAAATATATTATATATTTGTAAACAAATAGATTTAATATAACCTTATATATTTACAAGTAATATTTATATACATATTTATATATATCTATATATTCTCAAATATAGTTTCTATTAATCGTATTTTATTTTATTTATTTTACAATATAAATCCTAATAATCATATTATATAATATTCTAAATTATATTTCAAATTATAAATACCTATTTAAATACATATGTTATCTATTTGCAAATAGTTGTTCGTGAATCGTCGGGAATGGTCGAAAGTCAATTGAATATATGAAACAGTTCAAAACTTTTGAGACTCATCCTAACAGATTTCTCTTATTGTGTCAAGAATATTAAATCGTATCGAGAGTTTGGTTTAAAATTAGTCGAAATTTTCCGGGTCGTGAAAGTTGGTTACTTCCCTCTTGATACTACCCCTATATATATATATATATATATATATATATATATATATATATATATATATATATATATATATATATATATATATATATATATACATACAACTAAACAGTATGAGGATTTTAAAGCATACCTGTATTCGCATCATAATCATCATCTATATCAGCAACCATTTGATAAGCTCTTGATGTTGTCGTATATGGATTCTTTCTTTTCTGCCCTACTGGAGAACCAGAAGATCCACCTACCGATCCCGACTGCGCACCTGGCCCCGCCCCAGAACTTGATCCTCTTACATACGGACACTGAGCTGACCTATGCCCCACTTGATGACATCTCCAACATACATCCTCTTGGAACGAACACATCCGAATCTCGTGTCCCACAATACACATCTCAAACATCTGTTGGTTGAATCTGAACAAGGACCACTATGAGATGATCTGCAACTATAACACCAAGAATTCTGACTTGATGCTGACACACTCTGTTCTGATCCACGTTTCTGTTTCAACTTAACAGACTTCTTTGAGCTAGAGTCCGACTGACTCATCACCTGATCTTGTTGTGGCATCACATAATCTTCCATTCTATTTCTTGCTGCTCTGACATCATCTTCTACCATCTTAGCCATAATGAATGCTTGTGATAACGTCGTCGCCATCCTAACCATTGTTCTATACTCTGGTAAAATTATATTAACAAAATATTGAATTTTGGACTGTTCATCTGGAACCCACTGTTGTACGAACCTTAATTTATCCATATACTGCTCAATCACCTTATCTATCGTCATCTGAGGTGTCATTTTCATTGCCAGAAATTCTGTCTTAATTTGATTAAGGTCATAAGACGAACATTATTGCTCACAAACTTTACTATAAAATTGTTCCCAAGTAATCATGCTCACTTGCTCTTTTGGTATACTAGAAATAACAGTATCCCACCAAACCATTGCCCTATTTTTTAGCATACGACTAGCATAAATAACCTGTAATTCTGGTTCGCACTGACAGGCCTCAAAAACCTTTTCTATCTCTCTTAACCAGTTAAGGGTTACCGTTGGGTTAGAACTTCCGGAGTACTCTGGCGGATTACAATTCAGAAACTGTTTAAAAGTACATTTCTTCGGTTGTTGAAACATCGGCATCTGATACTGACCCCACATCTGATTTTGAAACTGTTGATTAAACTGAGGTTGCACCTGATACTGTTGAGGAAATTGATACTGAGGTGGTAACCAATGCTGTTGTTGAAAGGCACCCCCAGTTTGCTGATACATATTCGACTGCACCGGATACCCACTAAACATCTGATTCGGAACACTACCACTTAGATTCACTATTACCTGACGTTTCTCTAATTCTCTTATTCTCTCACGTGCTTCCTTTAACTTACTTTCTAAATCTAGAATGTGCTCATGCGAATCCTCTTCTGACAAATACCCGTCGTCATCTGGGTCTCTGAATGTTCCGGGGGCTGACGGACCAGTTGCGTTTCCTGTATTATCTGTCATATCTGCACTACCACAACAACTAACACAAACTCTTAGTGGAAAACATATTAGTGCCTATCGACTAACACACAATAACCCTATATTCACTTAACCCGTCCCCTCTGATATGTTTGACACAACACAAGGTTTGGGAACATGACATTCAACACAATGTACATGCGGCCAAACCTATGCTCTGATACCACATTTGTAACACCCTGTTTTTTTTTTTTAAATCACAATGGAAGACTGAATTCACATAAATACCCTTATTCGATCGCAAACATGATTACCACAAATCGTTAGTTGATTACTTAATTACAAACCACAGGTGTTACGTTAAACGACTAGTTACGTAATTACAAAAGTTAAGATATCAGAGTTCGTCTTGTCAAACATATCGTCAGCCCAACTCCCATCCCTACCAGCAGTAAGATCCAAAACCTGCAAGGGAGGAGGTGAGGGGTTAGCACAAGGCTAAGTGAATGGAACTATCAAAAGGTCTAGCATACAGTACCAACTTGTACTCCTACAACAACAACTATATGCAACCACATACAACACACAACAACTAGCAACTAGCAACTTTGCTCCAACTAGAGGATCGGCAGCTTGTACGGGCACACGAACACTAGTTGATCAGTCTAGCGTCTACCGATAGTCTTTACTACTGAATCCCCAGTATAGTCATCCACACGCAGGCGATGCGTCGTTCAGCACTATACTCAATAAACAGTGGCCAACTAGACCCAACCACAACTAGGTTGACCTCTCTGAGCTGAACCTAACAGATCAAGGTTCAAACAACAACTTGTGCACATACAACCAGTCAACTACTACTACTACAGGCAACTAATACTACTAAAAGCATGGCAACCTTAAATGCGATCAACTGTACAACATAACTACTAATCATGGCAATTATCAACAATATAAACATAGTAGCGCAACTTGCTACTCTATACTACACCAAGAGATAATCCCACTCAGCGAATACCAGCAACTAGCTCAGATAATCTATCACTGAGCTTCTTCCTTATCCTTATCACCTTGTTATGACCACTAAATCAGTAGTAACTGATTACACAACACAATTTAGACTCAAAATTGAGATTCAAGAGATTAGGGTTTGTAAGAGAGGAAGAGTTAGGTACGGAGTATTATTTGGAAGCTTCAAGAAAATGAGAGAAGAAGCTGACTTCTGGCTTTTATAATTAGGTTAAACACGATACCCCATCACACACGGGTATTTACCAGTTATCTGATATCTTTCGTACTTAATTTGACTACCCCAACGGAGTCCAAATTAAACAAACGAACCTGTTCTATGACCCTTGTCACAAACTGGTCTCAACTAAACAACTAAATAATTATAAATATATAATTATTATATTAACATACAAACACACCCAAGGTCAAAAGGGTCATTTCAGCTAGGCCCGGTAACAGGATGTTACAGTTTGGTCCTTTTAAGATCAACTATAACACTCAAAAGGAGAAATGGAAAATGAGCGAGTTTATTGCCATGTGTGTCCAGGAAGAGAAAAGGTTGAAAATTGAAAGACCCGATGTTGCTCACCTCACCACCGCTAAGACTACTCGTAAGAAAATTTTCAAAAGTAACAAAGGTTCAAAATGGGAGAAAGAAAGTTCCACAAAAGAAAGTTCATTAAAGGCTAGTGCAAGTAAGGGCAATGAAATTGGTCCAAAATGTAAGTTTTGTAAGAAACATGGACACATTCAAAGAGAATGCCCAAAGTTTCGTGAATGGTTAGATAAGAAAGGTCCGTATATATCCTATATTACTTACCATGAATGTTTTTCAATTAATGTTCCCTCTAATACTTGGTGGGCTGATAGTGGTGCTATGGTTCATGTTACTAACTCATGTAACATCCCGTTTTCCCGTACACGTCTAAAGGTACACACTTAATCATTGGTACGTTTGTAACTCGTTAGATTTTGCGTAAATGTATAGATATATGTGTAGTTATATAGAGATATATACTAGATAATGTGTGCTTATACAAGTTATACATGGGTTTTGTTAGCTTTAAGTCTTGTGAGACTATTGTTGAAGGCTAGGTGAATATAGGAAGTGGTTTTGGAATGTACAAATTAAATAACATCGAAAATTGTTTAAGGTGATCGAGCTGTTCAGATGCAGCCTTAAGTCGCGCTGCGACAAAGGGGTCCGCGCCGCGGCATATAAAGCAATTCCAGATCAGAAAGGGGGTTAAAAGGGGTAGTTTTTCCTTCGATACGTCGCGCCGCGACAAACAGGCCGCGCCGCGGCATCTCTGCTGTTCTGACTCCGATTTCTACTCAATTTAAAAGGGTTTTAGGGGTAATTTGGTCTTTTTGCTTGTAGATCAGATTGGAGCATTAAATCACAGCCACTTATCCATTTATTTCATTTTCCTTTTCTCTTTTCTTTCCAATTTCTCTCCCAAAACACAAAACCAACTTAGATTAATCTTGGGATTTGAAGGTTAAGATTTGTGAATCAAACCTTGGAGTAAGAATTAAAGTTGTTCTCCTTGTTCTTAGCTACAAGAGGATAGTGTTGGTAAGTCCTAACTCCATGTTTTGAGTTTTAATTAGTTTATGCTAGGGTTTGGTTCATTTGGAACTTGTAAGACCCATTTGGGGGTAATATGGGTGGATTTTGGGTTATATGATAAAAGGAAACCCTAAATAGCCATAATCTAGGGTTTGGTCTTATGATTTGGGGTTGTAAGTGTTAAATGGTGTCTTTAGTCACTAATGCACTTGTAATTGAAGGAAGAATTGTAAATGGGTCATGTTTGACTAAAATTGTAAGTTTAAGTATTAAAGTGGGTCAAAAGAGTAATGTTGACCTAGTTTGGGCGAAATGGGTATGAATTACCCTAAGTTTGCGTTAGTTAATGTTTGTAGACTTTAAATCACTAGCTTTAGTGATTTAATATGTGTCTTGGCCATTTATGGGCGGTTTTGGTGTAGTTGAGTCATTTAATGCAAAATGGGTCATTAAATGCTCAAGTGTAAGTAATATGGCTAGTTCCACTAGTTTGTGTATTGAAAGTGTACTTAATGTATTAGATACATTGCTTTGAAGTTCGGAAGCGCATAATCATCATCCTTGTGTCAAGGTGAGTGGAATAATTATGCGTGTACGTATATAATGTATTTATTTGTGTTGTATGAATGTGGCATTGTCGCGGTGTTCAAGACACCACATTCTACGTAACGAGTAGTATTGTCGCGGTGGTCAAGACACTACTCATTGTTTGGATTGACATGTGGAATCGTCGCGGTGTTCAAGACGCCACATTGTCATGGGGGTGAGTTAGTCGCGGTGTTCAAGACATCACCCGGGGGATTAGTGATTACGCGGTGTTTAAGTAACACTAATGGATGTTATGAACTCCGACGGTCTTTTACGAGTACCGTTCCCTTGTACGATTGGTTAACCATGGTTGTGTGAATTTGTATATAGCATAATTGAATTGTGAACTACATGCTATTGTTGTTGCTAGCTTCTTGTGAATTGTGGGTAGTAGTTTATGCATAATGTTTGCATAGTTATCGAATTGCTAGCTTGTATGCGGTATGGTAAGTGATTGCAAGTAAGTAGGTTATATATGAACATGTATAATTTTTGCATTCACTAAGCGTTAGCTTACCCCCCTCGTTGTTTATCTTTTTAGATGCAGGTGCGGATAGGGAAAAAGGGGTTGTTGGGCACTAGGTGTCCTTTGATGATGTTTCGTTGGAGCTTTTGGAAGTTGGCCTAACGTTTTGGGTAGTTTAGTCCCAAACCATGCTCGAAGTGTCGTTTGGATTATAAACTATCATTTTTAGTGGGTCGAACTTGTATTAAACTTAATTAATGGCCTTCGTGCCTTGTAAACATTTAAATTGTGGTACGTTTTAAATGGAACTTGTGGAATGGTTTACATATTTAATTGGCGCGTAAATGTGTATTATAAAAAAAAATTTATCGTATGGAATACGGGTTGGGTTGTTTCAAGTGGTATCAGAGCATGGTCTAAGGGATTTAGGCGACTTGAGATAGGTGCCTAGACTTAGACTTTATTGTGTATGCGCTTATTTCAGGACTTGTAGGACTTCGGGTCAGACCGGGGAATTGTTAGTGCATAGGTTTATGTGAACTAACATTGCGCTAATTGTTTTGTGATGTATTTGAACTCCATCAAGCGAGATAGACGTTGTACTAGCAAGTTAATGCGAGATGCTCGCGTAGCAATGACTAGCTACCATTGTTACGGGTGCAAATCGTGTCAAATGAGTGATGTACGACGATTGTTGAGCAAGGTGGAGCGGTATGATGAATATGTGTATATGTGCGTGTCATGTCTTTTCATTCGTTGTTTAACCTCTCTCCTTTTATAGAATGAAGATGAGAAATGGACACGACACCGATAATGGGGGCACGAGCGAGGACCCCGAGTTCATGGCCAAGGTAGAGGCCATCTTTAAACGTCAAAAAGTGGAGTTTCTCGAAGACGTTAAGAAACTGTTTCTTGATACGATTGATGAGCAACTAGTCAATGTAGTAAAGGATCAAGTTAAGGCCGTTCTTCACGAAGATAATGTGGGAAGACGGGACTTTTTCTATAAGAACTTCAAGGATTCTCAACCTCCCACCTTTGAAGGTGAAAGGGATCCTCTTAAGAGTGCCCGATGGATCTCCGATATGGAGGGGGCTTTCCGTACTTGTGAATGTCCTCTCGATAAGAAGACAAGGTACGGGTGTAGTATGTTGAGGGGCGATGCTAAATTGTGGTGGGATGCGAAGATCCAACTTTATGGCGAAGAACAATGCATGAAATTCACTTGGGATGAATTCTAGAAAGAGTTTTTCGACGAATACCGAACTCCGACTGATCTTACTAGGCTTAAGGACGAGTTACGTTCCTTGAGGCAAGGGTCGATGGATTTGAACACTCTCAAATCCGTGTTTTTGTCCAAGACCCAATTTTTCCCGGAGTATGTCGGGAATGATAAAATGTTGAAAGAAGATTTCTATCGAATCTTGAATGATAGTTATCAAGAAAAGATAAGTGTGAACGTGGTGAAGAGTTTCGATGAGTTGTTTAATATGGCCAAAGGTTTTGAGGCGCTCGTGTTAAGAAAGAGTGACTTTACTTTTGGCAAGAGGAAGTTCGAAGCTACAAGTCATTCGAACAAGAAGAGTAAGGGTGCAACCGAGAGTGTTGGTAGTGTGAAGAAAAGTGTTCCCGGAGAGTTCCGTTATTCTTGCCACAATTGTGGACGAAAGGGACATATGGCCCGTGATTGCACCAACCCTCCTTCTACAACCAAACTCACTTGTTATAATTGTGGTAAAGAAGGGCATAAGAGGCCGGAATGTCCCAATTTGAACAATGATCATGTTAAGAAATTGGAGAAAGCGGCAGGTACGGCTAGGGGTCGCAACTACTTGATGACGAATGAAGAAGCCAAACAATCAAATGAAGTCGTCTCAGGTACTTTCATGGTTAACTCTAGTCCGGTACGTATACTTTTTGATAGTGGTGCTAACTTGTCATTTATGTCTCCAAGATTTGTGCCTAAGTTGAATAAACCGCTAGCTAAGTTAAATCATCCGGTAGAAGTCGAAATAGCGGATGGTAACACGGTGCTAGGGGTTGATGTTTGTAAAAATTGTAATGTTGTGTTTGGTACCGAAACTTTTGAAATCGATCTCATTCCGATGACTTTGGGTGATTTTGATATTATTGTTGGTATGGATTGGCTCGATCGTTATAGAGCCGATATTGCATGCCATGATAAATTCATTCGTGTGAAGACCCCAAGTGGGGGAGAGTTAATTATTCATGGTGATAAGCGAGGAAGACTTGTGCCGATATGCACTTTTGCACGGGCACGTCGTTTCCTTGTTAGTGGTGGCATGGCTTTTCTTGCCCATGTAGTTGATACTCGTGATGAGCTACCACCCATTCGTGAAATTCCGGTGGTTAACGAATTTGAAGATGTTTTTCCGGATGAGTTACTGGGTGTTCCAGCGGAATGACAAGTTGAATTTCGTATTGAGTTGGTTCCGGGAGCTACTCCCATTGCTAAAACTCCTTATCGTTTAGCACCAACGGAAATTCAAGAGTTGTTAAATCAAACCCAAGAGTTGCTTGAGAAGGGTTTTATTCGACCGAGTGCTTCGCCGTGGGGCGCTCCGGTTTTATTCGTGAAAAAGAAGGATGGTAGTATGCGGATGTGCATCGACTATAGGGAGATGAATAAAGTGACGATCAAAAATCGTTATCTATTGCCTAGGATTAACGATTTGTTTGACCAACTCCAAGGTGCGACGTATTTCTCAAAGATTGACCTACGGTCCGGCTATCACCAAATGCGGGTCCGTGAGGAAGATATTGAGAAAATGGCTTTTCGAACGCGTTATGGGCATTTTGAGTTTGTAGTTATGCCTTTTGGTCTTACGAATGCACCGGAGGCATTCATGGATCTTATGAACCGAGTGTGCCAACCTATGTTGGACAAGTCGGTGATTGTGTTCATTGACGACATACTAGTCTACTCGAAAAGTATGAACGAGCATGAACGTCATTTGCGTGAAGTATTGAAGACGTTACGAAAGGAGAAGTTGTATGCTAAGTTCTCCAAATGTGAATTTTGGCTAAGGGAGGTTCAATTCCTTGGTCACATTGTGAATAAAGACGGCATTCAAGTAGACCCGGGGAAGAGTTGGGGACGACCGACTACGCCTACAGAAATCCGAAGTTTTCTCGGATTGGCCGGTTATTATCGTCGGTTCATCCAAGACTTTTCTAAGATTTCTTCTTCTTTGACGAAGTTGACAAGGAAGAACGTAAGGTTCAATTGGGAAAATGAGCAAGAAATTGCTTTTCAATTGTTAAAAGAGAAGTTGTGTCAAGCTCCGGTGTTAGTGTTGCCGGAAGGGGTAGAAGACATGACGGTTTATTGTGATGCTTCTTTAAATGGGCTCGGGTGTGTTCTAATGCAAAGGGGTAAAGTCATCGCTTACGCCTCTCGACAATTAAAGGAACACGAAAATAAATACCCGACTCATGATCTTGAATTGGCGGCGGTGGTACATGCGTTGAAAATTTGGTGCCACTACTTGAATGGTGTCAAGTGTACGATTTATTCGGATCATAAGAGTTTGAAACATCTCTTTAATCAACGAGATTTGAATTATCGTCAACGTAGGTGGATGGATGTGGTAAAAGACTATGATTGTGAGATACTTTATCATCCGGGCAAGGCGAATGTGGTCGCGGATGCGTTAAGTTGAAAGAGTCATCACCCGGCGTTACGATTGGGATTGTTACGTATGATTATTACTAACGATTTTCTTGAAAAACTCGGCGTGATTCAAATAGAGGCTTACGTTCACAACAAGCATGCGGAGCGAATTGTGGGACAATCGGAGTTCATTACTATAGGCTCGCGGGGTTTGTTGTCCTTTCAAGGAAGAGTGTGGGTGCCTAAGATGGGTGATTATCGACAAGTGCTACTTGATGAAGCACATAAGTCAAAGTATTTCATTCATCCGGGAGCAACGAAAATGTATCTTGATTTAAGGAAAGATTATTGGTGGCCGGGCATGAAACGTGATGTTGTGAAGTATGTTGAGCAATGCGTCACGTGTTTGCAAGTTAAAGCAGAGCACCAAAAGCCGTATGGTAAGTTACAACCGTTAGAAATCCCAAAATGGAAATGGGAGCACATTACCATGGATTTCATCACAAAGTTACCTAAAACGGCGAGAACCCAGTTTGATTCAATTTGGGTTATAGTTGATCGACTGACGAAGAGTGCTTTGTTTCTTCCCATTAAGGAAGCGATATCGTCGGAGACCTTGGCTAAGTTGTTTATCAAGGAAGTCATCTCTCGACACGGTGTTCCTATATCGATTGTTTCGGATCGAGATACTCGTTTTACATCTCGATTTTGGGAAAAGTTTCATGAGGATATGGGTACACAATTGAAATTGAGCACGGCGTATCATCCTCAAACGGACGGTCAAACTGAACGTACGAATCAAACGTTAGAGGATATGTTGCGGGCATGTATTATCGATTTTGGTGGTAGTTGGGACGAGCATTTGCCTTTGGTGGAATTCTCGTACAATAATAGTTATCATACTAGTATCGGGATGCCGCCATATGAGATGCTTTATGGGCGTAGATATCGAACCCCGATTTGTTGGGGTGAAGTGGGACAAAAGGAAATCGGGAGTACCGATTTGGTTTTAGAGACGAATAGTAAGATTGATATGATTCGAGAGCATTTGAAGAAGGCTCAAGATAGGCAAAAGTCGTATGCCGACAAACGTAGACGAACGATCGAATTTCAAGAAGGTGACATGGTGATGCTTAAGGTTTCGCCATGGAAAGGTATTATTCGATTCCGGAAACGAGGAAAGTTAGCTCCTCGGTTTATTGGACCATTTAAGGTTTTAGCTCGTGTCGGTGAAGTTGCGTATCGTTTGGAATTACCCGAAGAGCTTGTGGGGATCCATAATACATTTCATGTTTCCCATCTCCGTAAGTGTCTTGCGGATGATTCATCTTGGGTGCCATTAGACGAGATTGAGCTAAACAATAAGTTAGAATATATTGAGGAACAGATTGCCATACTTGATGAGAAGGTCAAAAGGTTGAGACATAAAGAGGTTAGGACTTTTAAAGTTCAATGGCGTCGGAGTAAGGGTTCCGAGTTTACTTGGGAGCACGAAGAGTTTGTGTTGGTTTATCTTCCTTCTTGTCATGCGGCTTGGATCGCGAGGACGCGCTCCGATTTAAGTGGGGGAGAGTTGTAACATCCCGTTTTCTCGTACACGTCTAAAGGTACACACTTAATCATTGGTACGCTTGTAACTCGTTAGCTTTTGCGTAAATGTATAGATATATGTGTAGTTATTGTAACACCCGCGTTTTGGGCCTAGATGAAATGACCATTGTACCCTTAGGGTATGGTGTAATTAGTGATTTTAATAATTATATGTTTATAATTATTTGGTTATTTAGTTGAGACCAGTTTGTGACAAGGGTCACAGAACAGGTTCGTTTGTTGAATTTGGACTTCGTTTGGGTTGCCAAATGATGTACGAAAGATATCAGATAACTGATAAATACCCGTGTGTTGTGATGTATGAGTTTTAAGACTCATAAGTGTTTGGTGGGAGGGTTATTCTTCCATTTTCTAGAAAATTCCCCAAACCCACCCGTTCACTCACCTCTCCATCCTACCAAACCCTAATTTCTAATCTTTGTTCTTGAGCTCAAATCATTTACATTTTCGTGTTTCTTATGATCTACTGATTCTATCAAGGTAAGAATCACAAGTTTTCATGATTTAATCTTCAAGAAAATTGGGTTTTGTGATAGTTTTTACAAAGTGGGTAATTTGGGTCAAAAGAGTTGAATTTGATGTTGGTTGAGTCCAAATCTTGTGGGTTTATGTTTCTTGATGTATAGTGTCTTAGATTTGATCAGTTTTGAGGTAAAAATCGAGCTCTAGAGCAAGAATTGGATGAATTTGGGTGAAACCCGTCACTTTGGCTTCAGCTTCTGCAGATGAACTACCCTCGGCCGATGGTCTCTGACCATCGACCGATGGAGTGAGACGATCGGTCGACGGACTAGACGATCGACCGATGGTGGAAGTCCTTCGACGAACGGTTGAAAATTTAACGATCGACCGATGGTGTAGTCCAACGGCCGATGGAGTAGTGACGATCGGCCGATAGTCTCTGACGATCGACCGATGGTGGAAGTCCTTAACACTTATGCACTTTTGAAATTTACATCAAAAGGGGTCGTTTTTCCTTTCGATACGTCGCGCCGCGACATCTCTGCTGTTCTGACTCCGATTTCTACTCAATTTAAAAGAGTTTTAGGGGTAATTTGGTCTTTTTGCACGTAGATCAGATTGGAGCATTAAATCACAGCCACTTATCCATTTATTTCATTTTCCTTTTCTCTTTTCTTTCCAATTTCTCTCCCAAAACACAAAACCCACTTAGATTAATCTTGGGATTTGAAGGTGAAGATTTGTGAATCAAACCTTGGAGCAAGAATTAAAGTTGTTCTCCTTGTTCTTAGCTACAAGAGGATAGTGTTGGTAAGTCCTAACTCCATGTTTTGAGTTTTAATTAGTTTATGCTAGGGTTTGGTTCATTTGGAACTTGTAAGACCCATTTGGGGGTAATATGGGTGGATTTTGGGTTATGTGATAAAAGGAAACCCTAAATAGCCATAATCTAGTGTTTGGTCTTATGATTTGGGGCTGTAAGTATTAAATGGTGTCTTTAGTCACTAATGCACTTGTAATTGAAGGAAGAATTGTAAATGGGTCATGTTTGACTAAAATTGTAAGTTTAAGTATTAAAGTGGGTCAAAAGAGTAATGTTGACCTAGTTTGGGCGAAATGGGTATGAATTACCCTAAGTTTGCGTTAGTTAATGTTTGTAGACTTTAAATCACTAGCTTTAGTGATTTAATATGTGTCTTGGCCATTTATGGACGGTTTTGGTGTAGTTGAGCCATTTAATGCAAAATGGGTCATTAAATGCTCAAGTGTAAGTAATATGGCTAGTTCCACTAGTTTGTGTATTGAAAGTGTACTTAATGTATTAGGTACATTGCTTTGAAGTTCGGAAGCGCATAATCATCATCCTTGTGTCAAGGTGAGTGGAATAATTATGCGTGTACTTATATAATGTATTTATTTGTGTTGTATGAATGTGGCATTGTCGCGGTGTTCAAGACACCACATTCTACGTAACGAGTAGTATTGTCGCGGTGTTCAAGACACTACTCATTGTTTTGATTGACATGTGGAATCGTCGCGGTGTTTAAGACGCCACATTGTCATGGGGGTGAGTTAGTCGCGGTGTTCAAGACATCACCCGGGGGATTAGTGATTACGCGGTGTTTAAGTAACACTAATGGATGTTATGAACTCCGACGGTCTTTTACGAGTACCATTCCCTTGTACGATTGGTTAACCATGGTTGTGTGAATTCGTATCTAGTATAATTGAATTGTGAACTACATGCTATTATTGTTGCTAGCTTCTTATGAATTGTGGGTAGTAGTTTATGCATAATGTTTGCATAGTTATCGAATTGCTAGCTTGTATGCGGTATGGTAAGTGATTGCAAGTAAGTAGGTTATATATGAACATGTATAATTGTTGCATTCACTAAGCGTTAGCTTACCCCCCTCGTTGTTTATCTTTTTAGATGCAGGTGCGGATAGGGAAAAAGGGGTTGTTGGGCACTAGGTGTCCTTTGATGATGTTTCGTTGGAGCTTTTGGAAGTTGGCCTAACGTTTTGGGTAGTTTAGTCCCAAACCATGCTCGAAGTGTCGTTTGGATTATAAACTATCATTTGTAGTGGGTCGAACTTGTATTAAACTTAATTAATGGCCTTCGTGCCTTGTAAACATTTAAATTGTGGTACATTTTAAATGGAACTTGTGGAATGGTTTACATATTTAATTGGCGCGTAAATGTGTATTATAAAAAAAAATTTATCGTATGGAATACGGGTTGGGTTGTTTCAACTCATTGCAGGAATTCCTTTCAAAGAAGCAGCTACAAAAGGGGGAAAGAATCATTAAGGTCGGTAATGGAGATGAGTTACATGTTGAAGCTATTGGGACTCTCTTATTCGTTTTAGAGGGCGGTTTTAATTTGTACTTAAATAATACACTTTATGTTCCATTAATGGCTCGGAACCTTATTTCTGTTTCTAAACTTGATCGTTTTGGTTATGATTTTAAGTTTGGGCATAATTGTTTGGAAGTGTATTTTGATTCTCATGTTGTCGGTACTGGTTCATTAGAAAATGACCTCTATAAGCTTCATTTAGATAACAACTTTGCGGAATCCCTATTGACCATGGACGTAAATGTAACCACTAATGGAAAAAGGAAAAAACTAGAAAATGAAAATTCCTCAAGATTGTGGCATAAACGTTTAGGTCACATATCGAAAGACAGAATGCAACGTCTAACTAAAGAAGGAATTCTTCCTACTCTAGATTTTTCCGATTATAGCCAATGTATTGAATGTGTTAAGAGAAAATTTGTGAAAACAAATAAGAAAGGGTCCACAAGAAGTAAAGAACTTCTTGAAATTATTCATACTGACATTTGTGGACCTTTCATCACTGATATAGGAGGACATAAGTATTTTATCACTTTCATTGATGACTATTCTCGTTATACTTATGTTTACTTGATTAAGGAAAAATCTGAATCTCTTGATGTTTTCAAAATCTATAAGGTTGAAGTTGAAAATCAACTTAAATGCAAGATTAAGATTGTGAGATCGGATAGGGGTGGAGAGTATTATGGTAAACACTCTGATGTTGGACAAAGTCCCGGTCCATTTGCCTTATTTTGTCGTGAACATGGAATTATAAATCAATTTACTATGCCGGGAACACCGCAACAAAATGGTGTTGCCGAAAGACGTAACTGAACTCTTATGGATATGGTTCGAAGTATGATTTGTAATTCACGTCTCCCAAAGTACTTATGGAGTGAGGCATTAAAAACATCCACTCATATCCTAAATAGAGTGCCATCCAAGTCTGTCCCTAAAACACCGTTTGAACTTTGGACAGGAAGGACACCTAACTTGAACTATCTTAGGGTATGGGGTTGTCCAGCCGAGGTTAAAATTTTCAATCCTCAAATAAAGAAACTCGACTCCAAAACCATTAGTTGTTATTTTATCGGATATCCTGAACGTAGTAAAGGTTATCGGTTTTATTGCCCTAATCATACTACAAGAATTGTCGAATCAAGAAATGTTGAGTTCATTGAGAATGGTGAAAATAGTGGGAGTGTGGGAAGAAATATTGAACTTGAAGAGAGTGTAAACACTCATAAGTCTGATATTCCATTACCACTGAACATGATAACCACACCAACATTAGCTCAAAATGAGGATAGTGTCCATGTTGTTAATGAATCACAACATAATGAGTTACCACATGACATTCCCATCATCAATGAACAAACACATGATGATGAAGAAAATCGTGAACCCGATACTCAACAACCATTACGAAGATCTACGAGAGCTAGAGATCTGTCAACTATGATGATTTCGTAGTCTTCCTAAATGAAATTGACTATGACTTAAGCAAAGTTGAAGATCCTACTTCCTATAAAGAAGCCATTGCGAGCAATCAATCAACTCAATGGCTTGAGGCCATGCATGACGAGTTGAAGTCGATGGAAATAAATGATGTCTGGGAACTTACAGAATTACCTAATGGTGCAAAACCTATTGGGTGTAAGTGGGTCTATAAAATAAAACTAGACCAAAAAGGCAACATTGAACGATATAAAGCACGACTGGTTGCTAAAGGCTACACTCAAAAGGAAGGAATAGATTATAATAAAACTTTTTCTCCAGTTTCGAGAAAAGAATCATTAAGGATCGTTATGGCTTTAGTAGTTCATTATGATTTGGAATTGCATCAAATGGATGTTAAAACTGCATTCCTAAATGGTAACTTGCATGAAGATGTCTATATGACACAACCCGAAGGATTTAAGGTTAAAGGCAAAAAACACATGGTTTGTAAGTTGAAAAAAATCCATATATGGGTTAAAGCAAGCTTCTCGACAATGGTATCTGAAATGTCATGAAGTTATTGATAAGTTTCAGTTCAAGAAAAATGCAGTGGATCAATGTATATACCTTAAGATCAGTGGGAGCAAATTTGCTATCCTAGTATTATACGTTGATGATATTCTTTTGGCATGTAATGATAAAGATATGTTGTATGAGATTAAAAGATTCCTTTCAAGCAATTTTGATATGAAGGATCTCAAAGAAGCCTCTTACGTAATTGGCATTGAAATCCACCGAGATAGGTCTCGTGGCATCACAAAGGGCATATATTGAAAAAGTCCTTAAGAAATACAAAATGCATAATTGCTCACCATCAGTTGCCCCTGTTGTTAAGGGTGATCGTTTTGGCTCATTTCAATGTCTTAAAAATGAGTTGGAACGTGAAGAGATGAGACTTATACCGTATGCTTCGGTTGTTGGAAGTCTTGTTTACGCTCAAGTTTGTACGCGTCCTGATATCGCTTACATAACGGGCATGCTTGGACGTTATCAATCCAATCCAGGAATGGATCATTGGAAAGCAGCCAAAAAGGTTTTGCGATATCTTCAAGGAACTAATGATTTAATGTTGACTTATCGAAGAATGGATAACCTTGAAGTTATGGGTTACTCGGACTCCGATTTTGCCAAATGTAAGGACGATAAGAAATCCACTTCAGGGTACATTTTTATGCTTTCAGGGGGTCCTATTTCATGGAAGAGTCATAAGCAAGAATTAACCACCACTTCTACCATGATGCCTGAGTATGTTGCATGCTATCACACTACTAGTCATGCTATTTTGCTCAAGAACTTAATTTTCAGACTTAAGGTGGTTGACTCCATATCACGACCCATTAGACTATACTGTGACAATAGTGCTGCTGTTAGTTTCTCAAATAGCACTAGTTCTAGTGGAGCTGGTTTGTATCTCGACACTAAGTACTTGTACGTTCGAGAAAGAGTTGAAGAAAAGAGCATTGCCATTGAGTACGTACGCACTAATGACATGTTGGCTGATCCACTTACAAAAGGTTTACCTCCCAAGCTCTTTCTAGAGCATGTTGCCGGCATGAGATTATGTAATAACCTTATTTAAGGATTAGGTTCTTTTCTATTATGTTTTATCCACATCATGTTGAAGTTTGTTATTCTCTATTCTGTGCATATTATGAGATATTATTAACAAACTATTATTAATGGATCATTATTATGAATGGTTTATATTGGTTACCACTTATGTTCTAGTCACCATTCGAATTCATTATGGATTATGAGAATTATGAATTGTGTGAATGACTAACTGTATAATTGATAGGGGTCATGTATCGAAAAATGATACATGTGACTATATTGATTTGCGTTAGTAATTCTACCTGATGACCATTAATTATTATATCAATTAATTGGCCAAATTTATAAAAAACATTAATATGTATACGGCCAAGTGGGAGAATGTTAGACTTATTTATTATTCCTACATTAATGTGTCATAACCTATTAATAATAAGTCACCAACTTATTGATATGGTGAGATCACAAGATATCATTATTAATAACAAGTCACCATCTTATTGATATGGTGAGATATCAAGACTCTTAACATGTTGTCTTTTATGATCATACTTAAATACCATAATGAATGCACTTAACTAATCTTGATGGGAGATATTAAGTTGCATACTCTTTAATATTTGGAGTTGATCCCTCCTTGACCTCTCCTATAAATAGAGGCTCATTCTTCATATCTATGCACACACAACACCACATTACAATTACTCTAAGTCCATCACTAAAGGAGAGGATCAAGTAGAAGATCAAACATCCTAGTTGTGTTCTTATGGCTTCATCTTTCCATTCAAGTAAGCCTTACATCTTCATGTCTTAATCTTTATCTAATGAATTACATGATAAAATATTATGTTATGTCTAATACACTAACCCTAATACCTCCCTCAAGCCATCGATAGCTGCTATCCTGACGATGGTGAGTCAATGTTTAACCACCTATGTCGAGATCTTCATCTTACAATGGGGTTATTCACGGTATTACAGATCAGAGTGTTAAACTCAAATGACCTTTAAATCATTCTCTTTGGTTATCAGGCGTAGACCGAACCCGTGAGATCCAATATATATATTGCTTCATCAGATTCACCTTTTAAAATGTATCTACGATTTTATAAAACACATTTTTGATGTTATATAACGCGTTTTTGATTTTGTCCATGTAGTGTTTTATATATCTTTGAAATCACATAACTACTCGTTCGCACAAATGTACATTTACGTGTACCTCGTTAAAACTAGTATTTTTTCTTATTAGTAGTAGTATTATATTAGATTTAGATTATAATTATATAATATAAAATATAATATATAATAATATAATTATAATATAACAATAAAATTTTTGACAAAATTTATATAAACCTGGATGTAGCGTTTGATATGATTCGGACGTTTTCTGTTGTTGTTTTCCTTAAATTCATACATACAAAGCCGTCGCTCGTATCATTTCCGAGTCAACACCGTTCACGTAAAAACCCTAACTCAATCAATCATCACCATCCTCTTCAATCTCACATCTCATTTCACAATTTCACATCATTCCTGAATTAATACGTATACATATATAGATCAATTTTTTTTATTACTATGTCATCGGAGATCGAGGTCGAAGAAATCACAGATCAATCTGTTTCCGGCGCCGGACCCGGTAACGGAGAAATCACTGGCGGAATGCCGGAAGAAAGTATGAAAAATGATATATATACTGCTTCTGCGTATGGTGATTTAGAGAAACTTAGGAATTTGGTTGAGGTTGAAGGTTGTTCGGTTAATAAACCTGATGATAACGGCTACCACGCTTTACAGTGGGCGGCACTTAACAACCGTGTAGCGGCTGCTCAATATATCCTTGAGGTCATCACTCTATTTCTATATTTGTGTATGTGTATCAGTGTATGTATGTATATTTGTTATAGCTTTTACAATACGTACAATGATGATCAGCTGATCTGTAGTTTAGCTGTACTTGATAGAGCTTGTATTTTAGTTACATAAAAGATTTGAATGATATGAATTAAGTGATTACTTATGTGAATAACTATTCTGTCGCCGCTGCTTAATATATCCTTGAGGTTTTCACTTTATATTTCTGTGTGTATGTATATGTATATATGTTATAGATATTTGTATAATTGTATACATAGCATGAAGCTATATGGACGATGTGTAGTCTAATGTATATTGGATGGTGTGGGCCTGTGGGGGAGGACACTTTATTCGAATTAGGACGATGTTCTTGGACGGTTGTTGATATGAAGTTATGACCTGCTTTTAGTATGGGTAGGGTTATTTGGTAGCTGCTAAGTTATGGTGAAATTGCAGCGTGGTGCTGATGTTAATGCAGTGGATCTTACTGGGCAAACAGCATTGCACTGGAGTGCTGTTAGGGGAGCTTTGCAGGTTGCAGATCGTTTGCTTGAGGAAGGTGTTCGGGTTAATGCAGCTGATATATATGGGTATCAGGTGAGTATAATTTCATTTGTACAGGCTTTCATCTAATATTTGTATGTGGGGAACAAATGACATGTATTGAAGACATTGTTTATATGATTTAGGTTGAAAATTCTATACAAATTTTTAGCTGCTTCCAACAAATATCACGTACTTCCAAAAATACTGCTTTCGTTCACTCCTTTTGTCATTCTGTTTTGTGCTGCATAAAAAAAGATCAGCTTAGATCAAATTATATGCACTACACGAAGTTATTTTGCCAAGTTATCTTCGGTGTTCACTCTTTTTACTTTAATGTTCTACACAGCAGGGTCGTTTGTCTAACTTCCATTCCTATTGTAGAAAAATCTAAAACTCACTAAAATTTGCCTCTTAAGTCGAGCAATCTCAATTTCATACAGGATTCAAGTTTATTATAACCCAATTTTGAGTTGTATAGTAAATGAAGCTTAATGTTTTCACTACCATGGTCACACAAACTGAAGCATTCATAGATGACTGTTGAAAGACTACTTTAAGATGCAAATTATTTAAATATTATAGCAAGGTTGGCACTAGAGTTAACCATACTTAGGAAACTGGAGACGTTACTTACCCTAAGAGAAAGTATGACAATGATAAGTGATGTGACCGACATACTATCTAGAGTGTTAGGCTTTTGTTACATCATGGTGTGAAAGTTATGTGCTAGCCTGTATAGTTTTTTAGAAAATATTGGGTTTTCGTCATCCTCATCCTTGCTTGAAACACATACGTGCAATTGATTTATAATGACATGTATTGAAGACCTTGTTTTATATAATTTAGGTTAAAAATGCTATACAAATTTTCTGCTCTTCCAACAAATATCACGTTCTTCCAAATATGCTGCTTTCATTCATTCCTTTTGTCATTCTGTTTTGTGTTGCAGAAAAAAAAAGATCAGCTTGATCAAATTATATACACTACACAATGTTCTTTTGCCAAGTTATCTTCGGTGTTCACTCTTTTTACTTTAATTTGATACAAAACAGGGTTGTTTGTCCAACATCCATTTCTATTGTAGAAATATCTAAAAGTCACTAAAATTTGCTTCCTAATTCGAGCAATCTCAATTTCATTACAGGATTTAAATTCATTATAACCCATTTTTGAGTTGTATAGGAAATGAAGCTTAATGTTCTCACTAACATGGTCACACAAACTGAAGCATTTATAGATGACTATTAAAAGACTACTTAAAGATGCAAATTATTTAAATATCATAGCAAAGTTGGCACTAGTGTTAACCATACTTAGGAAACTGGAGACGTTACTTATGTGCTAGCCTTTATGGTTTTTTTTAGAGAAAATTGGATTTTCTTCATCCTCATTCTTGCTTAAATCACATACGTGTAGTTGATTTATAATGAATTGTCATATACTCATATTCGAATGTATTGCAGACCACTCACGTTGCTGCACAATATGGCCAGACAGCTTTTCTTTATCACATTGTCTCAAAATGGAATGCAGATCCAGATGTCCCTGATAATGAAGGAAGAACTCCCTTACATTGGTACTTGAATCCCTTTCTCATTGAATAAAGTTTAACTGTCGTAGGGCTAAGTCTCAAATTTGTTCAGGGGTCTGTACGATTACATCTTGAAACTAACAATGACCTTCTATATTCTTTTAAGATGAGATTCTTTATAGAACATGAACAGCCCTCTTTATTACTGATTGATTTATAAAAATCTCCGTTGTGTATTGTATTTTTTTTGCCTTTAAGCAAATGGTGATGGATCATTATTGTGATTTGTAGGGCTGCATATAAAGGTTTTGCAGACTGTATTCGTCTTCTTCTCTTTTTAGATGCACATAGAGGGCGTCAGGACAAAGAGGGTATTGTATTTCATAAATGTATCTGTAACAAATTTCTGCTGCTTCTTATGAAGGGCATGTTCAGATGTTTTTTATACTTTTGACCCATCATTATTCTTCCTAAAATATTTTAGGTTGCACACCATTACATTGGGCTGCTATAAGAGGGAACTTAGAAGCATGCACAGTATTGGTGCAAGCGGGAAAGAAAGATGATTTGATAGTGACTGATAAGACTGGACTTACACCAGCACAGCTTGCTTCTGATAAGAATCATCGACAAGTTGCATTTTTTCTTGTAGGTATTCCTTGATACTTGTAAATATCTTTTTTTTTTCGTTGCTAGGGTTTTATTTAGATTTGTAGCCGCGATGAATATCTTCCCAGAAAGCTATCATATAAAACTCATTCAATTACCATTATAATATAATACTTTCAATCATTCGACAATCTGCAACTTTTATCTTGGTGTATTGTTACTTAAGTTTTCTTAATACATTATCAAATATCGCTATAATGCTTTCAATCATTCAAAAGTCTGCAAATTTTAGGTTTATTATGCGGTAGGATTTCTTATTTTATTTTCTATTACGTATACTATCAATGTTACTGGATAGTAATCAAACCTCTTTCCATTTCTGTCTATTTTTTAATTAGTTAATAAGAATAATAATAAATAATTAATCAATAATAATGTTAATAATAATAATAATAATAATAATAATAATAATAATAATAATAATAATAATAATAATAATAGATAAGTGGTGTATGGGGGAGGTGAGATGTAGACAATCCTTCCCCTATTCGAGAATAAAAACTAGTCATTTCTCCACCCAGAGTGAAACGCTCTCAAAAGTAGAGAAAGTCATCCCTCTCTCTATTCGACGGATAGAGAGATTGCTTCCTAGTGGACCTCCGGCCAATAAGTAGGAAAAAATTTAAAAGTAAAATAAAATTAAATTAAAAATAAAATTGAGACGCCATGAAAATGGTAAAATCAAATTTCCATGGGTTTTAAATCCTGCATGAAATTTAATTTAGGCTCTATGAGTCAGTCAAGTCGCCAATAAATCGACGCTTGCTGTCGACTCAATAACTAGAGCCGATAATAATTAATAATAGTAATAATCATAATAATATAAATGGTATCTGATCCTGCAGGGTAATGCTAGAAAGTTACTTGAGAAACGTCATGAGGGGATATTTGGCCGACTCTCAAAACTAGGACTAGCACCGGCACTTATGTGTGTAATATTTGTGCTACTTTTGACCTATATCAGTTCCGTCATTATGGGTATCTTTCTAACTTTTCTACGAAATAATGTGAAGTGATTATTGAGACCTCTCAATAGATACACTAGTATTTCTTTTTTTGCTGCAGCTTCAAACTTGCCTAAGTTAACAGCTGGATCTGCTTTCTTTGCATGGGTTGGTGTAGTGTTAGCAAGTTCAGGGTTGATATTTTTCTATCGGTGTAGCAGGTATGTCTTGGGTATTGTGTGTTGTAACTATCAAGATCATTGTTTATGTGCGTCTTTTAGCTAGGTGGCAAGATGGGGCGGTAATGGGTCATATTTAGTATGGGTTGAGACGGCCCAGGTTGGGTTTGGTTTACCTGCAAACACTTTTCTGTCTATTAATATAGTTAATGCTTTTAGAAGACAATACTATACAATAATAATCTAAATACTGGAATTAAATTGATCAGTAGTTTTTTTTTTTTTTTTTGGAGAAAGGGGACGGTACCCCGGAGAATTTTATACCATAATTGATCAGTAGTTTGTGCACATAAAAAATAGATTTGAAGCATTATTCATCTTGTTTTGCTAATTCCCTTTTAGCTAAATATAATAATTTGACCCGTTTGATATCAAACACAGTTACTCATTTATATGTTAATGGACTTTCATGGCCACCTCTAGTAAGCAACTCCTGTGTTATATACTGGTTTACCATTGTACTGACACAAATATTGACACGATATTTGATATATGTCATTACTGCCCCTTTCATCCAAATATATTTCAAGTCTTCATCTTGTCTTGGGTTTCATGACAAGAACTTCAATATTCTTCAAACATGACCATTTAGTGGCCTTTTTGTTTTTTTGTAGCAAAGATCCTGGTTTCATTAAAGCCAACCGGAATGATTCGAAAGATACAAAAGATGATGTAAGTAGTATATCACCTTCGTCACTAACTATATACCTATTTGGAATATTCACTTTCTTGCATTTGTATTCTATAAGAGTATTTGATTGTGTATATATACAAAAGGACCATACTTATCTGATTGCGAACATATAATGTGTATTGAGCAGGAGCCTTTACTGAGAATTGAAATACGTGACCCTGCTTTGCTAGCCGGTAATTGGACTCAACTCTGTGCAACTTGTAAGGTAATGTGGTAATTATCACCCCCTTTTTTTCTTTTTCATTACGTGTATTTGCGTTACACTGATTCATCGCGTCTTTGCTTACCTTTTGTTAGAGGTGGTATAATGGGCAGGTATGCCCAAAACTGATAATGTCTTGGTACATGCTGAAATGGGTTGCGTTAGGTTAAAGTGAACAATTAGATGTTCAATATGTTACACAATTTATAAATAACTAGTCTGTCAAGTATGATTACAAAACATATATTAACTTTTCAAGAGATTCTAAGGATTAAAATTTTGGGTTAAGTGCATCAAAATGTATTAAACTATGTGTTGACATGTATGGCATGCACTAAACTTTCAGTTGTATTTGTATTTACAGTTTATTACACACAAAATAAATGTTTTAGTATTCTACGGATAATAGAAGTCATCGCATAGTTTAATACTGTATATTTTAGTGTACTTAACCCTAAAATTTACTTTACACAACTATTCAATCATATTGGATGGTTTCCTTTTTTTTATCCGTTAAGATATAATGGGCCTAAATTGCGACGTTGACTTTCGCCATTCTTCTGTTTAATGTCATCTTTATAATTTTGATCATAGATTGTCAGACCTCTGCGTGCAAAGCATTGTTCTACGTGTGAGCGTTGTGTGGAACAATTTGACCATCACTGCCCTTGGGTATCTAATTGTGTTGGGAAGGTTTGTCTTTATATAACCTTTTTTTTCCTTTTTTTTTTTATGTGTACAGAATTATCATTGTAGGTAGGAGCATGAAATTTTTATACATTCAAGTAAATGATGTTAATCGTACATTACTACATGTGATTGCACGCATCCACCAAATGTTTGATTACATTAATAAGATGCAAGAACACACCATATCTGTCGCAATACTTGTTGCCTTCATTTTTCATTTTGGCTCTATATTCAACTATTGCCATTGATTTAGCTGTGAATAATTCTTGTGCGAATTATATCTACAGAAGAACAAATGGGATTTTGTGTGGTTTCTTGTTCTGGAAGTTCTTGCTATGGCGATAACCGGAGCAGTTTCTCTTACAAGTATGGTTCATTTATTGATTCTGTATAAATTATACTTAATGATGTATATAGTAATATACACACTTATGGTTCTTTTGTTGTATGTATATACTCTATACATCATTAATACTCCATTTGCTAAAAGAAAAAAGGATCTTGTTTTAATCTATCTATCAGACCAAGTACAATTCAAACTCATTTGCCCTTAAAAAGTCAAATGTGATTTTCTTTGGAACATGACAGTACCTTTATATTCTTCTTATTTATCATACGCATATGGGCTCGCGTAATAACTGTATACAATCTTTTTGCAGGAATTGTGACGGATCCGTTGGCCCCATCGTCTCTTGGGGCGTGGTTGCAACACGTTGGCAATCAACACATCGGTGTTCTATTATTTTTGGTTTCAGACTTTTTCCTCTTTATTGGTGTGGCAGCTTTAACTGCTATGCAAATTTCTCAGGCATGTTTTTTCATCTTTTACTCTTGCTACTTTTAATCAATTATTGGTAGTACAATTATGAGCTGGTTATCTTATATGTGTCAAGTTGTTTCATCTTAAATGTTACATGAGTAACTTCGAAATCAACAAGAATTATTTACTTCTTAGAAAAAGTTGATATATTTTTAGTTACGTATAGATGTGTACGGACAATAAAACTAAAAGGGGAACATTTTGCAATTTCCTTTTAGCCACTACGAATACATTGGACAAACTTTTCAGTTTTAAGTCTATTTCTGCTTCTGCTTGCCTATCATATTTGAATTAATTGGCATATAAAAATGTTAAAAATATTCTATTGGTGCAGGTTGGGCGTAACATCACAACAAATGAAATGGCAAATATGATGAGATACACTTACCTAAGAGGTGCTGGAGGGCGATTTAGAAACCCATTTGATCATGGGTGCAAGAAAAATTGTTTAGATTTCATGATTAATGGTTACAACGAGGACATTGAGATTATAGAATCAGCAGCATCTCAATCAGAGGGTATAAACATGATGCCAATGTCTAGTAATAATAGGAGTCTGGCTATAAACATTCAAAATGGAGGTCTTTCAGCTTCTGCTCATTCTCATCAAACAAATGGAAATGGACATGTTGATTTAAACAAGATCCCCCAAGGTAATGCCCATGTTCATTCTTCTGGTTGCAGCCATGGGAACCGGAGTAAACCTAAAACGGACTCGGTTCCTGTAGGTCTAGGACTAGGGTTAGGCCGAGGTTCCCGATCTAGAGGTGCTTTATGATTATATATCCCCTCCTACTATGATCTCTAAATATGTACAACTTTTTGTACCACTTGCTTTTTCGGGGATTAGTCATTTCTTGCAGATATTGTATACAACTATTTTTAAGGAAGCATCAAGAGTGAACTTGTGTTTAAAAAATATCAAGGACTGAATTACATCATTTATGAGTTAAAATCTGCCAATTCGGCGTCTAATAGATCATTAGTCACTGTATGACTAAAAGGTTTAACTATTTTGAGGGTTCAACTTGATTTGATGTTGAGATTGTTTAGTTCAACTGCTCAGATTGGACAGAGAACATGTTAATTTTTTAGTACAAATACCTTATTCAATTTTTTTTTATTGAGGCTATGTTTCTTCTTAAAGTGACATTGCGCAGTGCGTATGCATTCTGGCCGAGTTTGAATTGAATCTGTTTTATCGAACTCGGCTTTATTACCTCACATTCAGATGTGGACAGTGGTGCATAGAAACAAATCAAATTAAGTTTTCAACAAATCCACATTCATTACATAATAATACACACCAAATGACTGTAATTTTCAAGCAAACAACACAAATACCTCTATGGACCCCTAAAAGTCTAAATCAAATACACTAAAAAATAATGTACTTTTGACTGCGTTTAAACTGTCGTAACTACACGCTGTATTATTAACTATAATTTTTTTCGTGATTATTACAACTCACCTGTAAAACATATCCAATGTAGTGCCTTGTAAGCATCTACATGTCTAGTGCTAATTTTCAAGCAGCAAACTTATAAAAGTGCATGTGACTGACTCCCTGCAAAAAAAAAAAAAAAAACATCTTATCAAGATGAGCATTGAATATCATTTGAGGACATAATTGTCTTTTACTGAGGACAAATTTAACTTTTTTACAAGCAAACAGAGTAACCATAAGTACATAATGGAACAAACTATACCATGGATACCTAAGTTACTAACAATCATTGTTCTTTTTCTTTGATATGTCATTTTCTATATGATGCAAGGACTGTTTGAGGGTCTAAGATGCTAAAAGATGTTGATGCGCAAAGACTATGTAACAAAGACATAAGGATCTAGCTACTAATTTACAATTAACTAATGTCTTAAAATCCCTTTTATGATGTGAGGGAGGTGTTTCTTCTTGACTATATCAAATACTATTAAACCATGTTTAACGACCACGAAATGCAAAATAGGTCCTTTAAGCTTTAGCACCCTTTACTGAAGCCAGATGTCATCAATGAGATCATCCATAATGGAAATCGTTGGAAAATTTAATGGCCATATGTAGTACAACAAAATAAAATTATTGGACCACAAGTGCAAATGTCTTAAATACCTTTCAATGATAACAAACTATAGAAATCTTGTGGACCAAATGAGTATCATCAATTATCAGATGATGAAGATGAGTAATAAAATGATTTTAGATGAAAGTTTTACCAAGAAAGTTTGTAACTTTCAAAACCCATAAAGGGTATTTCAACAATCCTTGTCTAACCTCTACCGATTAAGCGGTAGCTTAAATGAAACAAGAAATAATGCAAGTGATTAAGACACAATCCAGGATCAAATCTAATTTTCATACTACATCAAGATTCTTAAACAGCTAAGAAATATTTGTAAGAAATTAGATAGGTAATTGTACTTACAAAGCAGTGGATATGGACCAAAAAGTTCCATGTTTTGTTTTCTTGTATCAATCTGATCTTGATATGGCACAATTCATGCATGATCCAAGGCATAAAATAGTTTAGAAACTCGTCTTCGAAGCAATGGTTCTAATCTGAAAGAAGGAACACCACTTTGCCATCTTTTCACTTCATACATTTCATGCCATGCTTGTACTATCTCATCAATATCAAATCCTAACCCTAAAACGATACTCGTATAAAAATTAAAACTTGCTTTCAACATTCTTGAAATCACATGAAAAACTAACGTTGAAGGTTCATAACAATATAATTAGGATATGGAATGAAATTAGAATCGAATTACCTTCTGGTGCAGCATCACTGGAACAATGATTCTTTATAACCACAGCTATATCTGTATGCGAAACACCAGCAAGTTCAAATTTTTCAACCGCTATCTCCAAACACTCATGCCAAGAAGGAAGCCCGAGTTTATACTCCATACTCGATCTTTCATAAAGCATCGTACCCCACAAAACATTGATCAAAGAACTCATATTTGCCACTTGTTCTGCTCCTTCATCTTTCGAACCATCTTTTTTCTGCATAACCATTGATTCCTCCCACATTTTCATACCCTTTTCCATATTATCTTCTGCTTGATTATAAAGCTGAATAACCTGTGTGTAATCAAACTTTTCGAGGTCAACTTCTGTGCCAACTGCATAATACCAAGACAGTTTTGCCTGCTCAAATTCTTGATGCCCCAAAGCCAGATAAGCTTCATAGAAATCGGGTTTGACTTTTAGTGATTCTTTGTACATTTGACCAGCTTTCGAGTACTCAATTTGTGCCCATTCATATAACTCTTTAATGTGAGATATTAAAGATTCGCGTGAAGCGCCTTCTGTAAAGTAAGCTCTTTTTCTTGCTCGTGAAATATGAACGTTTCCACAATTAAACAAAGCCAAAGCTGACATTTCTTGAAATTTATCAGCTGCATTCGTAAACAATTCTTGAGCTTCTTCACTTGTTACTGTATCTTCCATAGCTTCAGTGTACAGTTTCATACCAATCTCATGAAGATCCAAATAATCATCCGAATTAAACCCGACATAATTCTTGAAAAGTTGTGCAAATTCAAGAATCCAATCATCAATGCAAGATGAAGAATTCAAAAGTTTCCGTTTCTGTTGTTGCCTTCTAACACGGTCAAAAAACGGATCTTGCTCAGGGTTGACTTCTACGATATATAATTTGACCGACCCATTTTGAGCAGAAGCTGATTCAGCCCATCTTAGCTCTTCATTTGTAGTAACCGTAACCATATCACCCTCTTGATCTTGATATTTGATTAAAACGGCCCGTGAAAGTGGGAACCTATCAAATATAACTTCTCTTAATTCTAAAACATCACAATTAAATGGGATTTTTGCCCATCTTATATCATCCCCATATATCAACTTTATGCTCCTTTTATTCACATTTTCTTTGCTATAAACACTTATTTTTTCCTCAACAACCAGCTTATCTTCAGTTTCTTTTTCCCCATTTACAGACTCGAATTCAATCTTTTCACACTCGTCATCCTTTTTCTCAACTTTTTCCTCAGCAGATTTCTTGACTTTCTTCTTATCTTCACTCAAATCTTTCTTTTTATCAACATATTCATGTTTCTTGCTTTTCTTTTTTTGTGTCTTATCTTTTACAGACTTTTGTTGATCAAGAACCTGCAGAGCTGCAGTCTCTTCACTTATCTTACCACCGTTGTCCGTCACCGTGGCATCAGTTGACTTTTCATTAGTCAACTTTCCCCCCATCAGTGACTTCACTCTATCGAAAATCTCCAACGCCATGAGATTCTTAGGCTCCATATCTAAAACGACACTAACATCTTTCAAAGCCAAATCTAGCCTATTTAAGGCCTCATAGCACCGAGCTCGTTTCAAAAGTGCTTTGCTATACTTTGGTGTGACTTCAAGAGCCAAATTGCAAGCGTGAATAGCCCTAGGGAAATCAGTAATGCCCATTTGCATATAGCATGCTGCAATACTACTATGAAGATACGAGAGATTTATATGGTTTTTCGGAAGCAAGTTTATCGCTTTTTCATATTTTAATATCGCACCTTCGTAATCTTTCCTTTGAAACAACTTATTACCCTCATCTTTGTGCTCTTGTGCCATTGAAATGAAAACTTCAGTATCGCTATCATACACTTTTCGAGTACTACTATCTACCAGTTTTGATCCTCCATTTGTCTTATTTTTTCCTGATTTTTCCCCATTGTAGAAATGATAATAGATTTCGTTCACTCTTACAGCTTTTAAATAATGTAGAGCTATAAAGAGCTTAAAGAATCAAAGTTTCCAAGAAATATCAATCTTGCTTGAAAGTTTTAGGCTTTTTCAAGACTCAAGATTGAACTCAAGAAATGCTATAAATCCCAAATTGAATCAAGTGATAATCAATCAATTTGAAAGAAACCTAAAAGACCAATCTACCTTAGATTATAGATCAATCCTACAAATAAATTACACACACAAACACTTTCAATGTGTGAAAACTTCAAAGAACTACAAACTTATTCCTGAAATTAACCAATTCAGAACAAAACCAAAACCCCCCTTCTATTATTTACTTACAATCCAAATTTCACACAGAACACCTTTGCAGTGTGAAGATTATAATTTTAACAGCTAAAAACCAAATATGGTCTAATAGTTATGTTACAAAAGAAGCTGAAACTGAAATCACAACTTGTTTTTTTCTTCCTCTTTCTCAACTATCAAATTGATATTCCATGAAATAATATTATTTAGAAAAAAGGGGCAAATAAAAAGCAGAGATGATGATTCTTATGCAACTACAAGTCAAAAACTTTCTTGTAAATTACAAAGTTTGAAACTTTTGTCATGAAAACTGTGAAAAAATCAAAGAGAATTAAATAGAATCAAGAAACTTATCTGAGGTGGAATAAAAATGTGATCTTGAAAAAACATCAAAGTTTGCAAGAAACAGAGAGGAGAGTTTAAGCATGTATGCAATATATTCTTTTTGGGTATCAATACTTGTGTGTGTGAAGGACAAGGTGGTTTTTACTGTTTATTCTTAATTGTTCTGATTTAATTTTCTTTAATAAAGGTTTGCAGATTAGTGACGTAACAACTAACCTTGTTTGCAAGAGACAGAAAAGAAAAAAAGTATTCTAAGAATTTATTTATTTATTTATTAAAAATTGGGGAGAAAAATACTGAAAAATCTTAGAAACAAATATGTGTTGTGGCAGGGGTCCCATATTCTTCCGTGAACTCCAAGATTGCCGGGTCCTTTTTTTTTTCGTTTTTATTTATTTTGTTTTACTAGGTTTTAAAGATAAAAAAAAAAAAAATACAAGAATTCACATAGAAACGTAGAAACAAAGACATCTTTAAAAAGAAAACGTCAATAATCGGGAGATACAAATACAGAGGACGAGACGAGACTCGCAACCGAATAACAAACCTAGATAAACAAAAAAACAACTACACAAGCCAAACCGCTAGAACTGATCCCAAGAAACAACAAACATACAAGTAACCAAATAACGCAACAAACTAAAAAAAGATAAAGACATAGATGACGACAAACTATAGAGCAACATTTTTTAAGTTACTGATGACCTTGTCCCGTCGAAAACCTTGCACCCCCACCCCCAGTTCTCGAACTTAAAATAAATAACGTTAGATGATCCTTCACCAACAAAAGTAGCGATAAGGGAATACCCGCCCCACGATCCTCACTGACATTCCCTCAATTTTCTTAACAGTCTTTTAAATTGCACCTCCTATTTCCAAATCATCAACGTTGGCGTGCAAAGCCAACGAGCTCGACATGCCCTTCTTAGTAGCCTTAATGTTCGATCCCGGTTTCAGTTCACTAGTATCCTTCGCTTTCCCTTTTTATAAAACAGTAACAAGTGCTACAAACCTTCACATGAATTATCAAAGCATGCACAATACTCTCTCCCGCTATTCTCGCTATTAGGGGTGTGCGTGGTACAGTTCTGGACCAAACTTGTTCGGTTCGGTTCCGTCCCGAATCCCAATTTGAAGCAAAAACATGGACCGAGGACCGGACCAAATATTATCGGTTCGGTTCGGTACGGTTCGGGTATTTTTAGTGTTTTTTTGGGTTTTGGTCCGGTTCGGTTCGGTCCGGACCGAAGACCGAAAATTCGTAAAATTATGGACCAAAGACCGGACCGAAAAAGCTCGGTTATGTTCGAAATCGGTTCGGTCCGGTACGGTCTTCGGTTCTTCCCGTACCATGCACACCTCTACTCGCTATTAAGATTGAAAACCGGCTCATTCATCCTTTCAACTCAATTAGGCATAAAATCGGCTACAAAAATCTTCTTCTTTTGATGGTTGGATTTTGAATCCTATTTGTTATCATTATTGTTATGAAGTATTCTTAATGTAAATATATGTAGCTTTTCTTAAAAGAAACATTAAATTCATTATAATTATAAGTATAAGAGTGCTCGGTGCCGCCTGTCGGACGTAGTGTAACGACCCGGAAATTTCTGACCAAATTTAAACCTTAAACTCTATATGTTTCCAACACGATAAGCAAAAACCTTAATATTGAGTCTAGAAAATCTGAAATCTATATTCGGATAATCAGTTACCCTTTGACTATGCCCGACGATTCACGAACATTGTGTGAAAATAAAAATAAAAATATATATATATATATATATATATATATATATATATATATATATATATATATATATATATATATATATATGAATACTATACATAAGCAATATTATATCTGATGTAATCAATATATATATATATATATATATATATAAAATGTATAGATGATAAATATTTAATATATGTTATCATATAATATTAATAATTAAATTTATTTACAAGTTTGAATGTAATTTAATTTATATAAAATATGTATAAATATGTTAATTATGATATGTACAAATATTATCAATATTATTAATGTTATTATTATTTCTATTTCTATTATTATTATTATTATTATTATTATTATTAATATCGTTAGTTTCACTATCATTATTAAAATTAGTATTTAATATCAATGTCTGTATAACAAATATTAATTATGTTTCCAATACTGATAAATATAAATATAATCATATATATATATATACATATATATAATTAAGAATATATAATCAGATATACAAATAGTTATATAAAATCAAATATACATAAATTCATATATACCTTTATATATAGTAAAAAAATAAAAATAAATAAATAAATATGCGATTAAATATATATATCGATACATATACAACAAATTATATAATTCAGTTAACTATTTATATAAATATTAGATATTTATATATATAAACATTAAGATTAATTAAAAAATTTTATAAATATAAATACTGTATTATTACCCATAGTTATTTATCTGTTTTTTTTTTTTCTGTTACGTCCGTGATCAATAATTAACAATATCACTAAAATACAAACTAGAATGCTGTTCCAATTGATTGAATTAATCTTCTATTTAACGTCATCTAGGCAGTAGTGGTTGTAAAACCGAAATCAAAACAGACAGATAAAACCGGCACTTTCATTCTCTGTATTTCCAACTTTTTTAACCAAAACTAAAAATTGATTCAATTGTAAAAATCTAATATTGCAGTTTTGTTAGGAATGGTTTAGTGAAACTATCTACAAATTTTCCAGTTTCAATTCTTGGTTTCGAATTCGAATTGACGAGTCGGAGGTTCGTATCAAAAAAAAAAAAAAAAAAAAAAAAAACGGTTTGTTTTTGGTAAAATTCGAAGTGGTTCTGTTGATTCAAGTTCAATTGATGATTACAAAAGATTCTAGATGTGATTTGAAACTTAACTTGTGTTATAACTTTTGTCTAAAACCCTCTTAATCTCAAAATCGTGATTTGTTTTTCTTGTGTACTCGTCGACAGCAGAAGGACTGCCTTCTATACTATTTTTTTTTTTGTTGTTGTTTTGTTAATTAAATACAAGTCTTTATATATATTCGCGAGTTTATTTTTGATATCTAAAATAAGTCGGAGTGTATAGTATTGAATTGGATTTGGGGTTCTGTCAAATGGGAAGCATGAAGAAGATGAATACCAAATAACAGTTAAAACGAGTTATAAATATATCGGATGTATAACAAATCAGAAAAACAATAGCAGACGAGTGGTAGAGGGTGATGTCGGGAAACCAAGTGGCCTGGGTTCGAGTCTCTTAAGGGGCAGTAGCTCTTTTTTTTTTAAATCTATTTTTCCTAAAGGTAGTTTCTTTTATTTAGTTTTTATTGTTATTAATATCATTTATAATTATTAACATGTAACATCACTAAATATCTTTAGGATTATCATTATAATTACAATAGTTATTATTATTATTATTATTGTTATTATTATTAAAAATTAAAAGAACCATTATTTTAGAAAACATCATTCTTTTTAAACTTTCCAATTTCATTAAAATTTATTCGTATTATATAACCATTATTGCTAAAACTACTTTTTATTTAAAATTTCTTTATCGTTGTTATTATTATATTCTTATAACAAATATTTTGTACTTATACAAAAATTTTATCAACATTACCTATAATTATATATTAAGAATATTAACATTTATATTATGTATATACAAAATGAATATATATATATATATAACATGTAAATTTAAGATATAAAACATATTAGAATTCTGTACAAAATATATATAAACTACAACACTAAAAATATAAATATTATATAGTTAACAGATAGAATTATTTGATGTTCATTAAATGTTTTAATGTATAAAACTGATATAGGTTCGTGAATCCGAGGCCAACCCTATACTTGATCAATGATGTTATATGTATTTTTACTACAAAATACAGTATGGTGAGTATATAGTCCCTTTTAAACTCTAAATATTTTTGGGCTGAGAATACATGCGCTGCTTTTATAAATAATTTACATTATGGACACAAGTGATCAAAAATAAATTCTACGTTGAGTTGTACCATGGCATATCTCTTTATACTTGGTAGCTAATATTTACGTGAGGAGCGTAAACGCGAATCCTGTTGATAGATCTATCGGGCCTGACAACCCCAACCGGGCTGGACGACCAGTTTTTAACGGTTGCACAGTACTTCGTTTCGTTACTACACTTGGTATGGTGTAGGGTTTATTTAAGAATATGCTGCTGTAATTTAAATGTTAAGTATGGTTACCAAGTGCTCAACGACTTTTCATACACGAGGAGTGTATTATGTATGTATATGAAATATTGTGGTCCATAGTTATAACGCTGCTAGCAACAAACCTATATATCTCACCAACTTTATGTTGACTTTTTAGAGCATGTTTATTCTCAGGTACGAATTAAGTCTTCCGCTGTGCATTTGCTCATGTTAAGAACATTACTTGGAGTCGATCATCGCAATGGAACCAAATGTTGAAGATTTCGTCCAGATGGATAAGGACGGGTCCTCACACGTAGCATCGACGTCGGTTCAACATTTTCCGCGTAGAAGTCGAGCTAAAGACATCGAAATGTGCCGTTGAAGTGAGATCAAATTTAAAATTATTACTGTTATCTTCTTTTTCTTTTTTTTTTTCCGTTATTACATATTTCAATTGCAGGAGAAAAAGAAGGTGAAGAATTCAGTTGCGGGAGAAAAAAGGAGATGAAGGTGAAAAAAAAGACTAAGGAAGAGGGATGAAAATTAGGTTTTAAATGATCAAAGATTATTAGGCTAAAATTTTAAGTTATATGGGTTAAAAACATTGACCATTTCTTTTTAAATGGCAGCTTTTTTTATTCTTAAAAATGAATGGGCTAAATTTAATTTGGTTTATATAAAATTTGTTTTATAAGAATTCTTTAATTAATAAAAAAAGAAATAAATAATTAATAAAAAAGTAATATTTTTTTATCTAAAACGGTGAAAACTAACACTGAAAACTTTTTCAGTGTCTGTCTAGTCATCGCGCAGTCATCATCAGTAAAACACTGCAAGACGCTGACACTTAATGCTCTAAGTAAACTAGTAATAATACGCATTAAAAAATAATTAACTGGAAAATCATCGAGAAAATGAAAACAATATTTATAAATTTTAAATTACTATAAAAGTCTCACAAGGTCGCAAGTTTGGGACTTTAGGGCATAAATTGTGATGATAAATTATATTCGATGGTTCAGATTTAAGATATGTGTTTTTGTGAATAATTAGTAGTGTGATAGTGTCTTCTTATACTACTGTAATATTCAATCACATTTTTCTCATAAGAGAATATACAGTGGCGGAGCTTGAACGTTACGGTTGAAGGAGCTAAATGTTTTCTAATGTGTGATATGTTTTTTTTAGCAAGAAAAAACACTAATTTTAGTGGACAAAGTTGCATATTTTATACGCATTTTAAATGACAATATCAATTCTAATTGTACATCATTTAAGTTATCTTTTTAAACTTTAGTTTTAAACTTGATTTCAAGGTAAAAATG
The DNA here is from genome assembly GCF_046630445.1 of Rutidosis leptorrhynchoides. NCBI lineage: Eukaryota > Viridiplantae > Streptophyta > Magnoliopsida > Asterales > Asteraceae > Rutidosis > Rutidosis leptorrhynchoides. The sequence continues at coordinate 16,026,234 of NC_092334.1, forward strand.
TCCAAAAGATATGAAACAATGAAGTAGATTCTTGATGAAAATAAATTTTGCGCGTCTTCACCATTTTCGTCATATCTTCTTAATACGGACTCTGATTTACTTGATTCAAAAGCCTAAACGTCCGTAACTCAAAGGGCTACAAAATACCATTACTTACTGAAATTTTTGAAGGGGCGAGGGCCCCCTCCTGCCCCTATAAAGCTCCGCCCATGAGAATATATAAGGTTAATTTTAATAAATTTAGGTGGTAATAATAATAGTTACTCCCACTCCTATATGAGAACACTGTCACTAAATATTTCCTTACCCTAATTATCATGTAACGGTGATAGTACTTTTAAATTTTTTTGACTTATTTTATGTAACCTTTATGATGATTATAAGAGTGATCGTTATACCAAAAAAGGCTAAAATTATGATATTTAAAATTATGATTGTTATAAATTTGCATGTGGTTATTAATGATGGTTAAAGTACATACTAATGGTAACTTTACTTAATTACTTCATGTTAGTTTTTTCATGCATTTCATTTTTTCATTATAAAAATGACCATGACATGTAACTTATATTTAATAGTTTAATTTAGTTGAAGAAAGTTGTTACTCCGTATTACGATGATAAAGAGAATGTGGTGTAAAACATAAAGTATTGTGGGGTGGTAACCGGATAGCACGTTATCTTATTTAAACCACACGTAACATGTGACCCTACATTTAAAGCTAAACACAATCTCACCTAATATCAATTGCCAATACCGTTACAACACCTAACGACGAATTCGTCATATTCCGTTAGTCAAAGTCAAGACTATATTTGCAAATGTGCTTAACTCAACCTACAAGTCACCTCCCAACTCCCATTAAACAATCTTCTTACTCTAATATTTTCTTAATATTTAAGTTTTCTATATTTGTTATAGTTTTTGGTTCGATTTAAATGATTTGTGGCCTTATCTAATTTATAGATATTGCATTGGAAGTAACCTAATATTTGGACAAGTAATCACAGGTTTTAATCGACTATGTTATGATCCCCATGTATTTTGGATGTTGAAATAAACACCTAAATGTGATTAATAAACGATCAAATAGAGAAGATATTCCATATTGAATTTTCGAGAAACGAAGGCTATCTGGTTATTTTTCTTTTGATGTATTTAGTATGATCGGCTTATTTCGTGATCGTTTATGACCTTTTTACTTTGTCAAAAACGTCAGAAAGACTACCTTGTTTCTCTCAAAATATCAGAACCACAGTCAATTAATTATCTTAAGATAGTTAACATGATTAACATACTCTGCTAAATCTGTATCATCTAAATTACTATTCTTGTTAACCTCTTATTTAATCATAAATAATTAGTTTTGAAGATTATTATTTATTTTATTTTATTTTGAAAGATAAACTTATACACCCTATATGAGTTTTTTCACAAGTATACACAGATGTTTACCTTTTAATAAAGTTGAATCTATAATCTCTTGGTTTGAAATGTTACTGATGGATCATTGCCCATTTGTTAATCATATATTAAACCATCATTTATCTTCTCATTCTGTTAGATGGACCGATTGGTTATGAAGCCTGATGTAATTTTTTTTCTCGCTGGCTCCTTGTTAGAGAGGTGTATTTGTTTTCTCATATTTTTATTTAATAAAATTCTTTTTGCTGGTAAAAAAAATTCATTTAAATTAAAAAAAAATGCATTTAAATTAAAAAAAAAAAAATTCTATTTCTAGTACTATCAAATCAAATTTATCTTAAATAATACAGTATAGTAATTGAGTAATGGGCTAAACGTTCAAATTTTGTATAAAGCCTATTAGCCGAATATTTTTTGGCCTATAGCTTCCGTAACCATTTATGTAATCAAAGCCCCGGCTAAGACCATTCGTAACGGTAGGGGGCGTGGGTTGGGGGCGTGAGTTGCTTTTTGATGACTAGAACATTTGAGTTGTTTTTGTGGAGTAGTGGTTGTGTGAGTTTTTGATGTAGGTTGTGAGTATTGTGATGAGGTGTTAAAATATAATTGGGTTAAATATTAAAAAGGGGTATAAAATAATATTTTAAATTAATAAAAAAGAAAAGAAAAAAATGTTGCCCAATCGAATCCTCCCACCCGCGTCTCCTCCTCCCGTCGCCATCCCACGCACCACCCCCACGCCCCCACCGCCGCCCCCCTGCCACGCCCCGCTACCTCCTTCCTCCCCGCGTGGCCGGTTGCCACATCACCCCTCACGGCGTGGCTCCACTCCCGTTACAAGTCGTCTAATAGTTTCTACCAACTTTAATTTAATGACATGGCACTTTTTGATTGGTCCGATGATTTAATTCAAGAACTTTCATTTTTTACCTTCTAGTACTACATTTTGACACTTAACCCCTCCTTCGATTACAAGATCAAATCAATCAATTTTCCATAAATTACTCCCCAAAGAAAAAACCTAGAAATTTGTGTACATGTTGTTGGTGAATAGCAGTAAATTACACAGTTGTAGGTAAACTATGGGTTCGAATTTGATGCGAATATTGCTACTATTAATAATCGGTTTGTTCAGTTTCAATGTCTTAGCCGATCAGATCTTTCCAACTCATTCAGGTATTTATCTGCAAATACTCCATAAATTAGGTTTTACATGTGCTATTAAAATTAGTCATATTTGATGAAATTATTTGGATTATTCAACTGGATACTTGTTAATTTTGTGCATACGTTATCAAAATTAAGCACTTAGGTTGAATGGGACACATGATTTTGGGTTGATGTTAAACTTCTTGGATGTTAAATTGACTATTTTCCGTTATTTGTTGGACCTCTTTTGGGTGATAGTTGGTTTAGGTGAATGTAGTGATTGAATTAATGAAGCTTATATAATGTGTAAGGTCAGAAAGATGTAAGCTTTTACCATTTTAGTATGAAATAGGTGATGTTTACAGTTGGCTAATGTCTAAGTTGATAGCATTTTTCCAGTGAGATGGATGATGTTTACGATTAGCTACTTGCGTTCAGCTCCTAGGTTTTATTGTTTACTAATTGGCAGTTCATATATGGTAGGCAGATAATTATGATTGAAAACAGTCTGCAACGATATTTCCTACAAGTTTTTGGTATAGTACAGGTCCTATTGATTTTGACCATAAAACGCGTTTACTTTGCGATCGAGAAGACGGAGAATTGAAAAGGAAAGAATATGATATAATTGAAGTGGATCATGGTTGACTATATATAATACTCTGTAACGAGTGCTTAACATCTTGTTTTAGATACTTGATATGCAAATTTATTTATTTATATATGGTAAAATGTCAGGTGGCTTAAGTCGCAGCTCTCGTGAACCAAAATATGATATTGAGTTTCACACAGAAGATTCACCATTTTTCCCTGTAAGTCTGCGTGTGAAACCTTACACAGTCTAGTGTCAAAAAAGTGTGTCTTCATACATAATATCTAGAGGTGGCAAATTCCGCTCCTTTCTTGTGAATGGGTCAATGGGTCAGTTTGGGTTGTGTTATATCTCAAAAAGGTAAAAAAGGAAGTAAAGAAAGTTAGCTAAGGGAAACGAACGAACAGCTTCGAAATGGTGAATGGGTTAAATTCTTTGAAAGTTCTAATGCGTACAATCACCTGAACTGATTTGTTCACAGATTTAGATTATTACTGTAATAATATTGTCTTTGCGTTCATAATTTATCCTTTAGATATTTATAGAAGAGAGGCAAAAAGGTATATTGCTGGTCAACCCAATGAGCTAACCCATTTAAACCTACTCTAAACTGACCCATTTTGTAACCTACCACATCTGCCAATATGGCCACCCATGATAAGATATTATTGATATTTGTTTGTTGTAGGATGATGATCAAGAGTCTGTGGTCATGCCTAAGAAGAACGGAGATAAGTTTATATGCTACCTGCCTAAAGTTGAGAAAAACAAGAGTGGGAAGCCGTCCATACAAGAAAACACGACGAGCTTAATTTTGGAAACTGAAAAACCCTTCAAGTTGAAGACACCAGATGAACTACTTGAAGCACTTAAAGATCGTTGCTTTATCAGGGTTTGAACTCTCATTATATCAAATAATATCATGAAATGGCCTGCCATAATTATGCTTGTTACATTCATTTTATACTTTGAAGTTTTTTGTTTTGTGAATCCTATTTATGTTATATTAGGAGAAAATTAGTATCCAAGGATTAGTTACTATTGCTGTTGTGTAGGAAAAAATTGGAAAAAATCAATTCTACTTATTTTCATGTATGTTTTTGCAGCAAGAGGGCTGGTGGTCATATGAATTTTGTTATCACAAGAAGCTACGTCAAATTCACGTGGAGAACGATAAGGTATGAATTTAGGTGTAAAAATTTCAGAGGTGGGAAAATGGGCGATTAACGACACTTTTATGGTTCAAAGTGGACTGGGTCAGGTTGTGTTGATGTAAAACACTTATTCTACAGATATATGCAGTGTCTCAAGTTGTTTGCAGCATTTTATACTTTTTGTAGTAATCCCTTGTATTGATAGAATTATTCACGAAGTTTTATCCGTTAAACGTACATATTGGGTGTCGATTAGTTTGGCTGTTTCCTTCAAAACTCATTAGTTTTGATTTGACTCGTTTGAACCATTAGATATAAAACATAACCCTAAATGACTCATAATTCGACACTTCTTACAAGATTAATAGTTTTCTGGGCTGTTTATGATCTTCTCCCCCTCTTCAGGTTGTTCAAGAGTTTGTATTGGGTGAATATGATGCTGAAGCTACAGTTTCTTACAACCGTAACCTATCTGATATTTCAACATTGAAAGATCCTCGCTCGAAAGATGCATCGCAAAGGTATTTGCATCTCAAATTGGATCACGCTCAATAGATTCTATAGCAAAATTGTCAAGGAGGCTAATGGGTGAATACCGATTGGGTAGGGCTAACTATGCAACACATTTCATCAGTCTTTAAAAAAAAAAAAAATTGTTTTATAAAGGTTATATTTATCAAATATGATTGCAGACCTGTTTTCTTTATGGGTAAGTCTATAAGTTTTGCCACGTAACTAATTAAATACTCGTATAAATATAATCCAAATAGACTGGTTTCCAAAATGTGTTGTTTCTAATAGACTTGTATATACAGAAGGTCGGAATTAGAATACTTACTTGTGAATATTTATCTTTTTTATTTAATTATATGATGATGGTACATGTAGGTATCATGCTCATCAATACAAAAATGGAACTACTTGTGATCTAACAAACGAGCCTCGAGAAACTGAGGTATGATGCACTCTAAATGCTTTTTACTAGTTCATAAAATTTCACATTTCCCTTTTTTTTTTCATTTGTTTGTTCGCATAAATTGCAGGTGCGATTTGTGTGTTCAGAACCTAGAGCTATGATTAGCTCCATCACCGAGTTATCAACATGCAAATATGCCCTCACAATTCAAACCCCAACACTTTGCAAACACCCGTAACTGCCCTACCTCCTCTACTTTCTTATTTATGTAACCCTATTTCTTATTATATTTATATCTGTGATAATAATAATCACTTGTCATCGTGCAGATTGTTCCAAGAAGAAAGGCCAGTTTGGTATACAGTAAACTGTAACCCGCTCCCAAAAGATTATATACAACCAAAAGTGGAAGATGACAATATAAATGAACACAAGAAGATTGCTATGATAACTGATAAAGAAACTTCATCATCGTCGACTCATCATCCAGAAGAATACGCTACATAAGGATGTATGCACATTGCACACCCTTTTTGGATCAAGTTAAACATAAAGATTTGTTGGTTGTGCCCTAATAGTTTTATGACTTATAGCCATTATGAGGTATTTAGAGGTTTTACTGAGCTGTAGTAAACCTATAAAATCTGATGCAAATGAATCTTACAGTGTAATTTTAGGATAAAAATGAGACTGAATTAAGCGGATAGTTCCCGTGTAGTCCCTGAACCTTTTTTGCATTGGTAGTCCTTTGAATTGTAATTTTTTGGGTGAATTGTCCATGCGTCACTTGTCCGTCAATGTTGCCGTTAAGGCGGGTTTGATTTTTATTTTGTGTGAAAAAGCTTGGGTGTGTGAAGATTGAAGAATAGTGGAGGAAGATGGAGTTTATGAAAGATAAAAGATTGTTTAACTCTCAATGGCAACTCACATGATCGGACTTGATGGAGAAATTTAACGGTGAATTGACTGAGAGACGATTTCTGCAAAAATACAAATCAAAGGACTACCGATATAAAACTTCGATAAAAAAAAAGTTGTCTTAAAATTGACAGTAACAGGCTAACAGCAACAATATTTAATAGTGAAATCTGATTACAAAATTCATCCACAATCTTAATGATCTACATACGGTTAATAGTAATTCAAGCTGTACATTTGTTCATATCAAAAACTAAAAAAGTATCCCAGTTGCAGCACAGCTGTTTTTCGAGCATTGCCACCAACATGAAAGTAAACCTAAAAGCCCCGTCTCTTTCGGTTGTAACTTATCCTCTTCCCGCCTCTGCAACACTCGTAAAAACTCCTCCCAACTTAATCTTCCATCACGATTCACATCGAATAAGTAGTATATTACATCAATCACGTTATCACTCAACGCAATCCCGCAAACCTGTCATCAACCAAATTATTCATTTATCAGTTTATTATCTAGTTAGGGCTGTTACATATGAATGGTGTTGATAATTGAAAATTCACCTGTTTAGTTGCTCTTTGGAAATCTTTTTTTGTAAGGAGCCCGTTTACTGTTCCGTAACTAAAGATGGCGAGTGACAGTGGTCTCAGTTGTGTTCGTAACTCTGCAAACTTTTTGAAGTCTTCAAATGTTATACGGATGTTACTGACGTTTGGTTCGTCGTTTAGTTGGTCTACACGATCAAGAAACTTGTTGACGTCTCCCATATCAGCAGATGCTACCATAGATAACGCAAAGTCTCTAGCAGATATCGTCCCTCTTGACTTGTAGTCGTAATGTGCAAATTCAAGTGCCAATATCTGCAGATCAGAGAAACATTTCATTGTATTAGTGACAGTGGTTATTTCAACCCATTTACCTATTAATGTGTCGATTTGGGTCATATTACATCGCTAGAGGGTCAAAAGAATAAATTTGAGAAAGACACAATCAGATAGACTAGAAAACTGGTCATTTGTATTTCAGATGAATTCTAATGACCCGTTTCAATCACAACTGCCCATTTTGACCCGTTATCCAACCCAAGTTTACAGCTGACCTCGTTATGCAAGTCCTTCAAGAATTGGTTGAACTTGTCGTGAGCAAGGGACAAGTTTCCATCTTTTCCAAAAAAATACTCGAGAAGGCCATCGTTTTCAATGGGCGTTGAAACTTTAAGCCCGATACGCGGCCCTTCCTTAAGTCTTGATCCTTGTCGATGTTGAGACCGCATCAACGCCATTACTTTCGTGAACTCCTCTTTATCGATTTTTCTGTTCATAACCTCAAATGTGATCACATTAAACTATCGATTCGAGTTTTTAAAACATTACTATAAAATTGATGCAAACTTACCCGTTGTTATCTAAATCGAACATCTTAAATGCTATAGAGAAGCTTGATTCTGGAATGCTTAGTAGTGTAATGAAAAATATATACCTGTATCCACAATTTCAAATCAATATGGCATCCCCAAACAATTACAATTAACAATTAACAAATTGATTTCAAATACTTACTCGGCGAATGAGATAAGACCATCGTTATTGGTATCGAAAAGCATGAAGAATTTTGAAGGAGGACAATGTAATTCAGTAGCTACCCGATCGCCTTTCAAGCTTCCCCCACGAACACGAGCAGCTTCAGAAGGCGGAAACACGGGGACCACCGCCCTCATCAAGTCCGCCGGTGTCATAAATGATTCCCCGTCAGCAGATCGATGAGATGCAAAATACTCGAACACCTAAAATCGCACGCTTGGGTCAAAGAATCTCATTTCAAGGCAAAATAAAGTTTATGAACATAACAGTGTCGAGGTAACCCTCCAATCAAGAGGTTGTCGGTTCAAGTCCAGTAGGGGACTATTGTAAATATTAATGAGAAATATGTCTATATGAAAAAAGTACCTTTTCAGGAGAACTTTGCATTCGTATCCGTTTCTCGTATTTGAAAAAAACTTTTCTCCTGTACGATTCAGGAACGATATAAATCGGTTTACTCTCCGATTCCATAGGTTCATAACGAGATTCCGCATAAGCAAAATGTGAATTTGGTTGATCAGATGCATAATTAAAGTAACAAATTCCAAAGCTTAATCCAACAACAACAATCCCAGACGTTAGTGATTCAATAAGTGATTCATCCTTATTACAACAATCGAAACGAGACCTCGATCCAACGCTCAATTTCGAGGATAATGAGGACGAAATATTGTGGTTACCATGGATTCGAGTGGGGAGAGCTCGAAAAGTGGTGTAATACGACGGTTTTCTTCTAAAGATTCTGGAAAAATAATGCATAGTAACGTAAAAAGTTGATCGGTTTGGATGAGTAGATTGTAAAAAAAAAAAAAAAAACGTAAGAATTGATGGTATTTATGTTTGGATAAGCGAGTTGTGGTTGAAAGCAAATATCTGAGCGGGAAAAATGGATGTTCATTACTGACCGTGATTTGTTCAATCGGGTAGTTAAATCTGTTTGTTAGTTAATGGGCCTGGGGCATAGGAGCAAACTATCTTTTGGGCTTTTATTGATATTCATGTACCATGATAATTTGATTCGAAATTTTCTTTTTGATAAACGGATCATTATATTTGTACGAATTCTATACCATTGATTGAATGTGGATTTGATACATCATCATTATCATCAATTTATAACCCATGTCCATCTTGGGTTTTCCTCCGGGATATCATTCAGGATTCAAGCACGGTCCGCCTGCCTCTCAAAATGGTTTAAAGATCGGGTTCTCGCAATGCGATTCGAATCTCCTCCCGAAAATACGTGCGTGTGTGGTAAATGATCGCGAATGTGGTTAATACCCCTCTAAGTGATGCTGACTACTTGCCTTTAAAAAAAAGCATATACTAACAAATTTGAATTTTGTAACTAAAAAGATTTAACTGTCATTGTTTCAATTGATATAGTCATATACTACTACTAAACATAATATCGTGAGTATTTTTTTTTTTTTTTTTTTTTTTTTTTTTTTTTTTTTTTTTTTTTTTGAAAGGCAAGCCCCCCAAAGTGTAGCAAGTGAGGATTGAACTTGGGTCCCTTTGGAACTTTCCAAGCATCCTACCACCAAGCCATTGAAATGGTCTTTTACAAGGATTTGATAATAGTGGTTTATGTTAAGTATATAAGAAATAAGAATTAAATATAAGTTATTATTAAATTAAATGTGTTTACAAAAACATTCGTCGAGAGACATAGATCTAGGGGTGTTCAAAACCGGATATCCGAAAATTCGGATATCCGAATTTCGGATATCCGAAAATCCGGATAGTGGATTTGGTCATCCGATATCCGAATCCGAAATTTCGGATATCCGAAATTTCGGATTCGGATACCGGATTATCCGAATATCCGAATCATATATTGTTAACGAATTTTACTGGATCCAATACTTCAATGAACTGATTATTGTCTCAAATTCTCAATATGTTTTTCAATTTGCTACTCCATAATACAGAGTACTATTTTTCTATCACCACTTCGATATATCTTTGAGTGATAGAGGGTATGAATATAATTTTCAAACAGAGACAAAGTCATCTGTATTATTATATACGGAGTATAAGATCAAAGATCAAATTATAGATTGTTAAATACAAAATTGAGTTGCAAAAAAGTTCAAAAGCTGCAAGCATCATAAGAACAAATGAACAATCTTGAACATAAAAGAATAATATTTCCATGTCTCAAAAAGACAAAAGCACTACAAATCAGTAACAAAATTAATTGTAACAAATCCTGGAGTAACAAAATTAAACTTTAAATAAACAACTTGTTAAATCCGTAGTCATGGCTTAATTGAGTACGTCTCAAATTTGACAAATAAAACACATCGTAATATAGATCTAGATCTAGAGACCTTGAATTGATAAAGATTGCTTTGAATTAAAAATGATATGAGATGATTAGATACAGAGATGAAGATGCGATGCAGATTGAAGATGAAATCGCGTAAGAGATAAAGTCAAATATTGATCTATTACTTTTTGAAGTGAGTCGTAACTTGAGAGAAAGTAGAGTCCAATTCAATTGTAATTTGTCGAGTTGTCTATCACATTGCCTTTATCCCTTATAAAATATCTAAACATAAATTATAAATTTAAAATATAATTATTGAATAAAAGTGTAAAAATATTATTATTTATTAATATAAGTTTCGGATATCGGATATCCGAATATCCGAAAATTTTGAAAAGTTCTATCCGAAACCCGAATCCGAAAAATCGGATATCCGAAAATCCGGATATCCGATTTTTCGGATATTTTTCGGATCGGATACGCGGATATTCGGATTGCGGATTCGGATTCGGATATTATGAACACCCCTACATAGATCCTTTATATATGTAACCAGCCCACCATAATTTTCTATTTTCCCATTGACTTGTGTACCAGGCAACGGTTTAAAATTTTTCTCGTGACCCACAGATTTTATGACCCACTGATAAACCCGCGATTTAAAAAAAAAATTCAATTTAACTAATTGAAAAGGTTATAAAAGTTAAATTATTATTAAATATTAAATATTAAATACTTAATTCAAAAGGTTAAGTTATAAATAAACAATTAATATTTTAGGATTTACACTATTTAAACAAAAGTCAAACCAAAAGGTTGAAGGTTATAAGATTATATTTGTATTTTGCTCGCTAGGGACCCTGTTTTCTCAATAGTCTATTTACGTTCTCAAGAAAAACAATTTCACCAATCAAGTTTCATTTCAGGAAATACCTTAATTTGTTGACAGTATGCTGCACAATTAGGAAAGTCATCAAGACGAATAGTGAAAAATTGACGTTGAAGATAAAGTGCTTGAGAATTTTTGTTATCTTGAAAGATGTTTTGTAATCCTTGCATTTGCAGCAGTGGATTCGCCTTCAATTATTTGGTTCATTAGACCATTCGAGATAATAGTGTAAATCCATTGGAGAACAAGGACATCTAGGCTATACCAGAGTGCAGTTTTAGAGGTGGTTTCGTTAGTGGAAGAAGTGGTGGAAGAAGATGAATCAGCATCAGGTGTGATGATGTGATCAATAACATCATAAGCTTTGCAGTGTTGTTTGAAGAGGTGAGCCCAAGAATTATATTGTGATTTGTCGATGTCAAGGGTAATAGGGATTAGATTTTTGATATTTGAAATTGAGAGGGCAAGGTGAAATTTATCAGTCATGATTGTTGGTTTGTTTGTGAAGAAAAAAAGTAAGAAGAAGGGAATCGACAAAGATAGGTTTAGATGGAACAGAGGCTCGATACCATGATAGAGATTGGTTCTCAATGAGCTTTGCATTACAACGATGGTACATGGCTATGTTTGCCACAAAGCTTTTTGTATCTTTTTGGAGATTTTAGCTTTTAACTTTTATGAAAAAACTTCTATTTAGTAAAAAACTTCGTTTGGCTAAAAGTGCTTAAAGCTTTTAGTGGGATAGAAAAAGCTCCTAAAAGCTCTAGATTGAAACGCTATGTTAACTAACGTTTAGAAAAGATTAATAGCGTTTGCTGTTTAAATATCTTATATGCCCTTTCAGCAAATATAACCCACGTAAAACCAAATAGTTAGGAAAAGAGATATATTCAAACTTTCTTAGCCATTTAATATACACGTGTATGCATGTATGCAATGTTGTAAAAAACCCGATTACTCGCCGATTAATCACCGATTACTCATTTTTAGGAGCAATTCGTTCCGATTTTTAAAAATCCGTTTAATTAAACGGTCAACGTGCTTTGATGAATCAAAATCGAATTTGGTAGTCAATGTCAGTCAAAGTAAAAAATGGTTAACATTTTAACATAAATTTATAATAGAATTTTATAGTTTTGAAGTAAAATAATTAATTTTAGACAATTATGTTCAAAACTATCTTTATATTTATGGTATTTTTCTATAATTACACATATAATTTTGAAAATTTATTATTTAAATGTATACAGTACAATCCGATTAATCTCCGATTAATCCCCGAATTGCCGATTAATCCTTTCAAATTCCCGACCGATTAATCCACGAATAGCGAATTTTGCAACCTTGCATGTATGTATGCAACATAATAAAGATGAGAGATATATCCAAAAAACTATTTTCTTTTCTTCCAATAAAATATAAATTCATTCATACATTTTCTCATTGATCAGGAAATGAAACAAAATGCGTTTTATATTTGTAACGCTACTTTAATTTGCAAATTGCAATGTACCTCATTACTGATTTAGTTATTATACTATGTTTTTTAATTTATAATTGTAAATTTAACTGCTAATTGTAAAATATATTTGTATACATGTGTTTAAATACTAGTGGTAAATTTAAATGCTAATTCTAAACAATTTTTTCTAGTGTCTATTTTTATCATTTAACTTATTTTTTAACAGCTCCAGCTACTTTGCCAAACAATTAAATACATTTAAAAAACTTCATCTAATAGCTTCCAGCAAACAGCTAACAGCTACTCGCTAACAGCTACTCGCTAACAACTTTCAGCTTTCAGCTACCAGCTAGTTTTGCCAAACACACCCTATGTATACACAATGGGCTGGCATATCCTAACTAACCAAGCTAATTACAAGGGATATGATTCTACTTGCCAACTATAGGTATGAGTTATATATAGATAATATACATAACAATATATTCAAATATATTCGCCTAATACACACCAAGTTATATGCATCATGCGTGGAGCGTAGCGCGTGGTCAGTAAACATATTTGCAATTACGATTTTTTTGACGACATTTTGTTAAACACTTTCGAAAATTGAGGCATTTTGACCTTTTTTTTTTCGAAAAGCAAGCATATCATTAACAGGAAAACACGAAGGACTTTTGAAGGGAGTCCAAACCCAATTACATCGAAGAAATAGGAAACATAGTTGCCGAGAATGCAACAATTCAAAGGAAAACACGAATAGTTCTGTCAGCCTAATCTAAACAACGTAAACATAAGGATTTAAGAGCCAGTTAAGCCATTCGATTTTTAGATTCTTGACCCGGTTGGAGATCCATTCGATAGTCTTTACTTGTTAATGGAACGTAGTTGAACCGCAACAATCTTTATTCGAAAAAACTTTGAGATTTCGATTCCGCCACAATTGGTATGCACACGCTCATTCCGTAGCTTGCCAAATCTTCGAACCCAAAGGAGTCATTGAACGATTACAATTCCCCCCAAAAGGCCTCATTTGTGCTAATGTTTGAGACCGAATTCAGACCCCACTATTTATATACTTTATCCCAAACTTCTAACGAATGTCGACAAAGAAACAAGGCATGATCGATTGTCTCTAATCCGTCATCACACATCGGGCACCTGGTACCAAAACCATGACCGTATAACAGCTCAAATCTCACAACTTAAAAGGGCTAACTTAAAAGGGATCCACATTTTGGTTCAAGGGGTCCTCTTCATCATGTGGGCTGCTTTTTAACCGACTACTTTGTATTGTATAAGCCCACGCAGGCACGTTGCGAACCGCCCAACCCTGCTGATGTTATGTTATATGACTATATATAATATAATGAGACTATGAGAGGTTCCAAGGCAAAATAACATTCTGGCCCTCACATTTTTCTATTTGGGAACTTTAGTTGGGCACCTTTTTTAGATTAAACACCACCCTTTTTAGTTAGCTTTATTCAAATTTAAATTACGCCTTGTATTGTTGGTTGCTTGTTAAATAAAAGTCCAAAGATAATTGTGAATAAATTAAATTAAAGTAAAAGTTCTAAAATTAAAATTAAAAGAAGCTACTATAGAAATAGTAGTAGATCACTAGTTCTATGTTCTATGTTCTATGTTCTATGTTCTATATAGTATTCCAACTATTCAACACTTACTGTTCTATATTGAATAGAAAAGCTAAAAGAAAAATTCACACCTTTCACTTTCATAGCCTTATCCATAACTTCAAGTGGCCGACCGGCCCATTGTGGTCCATGAAAAAGTGCAAAGCTCCTTCATTATATGTGGACAAGTAGGACTAGAAAGTAAATTTTACACAAATCAATCTCATTCGATAATGAAACACTGTATTGAATTGAATAGTATATTATGTGACTCAACAACAAGATACTTGATCTTCACGATTGTCATGTTAGCGTCACATCATCATTTTTTCATCAGGACTAATCCTTCCAACCATAACATACTTCTCATAAACATAAATGCTTTTATAACATTTCCTTAAATTGTGTGTTTTTGTCTGGAGACAATTAAATTGGGACGGATGGAGTAACATACCAATATAAAAACTAAGTGCACAACATATACATCCTTCACTTTCGTCCCCCATTATGTTGTAAAATGACATATAGCACCACAGATGGTTTGAGGACTACCAGGACTAAGAGATTGCCAACCAGCACTCATAATCCTCATTGAGGGCCGCCATGACGTTTTACCAGTTGGGAACAGCCTTATCCCACATCTTTTTTAACAAAATTAAGAAGATTTTTATGTGATAATTAATATTTCTATTTGCAACTGTTTCATGATCAATCCACATTTATTTTGTTGATCGTTTATTAATATATCCGTTTTTTCACACACAAAAAAGTGTTAGTTACTTGAAATTTTAACATAAAACTTTATACCGCCTAATATAAAAAATCAAAAGATGTAACACTAGACCCGTGCATACTGTTGATGCATATTTGTATGGCCGTCGCTGGTCGAATAACGTTTATTCCTACATTGTACACTTAGATGTATTACACATGTGAAACTGATCAGTTACAGGAGCATATGTGACTGTTGGGCCGAGTGTTGGGCCGTTCATAGTGATAGGCCCATTAGGGTAATCTAAGCCTAGTTAGTCTATATATATCAGTATCACATGTGTTTAGGGTTAAGAGAGTAACCCTAATTGGGGTCTGTGATGACCCGTCCAAATCCATTTGGATGAATACATCATTCATTGATTTCATAGTGAGGTTTTGACCTCTATATGATACGTTTTATAAACATTGTATTCTTTTAAAAAGGCACACCATAAATGAATATCTAATTTCAAGGTCTTTGACATCTGATGATTTCTACATATAGACAATCACCGTAAATAATAGTTTACAATACTACATTTGTTGACAATGCAGTCAAAATAAGATACATGATGATGATTTTGTGAATGCAAAGTTTTCTCGAATAAAGCATGTATGACTCCATGCACATAGCTTGTATAACGTATAAGCAAACAGCGGAAGACTTCTAGGAACCTGAGAATAAACATGCTTAAAATTGTCAACACAAAGGTTGGTGAGTTCATAGTTTTAATGTTGCGCATAATCTGTATATAAAGGTGGATCACAAGATTTCAGTTGTTTCATCCGAAACGTTTATCAAAAGATCCTACGTAACAGAGCACCCTGGTAACTAAACTTTAACGTTATAATAAGTACCACTGTTTTAACATACATGCAACAAACATGTACAATACACGTAATCCAACGTGTACTAACCTCAAATAGCATACGTCTGTTTTATAGTTCAGGCTAGGGTTTCTATACCTGGAACAAACGGGGATGTCAAGCCCTATGGATCCATATACAACTATTCGTGCCCACCAGTTCTTATAATCGGCAGCTACTAGTTACCAAAGCTAAGGGATTTTCAGTTCAAACTCAGTGTAGAATTAAGTATGTACTTGTATCCATTGCGTTTAAAATAAAGTGCATGTATTCTCAGCCCAAAAATATAGATTGCAAAAGCAATTAAAAAGTGAGCAAATGAAACTCACCTTAGCAGCACATAAGGTCATTAACCGAAATGTGACCGAAACTTGGAATGCAAAATAACCGTAGATCTCAACCTAGAGAACATATGTTGGTCAATACATGTCTAACAAGCTAGGCCAGGTCATAGTGTATCACAATCCTAATGCTCGAGACCGACATGCAAAAGTTAACAAAAGTCATCTCAAAAAGTCAACTTGACCCAATATGATCTTTAAATCTATACATGTTTATTAACATAGTATAAGTCTTGATAATTGAGCGAATTTATAGTTTATCAAACTCAAAATATTACTTATTTCAGGAGTTATATTATATTTGAATTATCATGGCAATCGAAAATATTTTATTATTTCACATAGTTTTTCCAATACTTGTAGAATCGGATTATAATGTTTATAAAGCTTTAAAACATGATAAAATGGTCAACTTTGACAATTGTTCAACAAAACGAGACGTGCCTTATATAGAAATTCATTTATTCGATTAGTAATATCTAAAAATTCAATTTATCAATCTCATAGAGAAGTTGTTTAAATATTAGTTTACAGTTTCAAACACAATTTCAATTAACGTCAAACATAATTCAGTTGACCATATCTTTTAATCCGTTCATCGAAATCACGCGATTTTTAAATGAAAAGTTATTAATTTTTCGATAGCTTTCCAACGACATGCATATCATATACTTTATATCAGTAGCATATGTATCAAATTCGTGATTCATCATAAACTATCTAACGACAAAATTAAAGCATACAAGCATGTATAAACATATATACTCGAGCACTAGACTTGGATACACTATTAATGTATAAAAGATAAGATATGAATGCTCACGTATCAATATTGTGATTCAATATTGTAGGAAAGTACGTAGACGCAACGGAGATGATAAACACTAGGTTTGACTTGCAAACAATACCCATGAACATTACCCATAACCTCCATAGCTATAACCCATAGTTTCCTTAGCTTTGACTCATTTGAAAACTCGGTTTGAAATCATTTGAGCAGTACTTCGTAGTAGTATTTTATGTATAATACTAATAATAATAATATTAATACTTACTGATAATAATAATAAGATTAATAATAATATTAATCTTAATAACAATATTAATCTTAATAATAATAATAATAATACTGTAGCAAATAGTGTTTTACTGCAGCAAATAGTATTCACTGTAGCAAATAGTATTTACTGTAGCAAAGTCGTTTTACTGTAGCAAATAGTGTTTTACTATAGCAAAGTCGTTTTTACTGTAGCAAATAATGTTTACTGTAGCAAAGTCATTTTTACTGTAGCAAATAGTGTTTTACTTGTTCATCTTAAACGTTTTAGTTAACTTATCTAAATATCAATCGAATCAATAAACGAATGTTACTATCGTTTACTAAATAACTTGAAATTATATATATATATATATATATATATATATATATATATATATATATATATATATATATATATATATATCTTTATTTAATATACATAATTCAGTTTTTAAATACGCATTGCAAGTTATTTATGAATACTTAATATTCCAACTTATTGTATGTGTGTGTATATATATATATATATATATATATATATATATATATATATATATATATATATATATATATATATATATATATACAAATAGATGTTCGTGAATCGTCGGTCAACAGTCGAAGGTTAACTGAATATATAACATTAGTTCAAAAATTTTGAGAATCAATATTACAGAATTTGCTTATCTTGTCGAAATCATATAAAGATTAAGTTTAAATTTGGTCGAAAATTTCCGGATCGTCACAGTACCTACCCGTTAAATAAATTTCGTCCCGAAATTTGAGTGAGGTCGTCATGGCTAACAATAAATTTTTTTTTATGACGAATATGAGTGGATAAATAGAGTTTTATCATTATTGACTAATATAGATAAAACGATTCAATTATGTGAAGCATACGAGTGAAGCTGTCACAAAAGGTTGAAATAGAGATTTTACCTTGGACGTAGTCACGGTGGATTTCGGGATTTCAAGGGATTTAGAGGAAAATCTTCGTAATAAGATTTGATTCTTCGGTAGTTAAGGAAATTAGGATCTTCTTTAGTTAGATGCAATAATCTGTTTCGATTGCTCTGTCGGATATTTTACTATAAATCTACTCCCTTCGTTTCCTTATTTCCACAGCTCACACTTTCTATTCTTTCTCCCTCAATTCATACTTTAAAGTATTCGTTAATATGCTCCATCCAGTTCTGGTTCTTGATATACTCCTAACTTTCATATATGTCATTCTTCATTTTCATCTGCCGCCGAAAGAATCTATTCACTTCTACTATACTCTTGGTTTTATAGTGTTTTTAGTTATCCCGTGTCTTTATATTGCTATATGCATCGTATACACGGTTTGTAATTTCTGGGTTGTTGTTAGGTTTTATATCGCCCCTTATATTTCGATGTCCCTGCTTCTGTCTTTCCATAATCATTGACATCCACAGTTAATGCTCTCTCTTATTTGCTGCGATTTATACTCCCATTTCTATTTCGGAGCTTCATGCTTTTGTTTCTTTTTGCAAGTAATGGTCCAGAATTCGTAGGTATGGAGTTTCGAATGATCATAATATATAAAGCAGAAAGAAAAGGTAATAGCACGATTTGATTTGTCAAATTACCAGAATATCCGAAAAAGACCGAATCATCAAGAAAAATATTTTCTTTATATGTTTAGAGGTTAAATAGAATGAAAGAGTTATGTAATATGGTTCATGGTGAGGGTATGATATGTGAATCATCACATTCCATTAGAAACTCAGCATGACTTACTGTAATATAATCACGTTGATCAAGTGTCATTATATTATACTAACTCATGCTTCAATTCCCAACACTACAAAACATTCATATTTTAAATTCGAATTTTTCAGAATTTAGAAACTAAAACAGTTTCCTTTATGATATAACACAGATATCGCGAAGAGATAAATGATTTCAGATAAGAAAGGTTATGAAAATATCTTCAGAAATATCGAGGATATTTATAATGAAAGATACGATGATATCTTAGAATTTCTAATATCGAAGGATGATGAAGAAGTTTTGTCCGTAAAGGTTTAGAGTCAGAAGTAAGGTATTTGTTAATGACTTCAGCATATATTGAATCATTTGGATTCTTTGAAGGTAGGTTTAGTCTTTGTGATTTGTCCATAGCCTCCTTTATGGTTTGCTCAATCCGTTTTCTAGTTCCAACTTTTCTGAGCTTCGCCAACACACTATTCTTTATCATCAAACTTTCGACTGTTAAAGTCGTTTACAGTTTTTGCTGCTTCTTCAGCATTCAAAGTTATCATAACTGAATCGTCGGTTATCAATCCGAGGTGTTTTCAAGAGTTTGAAGGGTTTGAATGAAGATTGTAATTGTCAAGATACATATGATGTTCTAGAATTTTGAATGATACAAATATTTTTTTGAGGTTTAGAAGTGATGTTCTAGCACAGTTTTGAAGTCAAAGTATAACTTTGAAAGATATAGGGATCTAAGAGTGATATCTTCTGTTAAATCTTAACTTGGATTCGAATTTGTCAAAATCAGAATATGTAATCAAATTTGGGTGAGAATGGTTGTTTTGATTTCTATGAAAGAATGTATATCGTTGTGAAAGTAGTGAGTATAGTTTATGATTTTTTGAATCAGAATCGAAGAATGTAACATATTAATTGTGAATTTATATATCTTTCGGGTATTACCTACCCGTTAAAAGTTTCACAAGTAATATTTTGTACCAGAGAATTTTATTACAGTCTTTATGAAAATATATGTATGTATATTTTTTTCAGATGTAATATAGATTTAATGAGTTAATATCATATTAAGCTCATTTGATTTTCGGCTGGATTAGAAATGAATAATCTCTAAAACATTAAAGATTTCATAATCTTCGCGGAGTATTTCACTAATGTAATCAATACTTCATTATTCAGTTTTATTGATATTTCCTCAGTGAATCATGTTGGTGCTTATGGAATTCTTGCTAACTTCGCAAGGTACGAATGATGTTTTCTGGAAAGTTTCAAGTACATCGAAAATGAAAGTGTAAAATCAAACATGTGTTTGAATAATACACTTGATTTATTATGAAATGGAATCTATTAAGTCAAAGCAGAGATTATAGTTAACGATTGTTAAGTCATTAACGAAGGATGTACATCATAGCATATTAATGACATGAACTAACTGAGTAGTTAAGATTCACACGTAATAGCTTAGTACGAAAAGATTTATTTTGATCTGAATATATATATATATATATATATATATATATATATATATATATATATATATATATATATATATATATATATATAATATACATATAATTTCTTCAGAGGGAATGAGTTAATACTTCATAACTCGTTGATACGATATACGCGTTGTTGATTAGTGATGATGTTTGCGGTGATTATGGATCTGGCGGAGCTTGTGATGTTGTAGATGCTGCTGATGCTGACGATGCTGACGGTACTGACTGTGACGACCCGAAAATTTCTGACCAAATTTAAACTTAATCTTTATATGTTTACGACATGATAAGCAAAGTCTGTAATGTTGAGTCTCAAAAAAATTTTGAACTATTTTATATATTCAATTGATCTTCGACCATTTCCGATGATTCACGAACCACTACTTGTAAAAAGATATATATATTTAAATATATAAATATATGATTTCTATTCATAATTATTATTATATTGTAATGTATAAATATTAAGTATTCAATAAATGTTATATAAAATATGATATAAAAGATGATAAAAGAAAATACTAAACAAGATGATTAGGAAATTATAAATATAAGATAAGTGTATATTTATGATAGACTTGTTATTATGATATCATTATTACTATCATTAACCTTATTATTAATATTATAAATTTTATAATTATTAATATCATTATTATTATGTATTAACATTATCATTATTATCATTATTATTAATATAATAATAATAATTATTATTAATATTATTATTAATATATATAATTAGTATATGATATAATAAGATGAAAACAAGACTCCTTTATTTCGTTATCTCTTTTTCAATTTTTTTTTGTTTTTCTCCTGCTCGTGATCTCAATAACCAACCTCCACTATCACTAAATAACAAATCAATCAATTCAATATTTACTCAATTATGAAAGTGGGATAAATCTTTTCACATGCGCTAACACATATTATGAATCATCACATAGTACTACTCGAATCTTTTCTGCCTTTTGATTTTTGTGTGGGGTTGCAAACAAGCCAAATATCTTCTATATTACTATACAATTTAAATTCACGTGATTCCATCGATTACTGTTTTTCTCTTGGTCTCATTTGATCAACTTTCTTTTAAATATATATATATATATATATATATATATATATATATATATATATATATATATATATATATATATATATATATATATATATATATATAACCACCATATTCTTCATAAACCCACATAATCCAAATACCATTGAACCATCAAATTATTGCTCTCTCTCTCTCTCTCTCTCTCTCTCTATCTCTCTCTCTCTTCATTTCCTACTTCTGTCTTGATTAAATCCACGAACAACCACCATAGATCCACGTTACTACACCGGTTACAACTGTTTCTTTTCTTTTGTTTCAGTTGACAAGACAACCCCAAAACTATCGCCTTTAACTTACTGCTACTCCTATGCGTATTCTCTGTTTTGTTCGTAGACCACACAATCCGAACACCAATATCATCTTCTACTCATCCCTTCTTATGTTGAACAAGATCAATAACCCCATCGTAAATTACTGCAATTTATTTGTTGACTTCTATTATATTCCAGTCGTAACCCATAAAGAACATCAACGAAAAACCCTATTGCTACTGCTCTCCTATTCGTAAACCATCACCACTACACCAAACCACCATTGATAAACACCTGCTACTATTCCATTTCTATATTTTTTTTCATCGAACACACTTACATATTGCAGCTTCTTTCATTGTTCTTATAGTTCAAAAATCAACTTTTGTTGCTGCTGAAGACTGTCGCTGCTACAACAGCTTTGTTGCTGTAAAATGCCACCATAAACACCACTTCAATCACCATCAAACCACCATGAAAACTATTGTTGCTGTTACCGCTTGCTTTTGTTTCAGTCAAGATCAGAAACCATCTCTTCCTCTCTCTCTACATCGCTCTCTGTCTCTCTTAAATCAAAACCACCACCATCGAAAACAAACCATAGACCACCACCATTCGTCACCTAACAACTTTGTATTCTACTGTATACCTTTCTTTTTGTGATCCTGCAGCTACTTCTTTGTGGGTTTTACTCAACAAAGTTATGTTGATACAAGAAGAAATCGAGCCATTTTAAGAACTAAAAGGGAAGAAGGTGTTCACAAATCAAAGCTTGGTGGAAGTAGATACGTTAAATAATAAAATTTCATTACTTTATCAATCTCCAAGAAAAGAAGATATGTAAGTGGAACTCTTAGCTGTCTCCCTTCTGTTTTGAAAACGAAACCCACTATGGGACCCCAATCTCCACTTGTAACCGTAAAAACTCTTGTTAAACTAGGCTACTACATGCTACCAATTTGGGCTTACTTAATTCAATAACTTGGGCTGATTGATGAAGCTTGATATTGGGCTTGTTTGTTAATGGGTAGAGATAATTAAGTTGGACTTTTGAATCAGGCATTTTGTCTAACTGCTTCCCGATAATTCTGCTCAAGTTGAAGGCTTCTATTGCAGATCTCTTTATATAGATGTTATACATAAACAAAGAACGAGGCATATGTTGTGGAAAATTAAAAATAAAAACGATACTTGATATGATGATATAAAGATAATAATATATACTTAATTCGGTTATTAAGATGATGATAAAATAGAATTATGATGATAGATAATCGATGATGATGATACGTACGATGATGAGGTCACGATGAAGAAGATGAGTTTAGGTTATCTGTTACCAAACAATTACATCGAACCAGTTTCCTAGTGTGGACGTGATCCAGGTTTTTGAGTTGGGCCAGATACATGTATATATCATTAGGCCAAGATCAAGTTACTTGTTGGGATGAAAAAGGATATGGTCCGGATAGAAGATTATGGGTTAAATGAAATTAGGCTTGTTATAAAATAGAAAAACTGGAATGGTTCAATGGTTAAGGAGTAATTCGGGTTAGCGAGAGGTCTTAGGTTCGAGCCGGATTAAGGCAAATTATTTTTAGAAACTCACTCCTTAAGGTAGTATTACTTATATTCATTGTTATTATTATTACTAAGTTAAGTATTATTATTGTTAGTATCATTAATATTAGTATTAATGTCATATTATTAAAAGTATTATCATTAATATTACTAGTAGTAAAATTATTATTATTATTATTATTATTATTATTATTATAATCAATATTAATAACTATAACTTTATTTTTTTATATATTTTTAAATGAATTTTATAATATAACCATGTTTTTATAATTTTAAAATTTAAAATGATAGATATTATAAGATAGATATAAACAATATATATATTAGAGGTATAATTAAAAAGTATTGACATTACTATTTTTTTTTATTTAAATAAAACATATAATTAATATATTTAATTAATATAACATATAATTGTTTACTAAAATAACAAGTATATTATTACTAATAAAATATATAGAATTATTCCATTACGATTATATATTTTAATATATATAAATGATATAGGTTCGTGAATCCGAGGCCAATCCTGCATTGTTCAGTTGTTCAATGCCGTCATATGTATTTTTACCTCAAAATACAGTATAGTGAGTTTCATTACTCCCTTTTTAAATGCTTTTGCAATATATATTTTTGGGAGTGAGAATACATGCGCTTTTATAAAAATTTTACGAAATAGACACAAGTAATCGAAACTACATTATATGGTTGAATGATCGAAGCCGAATATGCCCCTTTTGCTTGGTAGCCTAAGAATTAGTAAACCGATATACTAATTGACGCGAATCCTAAAGATAGATCTATTGGGCCTAACAAACCCCATCCATAGTTGCGGATGCTTTAGTACTTCGATGTTGTTTTATCATGTCTGATGGATGTCCCAGAATGATAGGGGATATTCTTATATGCATCTTGTTAATGTCGGTTACTAGGTGTTCAATCCATATGAATGATTTTTGTCTGTATGCATGGGACGTATTTTTATGAGAAATGTAAATGAAAATCTTGTGGTCTATTAAAATGATGAAAATGATTATTTATGATAAACTAATGAACTCACCAACCTTTTGGTTGACACTTTAAAGCATGTTTATTCTCAGGTATGAAAGAAATCTTCCGCTGTGCATTTGCTCATATTAGAGATATTACTTGGAGTCATTCATGATATATTTCAAAAGACGTTGCATTCGAGTCGTTGAGTTCATCAAGATTATTATTAAGTCAATTATAGTTGGATATATTATGAAATGGTATGCATGCCTGTCAACTTTCGATGTAATGAAAGTTTTTCTTTTAAAATGAATGCAATGTTTGTAAAATGTATCATATAGAGGTCAAATACCTCGCGATGTAATCATATGTTATTGTATTCGTTCTTATGGATTAGGACAGGTCTTTACATGTGGTATCAGAGCGGTGGTCTTAGCGAACCAGGTCTGCATTAGTGTGTCTAACTGATAGTTGTTAGGATGCATTAGTGAGTCTAGACTTCGACCTTAGTTGCATGTCAAAAAGTTTTGCTTATCATATCTTGTCGGAAACCATGCTTATCATCTTAAGTCTAAACGCATCTTACTGCATTCATTGCATAGATAATGTATAGACAAAATTCATATCTTAGCGTATCTGCTAATCCATATCTTAGCGTATCTGTTACTATTACCTTTGCCTGACAGCTACCGTAGATTCCTCCGTAACTTATGGGATTTTAGTATTATATATGCATATGTAAATTATGTATTGCAGGGTACTAATCTACATCCTATAATTTATTTCTTACCGAAAATACTTCATCTGATCATACGAGATGAATCCCTCAACCAGTTCGAGTCCCTCAGATTTTGATAGCTATTCCGATAGTTATTCCGACAGCTATTCCGATATGGATTTTCACTCGAGCTCCGAAAGCAGTGTAACCGGAATGAATCAACCAATTAGCCATCATCTATTCTAGATGAATTAGAGATGGGTTCGTAGTCGACTTAATCAATGGAGATGCGAAGAAGGCGATCCTTTCCACCAACCAAATTGCCCTCTTGACGAAGAACCCGAAGCACTTACCGGTGAACTAGTCCGAAACACCATTTTCACCCTCATTTCCCAAATATCTCACCACGATTATATTCTATCTAAAATTCTAAACCTTATTCATCCGCTCATTCCTACCGACAATCATCACGGAATAATGGAAGAAGTCAACGAGCTTCGCGCCTGAGTAATGATTTTTGGAGAATATGGTGCAAAACATACCAGCTTCAGCAACATCACCGACACCAACAGTACCATCAGTAACAGCACCTGTACCATCAACAACACACGCCTCAACATCTCATTCTATACCTCGATTATAATCATCATACTACGTATCGTTCTACATCAATTATCTTCGTACGACATGGCAATTATGTAATCTCTAATGTTTTAGAGATTATATATTCTTGTTCTAACGGTAAATCAAATGAGTTTAACATCATATTAACTCATTAAATCCATGATTAAATCTGAAGAAGATATATATGTATATATGTTTTCATAAAGATTGTAATTAAAAATTCTTTGTACAAACTGTTAATGGTGAAAATATTTTAACGGGTAGGTAATACCCGAAGAATATTTAGATTTCACATTAATAAGTTACACTGTACATTCTTCGAATCTGATTCAACGTTCATTTACTATCCTACTTACATCCATAGATATAAAAATCCGTTCACCACAGAATAACCATTTTCATTGAATTTCATATTTGGATTTTGACTTATCAGAATCCAACAAGTGGCATAATGAAGAAAACATTGGACAAAATAAAATTTGTTAGAAACAAACAAATTAACTATGAAAATTTTGTTAAGAATCCACGCTAACTGTTCCTAGCTAACTGATTACATTTTATTTATCGCATTTTATATTCTCGCAATTTTATTTATCGTCATTTAATTTCTGTAATTTATTTTACGCACTTTAAATATCGGGACACGTATACAAGGTTTTGACATATCATATCGACGCATCTATATATATTATTTGGAATAACCATAGACACTCTATATGCAGTAATGCTTGAGTTAGCTATATAGGGTTGGGGTTGATTCTACAATAATATATATACTTTGAGTTGTGATTGAGTCTGAGACATGTACATGGGTCACGACACGTATTAATTAATTCAAATATGATATATTAAACTATATATGAATTATTGAACTGCTAACTGTGAACTATCAACTGAGGACTACCAACATTGGACAATTAAAATGAATTAAAATATTGATTATAACATATGAAACTAAACAATTCTTCAAGTTGCCACTTGATTTCATCTTAAACCTCATTTATATCTTGACGATTACAATCTGCGTTCAAACCTTTCATAATTCTTGAAAACACCTCAATCGAGAGGATGAACCAACCGCACTTCATCTACGGAAGAAAAGATTGATGCATATAGTTATGCACCCGAAAATTTCTCGAAACCTGAGTAAACGTTTAACACGTATCTGTGCTAGCTCTTTTGGCATTGTTATTACCGAAAGTAACGTTGCAATTCTTTTTCAAATTAGCCAATTTTGTCACAGCTCCAGCAAATCAACTTCGACTTCCATTCGGATTAGTCTTATTATAACCTTGATATATAAGTTTTCCTTCGTCATTGTTACCGGGGAACCTTTTATATTCCACAACATTAGCAGTAAACTTATCAGCAACTTCATTGATCTCTGACTTTCTGAAGAATCATTATATTCATTGAAACCCTATCATGTACTCATATGCATCTTGGAACGGTAATTGTCATATCGAAAAGCTTCAATCATTAATCTTGAATCTCGCAACAATTCTACAACAACAGTTATATGTATACATATAACATTTATCTCTTAGAATTATGATTTTCCATTCTAAATTCTAAAAAGCACCCAGTTTGCGAATCGATACTTCAAATTTTGAAAAAGCCGATGAAGCAGTGAAAACTGAAGACTGCCTTAACAGTCAAAAGTTTGATGATAAAGAAAGAAGTGTTGAAAAAGCTCAAAGATTTAGATACTGGAAAAACGGATTGAACAAACCATAAAGGAGACCAAGGACAAATACAAGGACCAAACCCTGTATTTAAAGAACCCTGATGATTCTGTTTCTGATGAAATCTTTAGCGAATACCTTACTCCTTAACCGCTCTAAATCATCGTGAATGAATTTCTTCAACACAATTCGATTCTGAAATTCTAAGACGTCGTCGTATCTTTCTTTATCAATATCCTCAATATTTCTGAAGATATCTTCATAAATATTCTCGTCCGATGTTAATTATCTCTCCACGCTATCTGTGTTATCTCATAAAAGGAAACTGTTTTAGTTTCTATATTCTACAAATCTTCGAATTTAAAATATGAATGTTTTGAAGTAGTGTTGGAGATTGATGCATGCGTTAGTGTGACGATCGCTCCAAATCCATATGGACGAACACGTCATTCATTGATTTCATTGCGAGGTATTTGACCTCTATATGATACGTTTTGTAAACATTGCATTCTTTTGAAAAGGCATACCATAAATGAATATTTAATTCCAAGGTTTTCGACATCTGATGATTTCTACATATAGACAATCACCGTAAATAATAGTTTACAATAATACTTCCGTTGACAATGCAGTAAAAATAGATACATGATGATGGTTTTGTGAATGCAACATTTTCTTGAATAAAGCATGCAAGACTCCATGCACATAGCTTGTATAACATGTAAGTAAACAGCGGAAGACTTCTAGGGAACCTGAGAATAAACATGCTAACAAGTGTCAACACAAAGGTTGGTGAGTTCATAGTTTTAATGTTTTGCATAATCTGTACATAAAGGTAGATCACAAGATTTCAGTTGTTCAATTCAGAAACGTTTATCAAAATATTCTACGAAATTGAGCACCCTGGTAACTAAACTTAACGTATATATAATTTGTACCCTTTGTATAATCATCTTAATAATACACGCAAACCAACGTGTACGCTTCTCAAATAGCATACGTTCGATAAAAGGCTAGTGCTCAAGCTCGGACGGGGATATCAAGCCCTATGGATCCATATACTACTACTCGCGCCCACCAGTTCTTATAACCGGTAGTTACTAGTTACCAAAGCTAAGGGATTTTTGGTTCAAACTCAGTGTAGAATTTAAGTATGTACTTGTATCCATTGTGTTTAAAATAAAGTGCATGCATTCTCAGCCCAAAAATATAGATTGCAAAAGCAATTAAAAAGGGAGCAAATGAAACTCACACATATAAATATTGTAAATCAGTTAATAAAGCATTTGCATGTATTATCAGCCCAAAAATGTAGAGAGTAAAAGGGATCATATGAAACTCACCTTAGCAGCATATAAAGTCGCTCACCAAAATGTGACTGAAACTCTGATTATCAAATAACTGTAGATCTCAACCTAGAGAACATATGTTGGTCAATAAATGTCTATCAATCTAGGTCAGGTCATAGTGTATCACAATCCCAATGCTCGAGATCGACATATAAAAGTTATCCAAAGTCGTTTCAAAAAGTCAATTTTGACAATAGTTTAACAAAACGAGACGTACCTTATATAAGGATTCATTTACTCGGTTGGTAATATTCAAAAATCCAATTTATCAATCTCGTAAACAAGTTGTTTAAATCTTAATTGTAGATTCAAAAGCAATTTCAATTAACTTCAATCATAATTCAGTTGCTCATATCTTTTAATCCGTTCATCGAAATTATTCGATATCTAAATGAAAAGTTATTGATTTTTCGCCAGCTTTCCAAAAACATGTATATCATATACCTTTTACCAGTAATATATGTATTTAATTCGTGATCTATTATAAACTGTTTAACGACGAAATTTAGCATACATGTATGTATAAATATATATACTCGAGCACTAGACATGGATACACAATTAATATATAAAAGATAAAATATGAGTGCTTACGTATCAATATTGAGATTCAATATTGTAGGATAGTACGTAGAAGTAACGGAGATGATAAACACTAGGTTTGACTTACGAGCAAAACCCTTGAACAATACCCATAACCTCCTTAGTAATAACCCATAGTTTCCTTAGATCTATCCCACTTGAAAACCCATTTTGAAAGTGACACGCTCATGACCTCGTCGTAGTATTTTAAGTGATATAATTAATAATAATAATAATAATACTATTAATAATAATAAAATAAATAATAATAATCTTAATAATAATAATAATAATAATAATAATAATAATAATAATAATAATAATAATAATTTAAATAAATAAATTTACACATTGTAATATATGTGTAAAACAACTCGCGCAGAAACCTGGTATTTATAGGCATAATTCATGATTCTGATGCCCATGCGAGCAGAAACCTGGTATTTATAGGCATAATTCATGATTCTGATGCCCATGCGATCGCATGGGTTTTATGCCTATTTCTCATGCGATCGCATGGCCGTCAGATCCAGCTCACAGATTTTTGTTTTTTTTGTTTGTCGACATAATAATTAATAATATATATAATATATTTAATTTATATAATTAATTATATATTATATTAAATTCACATGCATAGTTAACTTGTAACTTTTGTTCCGATAAGTCGTACGTTGTTACGCGACTTATGTCCCGGGTCCGGTTTTTCGAGTGTCCCTTCGTACGCTGAGAAAACTTGTAATTTTCATTCTGGGACACGTACCTTTGTCAAAATATAGCCTTAAATTATCCCTAAATTATACCACCCAGAGTATATCTTAAACTTTAGAGTATTTTGGTCATTTACTTCTATAAATCATTGTCTCGTTATTTATTAATATAATAGTATTTATCAAACGTTTCATAACCAAGTTAATATCTATTCTCAATATTTATAAACACGTTTTAAAATACGTATCGCAAGTTATTCATATAATTAATTCTTAACAGTTAATATTCCTTATTATTGTATGTGTCCAAATTACGTTATTTAAACAAATAATTCACCATTTATTCCGAATACCGTTAAAATGAATGATTTCTCAAATCAAGTGGACCTCTCAACAGAGACTCGTAATAATATCATAATTCTTAAGAGACTCGGTAAATATCTTTTACTTGAATCGTTTGGCATAATCTTTTAACTCTGTAGTTAAATATATCAATCAGATAATTAAACCAATAAGTTTAATGCACAGTATCATATCCTCAACACTTTGTTACGTTTTCAAGTTATAGTATATGTATCTATATATAATTGTTCGCGTTTCGTTGAGAACAATCGAAGATTAATTGAACAGTTCAAAATTTTGAGATTTAACTTCATAGACTTTGTTTATTGTGTCGGAAACGTTAATCATACAAGATTAAGTTTAAATTTGGTCAGAATTTTCCGGGTCATCACAGTACCTACCCGTTAAAGAAATTTCGTCCCGAAATTTGAGTGAGGTTGTCATGGCTAACAATAAAAAAAAGTTTTTATGACGAATATGAGTCGATAAATAGAGTTTTATCACCGTTGAATAATATGGATAAAACAATCCAATTACTTGAAGCGTATGAGAGAAGCCGTCGTAATAAAGTGAAATGGAGAATAGAGACGCGTCTTATCTCTTGATGTAGTAACAATTGATTTCCGGAATTTAAGGAATAGAAAATCTTCATAATCTAAATAAGATTTAATTCTTCGGGAATTAAGAAAATTAAGATTTCCTTTGATTAATTGCGTAATCTGCCTCGATTGTTATGTCTGATATTTTGCTATAAATTGCCCACTTCCGTTTCATTATTTTCACCACTCCCACATCTTCTTCCTCATTTCATACTTCCAAAAGATTGTGAAATGCTTCATCCAGTTCTGATTCTTGATATACTCCTAACCTTCATATCTGTCATTCTTCTCTTGCATTTACCACCGGAGGATTTTATTTACTTTTACTTTTATCTTGGGGTTATAGTGTTATTAATTTTCCCGTTTCTTTACGTTGCAATACATATTGATATACACTGTTTGTAAATTTCGGGGTTGTTTTCGGGCTTTATATTTTCCATTATATTTCGGAGCTTCATGCTTTCGTTTTCTCTTCCCGACTTTAAGTCAAGCGAATAATGGTCCTAAATTCGTAGCTATACATTTCGGAATGAACATAATTAATGTTCTAAGAAAGAAACGGTAATAGCACAATCTGACTTGTTAAATTACCAGAATACCTTGAAAAAGACCGAATCATTAAGAAAATATTTTCTTGATATTTTTAGAGATTATATAGAATGAAAGAGTTATGTAACATGGTTCATGATGAGGGTATGATCTGTGAACCTTTATCACGTTCCATTAGAAACTCAGCATGACTTACTGTAATATAATCACGTTAATCAAGTGTCATTATATTATACTAACTCATGCTTCAATTCCCAACACTACTTCAAAAACATCCATTTTTCGAAATTTTCAGAAATTAGAAACTAAAATAGTTTCTTTTATGGTGCAACACAGATAGCGTGAAGAGATAAATGATTTCAGATAAGAATAGTTGTGAAAATATCTTCAGAAATATGGAGGATATTTATAATGGAAGATACGATGATATCTTAGAATTTTTAATATCGGAGGATGATGCGGAAAATCTGTCTGTGAAGGTTTAGAATAAGAAGTAAGATTCTTACTAATGGTTTCAGTAGACACTGAATCATTTGGATTCTTTGAAGGTAGATTTCGTCCTTGTGATTTGTCTACAGCTTCCTTCATACTTTGCTCAACCCGTTTTCCAGTTTCAAACCTTCTCTTTTTCTGTACTTTTCCAACACACTACTCTTTATCATCAAACTTTCGACTGTTAAAGTTGTTTATAGTTTTTGCTGATTCATCAGCATTTTTCCAAAATTCGTAGAACTAGTTTCGTAGTTTGGGGTGTTTTTCAGAAACTTCACATTCGAAGTATGTAAGTCTAGAAGATAGACATTATATGTATATATATAACTGTTGGCGTAGAATTGCTGCGAAATTCAAAATACTGGTTGCTAATTCCCGGTAGTTGGTATGGCAATTATTGTTACAAGATGTGGATGAGTACATGATAGGGTTTTAATGAGTATAATGATTTTCAGAAGGTCAAGGATTAATGAAGTTGTTAGTAAATTTACTGCTAATGTGGTGGAACATAAAAGGTTCCCCGGTAACAAAAACGTATATGTCAAGGTTACAATAAGGTTAATCTAAAAATTCGAAGTTGACTGGTTGAAAGTGTGATAAAACTGGATACTTTGAAAAGGATGGCAAGATTATTTTTAGTAATAACAATGCTAAAGGATCTTTCACATTTTTGAAGTCAAAGTATAGCTTTGAAAGATGTAGAGATCTAAGAATGATGTCACCCGTTAAATCTTGACTTGGATTCTGATCCGTCAATATCAGAATATGTAATTGAATTTGTATGGAAATGATTGTATATCGCTGTGAGCTTAGTTAATAATTTTTTAATCAAAGTTGAAGAATGTACAGTGTAACATATTAATTGTGAACTTATATATTCCCGAGTATTACCTACCCGTTAAAGATTTCACAATTAATATTTTGTACAAAAGAATTTTCAGTACAGTCTTTATGAAAATATATGTATGTATATTTCTTCAGATGTAATACAGATTTAATGAGTTAATATCATATTAAGCTCATTTGATTTTTAACTTGAATTAGAAATGAATAATCTCTAAAACATTAGAGATTACATAATCTTCGCGGAGTATTTCACTAATGAAATCAATACTTCATTATTTATTCTTATTGATATTCCTTGGTGAAGGGTGTTGATATTCGTGGAATTCTTGCAAACTTCGCAAGGTGCAAATGATGTTTTCTAGAAAGTTTCGAGTGCATCGAAGATGAAAGTGTAAAATCAACCATGTTATTGAATAATACACTTGGTTTATTATGAAATGAAATTCATTGAATTGAAATAGAGATTGTAGTTATCGATGATTATGCCGTTAATGAAGGATGTACATCATTGCATATTAGTAATATGAACTAACCGAGTAGTACCTACCAGTTAAGATTCACACGTAATAGCTTAGTACGAAAATATTTATTTTGATTTCAAAATTCATATATATTAAATATACATAAAATTTCTTCAGGGGAAATGAGTTAATACTTCATCGGTTATTGTTGCTGGTATTTCTTGGTAACTACGGTGCGTATGACGTTGATGCTCGTGGAACAGATTGTGAAGTTGAGGTTTGCGATGCGGATGTTGTTGGTGGTGGTAATGGTACTGTTGGTGTTGTTGTCGGTGGTACTGTTGATGCCAGTGATGCTGCTGGTGTTTGTAACCTTTGCACCATATTCTCCAAAGCCACTACCCGAGCACGAAGCTAGTTGACTTCTTCTACTACACCGGGATGATTGGCGGTTCGGATGAGCGGATGAATAAGATCCAGAATTTGAGATAGTATATTATCGTGACGAGATACTCTGGAAATGAGAGAGAAAATGGTGTCTTGAACAGGTTCGCTGGTAAGTGCTTCAGGTTCTTCGCCAAGAGGGCAATGTGGTGGGTGAAAGGGATCGCCTTCTTCTTGTCTCCAATAATTAAGTAGGCTACGAACCCATCCCCAATTCATCCAGAATAGATGATGGCTAATTGGTTGATCCATTCCGGTTACACTGTCTTCGGAATTCAGGTGAATATCCATATCGGAATAGCTATCAGAGTTTGAACTAGATACGGGATCCATCTTGTATAAATAGGGAGATGATTTTTGATATGAATTAGATTATAGAATTTAGTTTGGTATTCTTCAATACATAATTTATATATGTATATATAATACCAAATTCCATAAATCACGGAGAAATTTTCGGAAGATATCAGGAAAAGTTTACAGTAACAGATACGCTAAGATATGAATTTTTGTCTATACACTATTTATGCAATAAATGCAGGAAAACGTGTCTAGACTTAAGAATGATAAGCATGTAATTTTCGACAAGAAATGATAAGAAAAACTTTTAACTTGCAGACACGGTCGAAGTCCAGACTTACTAATGCATCCTAACAACTATCAGTTAGACACACTCATTCAAGACCTGGTTCGCTAGGACCAACGCTCTGATACCAACTGTGACGATCGCTCCAAATCCATATGGACGAACACGTCATTCATTGATTTCATTGCGAGGTATTTGACCTCTATATGATACATTTTGTAAACATTGCATTCTTTTGAAAAGGCATACCATAAATGAATATTTAATTCCAAGGTTTTCGACATCTGATGATTTCTACATATAGACAATCACCGTAAATAATAGTTTACAATAATACTTCCGTTGACAATGCAGTCAAAATAGATACATGATGATGGTTTTGTGAATGCAATGTTTTCTTGAATAAAGCATGCAAGACTCCATGCACATAGCTTGTATAACATGTAAGCAAACAGCGGAAGACTTCTAGGGAACCTGAGAATAAACATGCTAACAAGTGTCAACACAAAGGTTGGTGAATTCATAGTTTTAATGTTTTGCATAATCTGTACATAAAGGTAGATCACAAGATTTCAGTTGTTCAATTCAGAAACGTTTATCAAAATATTCTACGAAATTGAGCACCCTGGTAACTAAACTTAACGTATATATAATTTGTACCCTTTGTATAATCATCTTAATAATACACGCAAACCAACGTGTACGCTTCTCAAATAGCATACGTCCGATAAAAGGCTAGTGCTCAAGCTCGGACGGGGATATCAAGCCCTATGGATCCATATACTACTACTCGCGCCCACCAGTTCTTATAACCGGTAGTTACTAGTTACCAAAGCTAAGGGATTTTTGGTTCAAACTCAGTGTAGAATTTAAGTATGTACTTGTATCCATTGTGTTTAAAATAAAGTGCATGTATTCTCAGCCCAAAAATATAGATTGCAAAAGCAATTAAAAAGGGAGCAAATGAAACTCACACATATAAATATTGTAAATCAGTTAATAAAGCATTTGCATGTATTATCAGCCCAAAAATGTAGAGAGTAAAAGGGATCATATGAAACTCACCTTAGCAGCATATAAAGTCGCTCACCAAAATGTGACTGAAACTCTGATTATCAAATAACTGTAGATCTCAACCTAGAGAACATATGTTGGTCAATAAATGTCTATCAATCTAGGTCGGGTCATAGTGTATCACAATCCCAATGCTCGAGATCGACATATAAAAGTTATCCAAAGTCGTTTCAAAAAGTCAATTTTGACAATAGTTTAACAAAACGAGACGTACCTTATATAAGGATTCATTTACTCGGTTGGTAATATTCAAAAATCCAATTTATCAATCTCGTAAACAAGTTGTTTAAATCTTAATTGTAGATTCAAAAGCAATTTCAATTAACTTCAATCATAATTCAGTTGCTCATATCTTTTAATCCGTTCATCGAAATTATTCGATATCTAAATGAAAAGTTATTGATTTTTCGCCAGCTTTCCAAAAACATGTATATCATATACCTTTTACCAGTAATATGCGTATTTAATTCGTGATCTATTATAAACTGTTTAACGATGAAATTTAGCATACATGTATGTATAAATATATATACTCGAGCACTAGACATGGATACACAATTAATATATAAAAGATAAAATATGAGTGCTTACGTATCAATATTGAGATTCAATATTGTAGGATAGTACGTAGAAGTAACGGAGATGATAAACACTAGGTTTGACTTACGAGCAAAACCCTTGAACAATACCCATAACCTCCTTAGTAATAACCCATAGTTTCCTTAGCTCTATCCCACTTGAAAACCCATTTTGAAAGTGACACGCTCATGACCTCGTCGTAGTATTTTAAGTGATATAATTAATAATAATAATAATAATAATACTATTAATAATAATAAAATAAATAATAATAATCTTAATAATAATAATAATAATAATAATAATAATAATAATTTAAATAAATAAATTTACACATAGTAATATATGTGTAAAACAACTCGCGCAGAAACCTGGTATTTATAGGCATAATTCATGATTCTGATGCCCATGCGATCGCATGGGTTTTATGCCTATTTCTCATGCGATCGCATGGCCGTCAGATCCAGCTCACATATTTTTGTTTTTTTTGTTTGTCGACATAATAATTAATAATATATATAATATATTTAATTTATATAATTAATTATATATTATATTAAATTCACATGCATAGTTAACTTGTAATTTTTGTTCCGATAAGTCGTACGTTGTTACGCGACTTATGTCCCGGTTTCGGTTTTTCGAGTGTCCCTTCGTACGCTGAGAAAACTTGTAATTTTCATTCTGGGACACGTACCTTTGTCAAAATATAGCCTTAAATTATCCCTAAATTATACCACCCAGAGTATATCTTAAACTTTAGAGTATTTTGGTCATTTACTTCTATAAATCATTGTCTCGTTATTTATTAATATAATAGTATTTATCAAACGTTTCATAACCAAGTTAATATCTATTCTCAATATTTATAAACACGTTTTAAAATACGTATCGCAAGTTATTCATATAATTAATTCTTAACAGTTAATATTCCTTATTATTGTATGTGTCCAAATTACGTTATTTAAACAAATAATTCACCATTTATTCCGAATACCGTTAAAATGAATGATTTCTCAAATCAAGTGGACCTCTCAACAGAGACTCGTAATAATATCATAATTCTTAAGAGACTCGGTAAATATCTTTTACTTGAATCGTTTGGCATAATCTTTTAACTCTGTAGTTAAATATATCAATCAGATAATTAAACCAATAAGTTTAATGCACAGTATCATATCCTCAACACTTTGTTACGTTTTCAAGTTATAGTATATGTATCTATATATAATTGTTCGCGATCCGTTGAGAACAATCGAAGATTAATTGAACAGTTCAAAATTTTGAGATTTAACTTCATAGACTTTGTTTATCGTGTCAGAAACGTTAATCATACAAGATTAAGTTTAAATTTGGTCAGAATTTTCCGGGTCATCACAGTTAGTATAATATAATGACACTTGATCAACGTGATTATATTACAGTAAGTCATGCTGAATTTCTAATAAAACATGATGATTCACAGATCATAACGTCATCATGTGCCATGTTACATAACTCTTTCATTCTGTCTAACTTCTGAACATATCAAGAAAGTATATTCTTGATAGTTCTATCTTCAGTGATTCTGGTAATTTGACAAATCAAATCGTGCTATTACATTCTTTCTTGTTTAGAACGTTAAGTTCATTCGAAACTCCATACTTACAAATTCTGGACCATTACTCGCTTTACTAGAGGTCGAGAAGAGAATAAAAAGGCAAAGAGCTCCAAAATGTAAGAGAAAATATAAAGCCCAATAATAAAACAGAGGTTACAAACAGTGGATATTAATACGAATAGCAATATAAAGACACGGTAGAATTAAGAATAGTATTACCCTAAGGAAATAGTAGAAGTAAACAGATTTTTCTGATGGAGGATTGAAAAGAAGGATGACAGAAATAATAATTAGGAAAATATCAAGGATTAGAACGGGATTAAGCATATTCACAATTTTT
The DNA here is from genome assembly GCF_046630445.1 of Rutidosis leptorrhynchoides. Classification (NCBI taxonomy): domain Eukaryota; kingdom Viridiplantae; phylum Streptophyta; class Magnoliopsida; order Asterales; family Asteraceae; genus Rutidosis; species Rutidosis leptorrhynchoides. The sequence continues at coordinate 16,063,987 of NC_092334.1, forward strand.
TGGATGTATGAACTAAGAAAGAAAGTATAGAAATTGTGAGAATAATGGAACGGAAAAAGTTTAATTTGTAATGGAAATATCAGACAGAGTAATCGAGGCAGATCACCGTATTTAATTATAGAGATCTTAATTTCCTTATTCGCCGAAGAATCAAACCTTTTAGATTTCGAAGATTTTCACTAAATCCCTTAAACTTCGGAAATCAACTGTGACTACGTCACTGGTTAAGTCGAATCTGCATTTGCTCATTTCACTCTTTTATGATCGCTTCATTCATCCTCTTCGAATAATCAAATTATTTTATCCTTATTATTAAATGGTAATAAAACTCTATTTATCAGCTTACATGAGTCATAAAAACATTTTTATTGTTAGCCATGACGATCTTAATTAAATTTCGGGACGAAATTTCTTTAACGGGTAGGTACTGTGACGACCCGGAAATTTCTGACCAAATTTAAAGTTAATCTTTATATGTTTACGACACGATAAGCAAAGTCTGTAATGTTGAGTCTCAAAAAAATTTTGAACTATTTTATATATTCAATTGATCTTCGACCATTCCCGATGATTCACGAACCACTACTTGTAAAAAGATATATATATATATATATATATATATATATATATATATATATATATATATATATATATATATATATATATATTTAAATATATAAATATATGATATCTATTCATAATTATTATTATATTGTAATGTATAAATATTAAGTATTCAATAAATGTTATATAAAATATGATATAAAAGATGTTAAAAGAAAATACTAAACAAGATGATTAGGAAATTATAAATATAAGATAAGTGTATAGTTATGATAGACTTGTTATTATGATATCATTATTACTATCATTAACCTTATTATTAATATTATAAATTTTATAATTATTAATATCATTATTATTATGTATTAACATTATCATTATTATCTTTATTATTAATATAATTATTATTATTATTATTAATATTATTATTAATATATATAATTAGTATATGATATAATAAGATGCAAACAAGACTCCTTTATTTCGTTATCTCTTTTTCAATTTTTTTTTTGTTTTTCTCCTGCTCGTGATCTCAATAACCAACCTCCACTATCACTAAATAACAAATCGATCAATTCAATGTTTACTCAATTATGAAAGTGGGATAAATCTTTTCACATGCGCTAACACATATTATAAATCATCACATAGTACTACTCGAATCTTTTCTGCCTTTTGATTTTTGTGTGGGGTTGTAAACTAGCCCAATATCTTCTATATTACTATATAATTTAAATTCACGTGATTCCATCGATTACTGTTTTTCTCTTGGTCTCATTTAATCAACTTTATATTAAATATATATATAACCACCATATTCTTCATAAACCCACAGAATCCAAATACCATTGAACCATTAAATTATTGCTCTCTCTCTCTCTCTCTCTCTCTCTCTTCATTTCCTACTTCTGTCTTGATTAAATCCACGAACAACCACCATAGATCCACGTTACTACACCGGTTACAACTGTTTCTTTTCTTTTATTTCAGTTGACAAGACAACCCCAAAACTATCGCCTTTAACTTACTGCTACTCCTACGCGTATTCTCTGTTTTGTTCGTAGACCACACAATCCGAACACCAATATCATCTTCTACTCATCCCTTCTTCTGTTGAACAAGATCAATAACCCCATCGTAAATTGCTGCAATTTATTTGTTGACTTCTATTCTATTCCAGTCGTAACCCATAAAGAACACCAACGAAAAACCCTATTGCTACTGATCTCCTATTCGTAAACCATCACCACTACACCAAACCACCATTGATAAACACCTGCTACTATTCCATTTCTATATTTTTTTTTTCATCGAACACACTTACATATTGCAGCTTCTTTCATTGTTCTTATAGTTCAAAAATCAACTTTTGTTGCTGCTGAAGACTGTTGCTGCTACAGCAGCTTTGTTGCTATAAAACGCCACCATAAACACCACTTCAATCACCATCAAACCACCATGAAAACTATTGTTGCTGCTACCGCTTGCTTTTGTTTCAGTCGAGATCACAAACCATCTGTTCCTCTCTCTACATCGCTCTATGTCTCTCTTAAATCAAAACCACCACCATCGAAAATAAACCATAGACCACCACCATTCGTCACCCAACACCTTTGTATTCTACTGTATACCTTTCTTTTCGTGATCCTGCAAGCTACTTCTTTCTGGGTTTCACTCAATGAAGTTATGTTGATACAAGAAGAAATTGAGCCATTTTAAGAACTAAAAAGGAAGAAGGTGTTCACAAATCAAAGCTTGGTGGAAGTACATACGTTAAATAATAAAATTTCATTACTTTATCAATCTCCAAGAAAAGAAGATATGTAAGTGGAACTCTTAGCTGTCTCCCTCCTGTTTTGAAAACGAAACCCACTATGGGACCCCATTCTCCACTTGTAACCGTAAAAACTCTTGTTAAACTCGACTACTACATGCTACCAATTTAGGCTTACTTAATTCAACAACTTGGGCTGATTGATGAAGCTTGATATTGGGCTTGTTTGTTAATGGGTAGAGCTAATTAAGTTGGACTTTTGAATCGGGCATTTTGTCTAACTGCTTCCCGATAATTCTGCTCAAGTTGAAGGCTGCTATTGCAGCTCTCTTTATATAGATGTTATACAGAAACAAAGAACGAGGCGTATGTTGTGGAAAATTAAAAATAAAAACGATACTTGATATGATGATATAAAGATAATAATATATACTTAATTCGGTTATTAAGATGATGATAAAATAGAATTATGATGATAGATAATCGATGATGATGATATGTACGATGATGAGGTCATGATGAAGAAGATGAGTTTAGGTTACCTGTTACCAAACAATTACATCGAACCAGTTTCCTAGTGTGGACGTGATCCAGGTTTTTGAGTTGGGCCAGATACATGTATATATCATTAGGCCAAGATCAAGTTACTTGTTGGGCTGAAAAAGGATATGGTCCGGATAGAAGATTACGGGTTAAATGAAATTAGGCTTGTTATAAAATAGAAAAACTGGAATGGTTCAATGGTTAAGGAGTAATTCGGGTTAACGAGAGGTCTTAGGTTCGAGCCCGGATTAAGGCAAATTCTTTTTAGAAACTCACTCCTTAAGGTAGTATTACTTATATTCATTGTTATTATTATTACTAAGCTAAGTATTATTATTGTTAGTATCATTAATATTAGTATTAATGTCATATTATTAAAAGTATTATCATTAATATTACTAGTAGTAAAATTATTATTATTATTATTATAATCAATATTAATAACTATAACTTTATTTTTTTATATAACTTTATTTTTTATATATTTTTAAATGAATTTTATAATATAACCATGTTTTTATAATTTTAAAATTTAAAATGATAGATATTATAAGATAGATATAAACAATATATATATTAGAGGTATAATTAAAAAGTATTGACCTTACTAAATTTTTTTTAATTTAATTAAAACATATAATAAATATATTTAATTAATATAACATATAATTGTTTACTAAAATAACAAGTATATTATTACTAATAAAATATATAGAATTATTCGATTACGATTATATGTTTTAATATGTAACAACCCAACCCGTAATCCATACGATAAATTTTTTTTATAACACAATTACACGCCAAATAAATATGTAACCCATTTTACGAGTTCCATTTAAAACGCACAACAATTAATTGTTTACAAAAGGCACGAGGGCCACGAATAAAGTTTAGTACAAGTTTGACCCATTACAAATGATAGTTTACAATCCAAACGACACTTCGAGCATGGTTTGGGACTAAACTACCCAAAACGTTAGGCCAACATCAAAACTCCAACAAAGCATCATCACGGGACACCTAATGTCCGATAACCCCCTTGCCCTTAACTACGCGTGCATCTAAAAAGATAAACAACGAGAGGGTAAGCTAACGCTTAGTGAATGCAATAATTATACACATACATATATAACCTACTTACATGCAATCACATACACAATTACCTCATACACGCTAGCAATTTAAAAGACATACCAACGCAAGGCATAACGCTAAATCTCCAAGACCATAAGCTAGCACAACGATAACATATATAACTCGAATAATGTGAAAACACCACACAACAAACACATAGCTATGGTTAACCAATAGTACAAGGAATGGTACTTCGAATTTCCCATTGGTGTTCCCAACAACTGTTAGTGCACAACAAATTATAACACTAACCCCGGAGTGGTATCGATCGCCCGAACTTTAAACCCACCCGTCACGTGTAATGTGGCATCGAACGCCCGAACTTTAAACCCACACTACATGCCCACACACATATATGACATGGCATCGAACGCCCGAACTTAAACCCATATCATATATTGACCCGATGTGGTATCGACCGCCCGAACTTAAACCCACATCAAATCTCGTACAAGTAAATACATTATATACACATATGCATAATCATTCCACTCACCTCAAGACTCTTGTGGAAGCTAACCGAGCTTGCAAACCTTCAATGTAACGTACCTATTACATTATGCATTTTATTAACATACAATCTAGTTGAATTAAATGCCAACTTCTAACCCTTGAGCATTTAATGACCCGATTGCATTAAATGACTCAACTACACCAAAACCGCCCATTAATGGCCACGCCTCGTCATAGATCACTTAAGGCTAGTGATTAGGGTCTATTAACATCAACTAACATAAACTTGGTGTATTTCATAACCATTTCACCCGATTAGGTCAACTAGTGCTCTTTTGACTCTTTGACTCACAAACCATGTCAAACTTACACATTAAAAATTCTTTCATCCTTTTTAAAAGTGCATTAGTGACTAACAACATCACTTAGCACTTACAACCTCAAATCACAAGACCAAACCCTAGATAATAGCTATTTAGGGTTTCCTTTTAACAATCCAACCTAAAATCCACCCATTTAACCCTCAAATGGGTCACACAAGTTCCATATGAACCAAACCCTAGCTTAAACTAAATGAAACTCAAAACTTAGAGTTGAGACTTACCAAAACTATCCTCTTGTAGCTAATAACAAGGAGAGCAACATTAATTCTTGCTTCTAGGATTGATTCACAAAACTTCACCTTCAAATCTTGAGTTTAATCTAAGTGGGTTTTAGGATTTGAGAGGAAAATGTGAAAGAAAATGGAAAAGAAATAAGAAATGGAGAGCAAGTGGCTGATATTAAAAGCTCCAAACAGATCTACACGTAAAAAGACCAAATTACCCCTAAACCCTATTTAATTTGAGCAGAATTCAGAGTCTGATCTGCAGGGATGCCGCGACGCGGCGCCATTCGTCGCGGCGCAGCGAATCGAAGGAAAAATGATCACTCTTAACCCTCTTTCTAATCCTGGTTTGCTTCAATGGCCGCGGCGCGGACCCGTTTGTCGCGGCGCGGCGTTAGCCTAGGTCTGGTCACTTCGACAATTTAACATGAATCAAGGGTTCAACAACTAGCACACCTCATTCACCCTTCCTATGCACGTCTAAACTTCAACCTTAAGTCTCACACGACTCAACGCCATCACGTCACATTCATATACGCGTACACGCACGCATTCGAATATACCCATATATATACACACACATATACATATATGCACTTACACCTAACTAACACTTTAGTTCATTTAATCACATAACGAATAAGTTATAAGCGTACTATTGATTAAGTACGTACCTTTAGACGCGCACGGGAAAACGGGGTGTTACAACTCTCCCCCACTTAAATCGGAGCGCATCCTCGCGATCCAAGCCGCATGACACGAGAGAAGGTAAACCAACACGAATTCTTCGGGCTCCCAAGTAAACTCGAAACCTTTACTACGACGCCATTGGACCTTAAAGGTCCTCACCTCTTTGTTACGCAACATTTCTACCTTCTCATCGAGTATAGAAATCGGCTCTTCAACGTATTCTAACTTGTTGTTTAGCTCAATTTCGTCTAAAGGCATCCATGAAGAATCATCCGCAAGACACTTACGGAGGTAGGAAACATGAAATGTGTTGTGGATCCCCGCAAGTTCTTCGGGTAATTCCAAACGATACGCGAGTTCACCAACACAAGCTAAAACCTTAAACGGCCCAATAAACCGAGGAGCTAACTTTCCCCATTTTCGAAACCGAATGATACCCTTCCATGGTGAAACCTTAAGCATTACCATATTGCCTTCTTCAAATTCGATCGGTCGCCTACGTTTATCGACGTAAGACTTTTGTCTATCTTGCGCCGCCTTTAAACGAGCCCGAATCATATCGATTTTGCTATTTGTCTCCAATACCAAGTCGGTGCTCCCGACTTCCCTTTGACCCACTTCGCCCCAACAAATTGGGGTTCGACACCTTCTACCATACAACATCTCATACGGTGGCATTCCAATACTAGAGTGAAAACTATTATTGTACGAGAATTCCACCAAAGGTAAATGTTCATCCCAACTACCACCGAAGTCAATGATACACGCACGTAACATATCCTCCAATGTTTGATTCGTACCGTCCGTTTGAGGATGGTACGCCCTACTCATATTTACCCTCGTACCCATATCTTCATGAAACTTCTTCCAAAATCGAGAAGTAAAACGCGTGTCCCGATCCGAAACAATAGACGCGGGAACGCCATGTCTCGATATCACCTCTTTAATGAACATCTTCGCGAGTGCCTCCAACGAAATTGCTTCTTTAATAGGAAGAAACAACGCACTCTTCATCAATCTATTAACAATCACCCAAATAGTGTCAAATTGGGTTCTTGCCGTTTTTGGCAACTTGGTAATAAAATCCATGGTAATATGCTCCCACTTCCACATCGGAATTTCTAGCGGTTACAACTTACCATACGGCTTTTGGTGTTCGGATTTAACTTGCAAACACGTGATGCATTGCTCAACATACTTAACCACTTCGCGTTTCATGCCCGGCCACCAATAATCTTTCTTTAAATCATGGTACATCTTCGTCGCACCCGGATGTATGGAATACTTAGACTTGTGCGCCTCATCAAGAAGCACCTTTCATAAATCACCCATCTTAGGCACCCACACTCTTTCTTGAAAAGACAATAAACCACGCGAACCCATCGTAGTGAATTCCGATTGCCCCACAATTTGTTCCGCATGCTTTTTGTGAACTTAAGCCTCTATTTGAATCACACCAAGTTTTTCAAGAAAATCGTTAGTAATAATCATACGTAACAATCCCAATCGTAACGCCGGGTGGTGACTCTTTCGGCTTAAGGCATCCGCGACCACATTCGCTTTGCCCGGATGATAAAGTATCTCACAATCATAATCCTTCACCACATCCATCCATCTACGTTGACGATAATTCAAATCCCGTTGATCAAAAAGATGTTTCAAACTCTTGTGATCCGAATAAATCGTACACTTGACACCATACAAGTAATGGCGCCAAATTTTCAAAGCATGGACCACCGCCGCTAATTCGAGATCATGAGTCGGGTATCTCTTTTCCTGTTCCTTTAATTGGCGAGAGGCATAAGCGATGACTTTACCTCGTTGCATTAGAACACACCCGAGCCCATTCAAAGAAGCATCACAATAGACCGTCATATCAATTACACCTTCCGGCAATACTAAGACCGGAGCTTTACACAATTTCTCTTTCAACAATTGAAAAGCGATTTCTTGCTCGTTCTCCCAATTGAATCTCGTATTCTTCCTTGTCAACTTAGTTAATGGCGAAGCAATCTTGGAAAAGTCTTGGATAAACCGACGATAGTAACCGATCAATCCTAGAAAACTTCGGATTTCCGTAGGCGTAGTCGGTCGTCCCCAACTCTTCACCGTTTCTATCTTCCCCGGATCTACTTGAATACCATCCTTGTTCACAATATGGCCAAGGAATTGAACCTCCCTTAGCCAAAATTCACATTTCGAGAATTTAGCATACAACTTCTCTTTTCTCAACGTCTTCAACACTTCGCGCAAATGGTGTTCATGTTCCTTCATACTCCTAGAATATACAAGAATATCGTCAATGAACACAATTACCGACTTCTCCAACATAGGTTGGCACACTCGGTTCATAAGATCCATGAATGCCGCTGGTGCATTCGTAAGACCAAAAGGCATAACTACAAATTCAAAATGCCCATAACGAGTACGAAAGGCCGTTTTCTCGATATCTTCCTCACGGACCCGCATTTAATGATAGCCGGACCGTAGGTCAATTTTAGAGAAGTACGTAGCACCTTGAAGTTCGTTGAATAAATCGTCAATCCTAGGCAACGGATAACGATTTTTGATCGTCACTTTATTTAACTCCCGATAGTCGATGCACATACGCATACTACCATCTTTCTTCTTCACGAACAAGACTAGAGCACCCCATGGCGAAGCACTCGGTCGAATAAAACCCTTCTCAAGTAACTCCTGGGTTTGATTTAACAATTCTTGCATTTCCGTCGGTGCTAAATGATACGGAGTTTTAGCAATGGGAGTAGCTCCCGGAACCAACTCAATGCGAAATTCAACTTGTCTTTCCGCCGGAACACCCGGTAACTCATCCGGAAAAACATCTTCAAACTCACTTACCACCGGAATTTCACGAATGGGTGGTGGCTCATCACGAGTATAAACAACATGGGCAAGAAAAGCCATGCCACCACTAACAAGGAAACGACATGCCCGTGCAAAAGTGCATCCCGGTACAAGTCTTCTACGTTTATCACCATGAATAATTAACTCTCCCCCACTTGGGGTCTTCACACGAATAGATTTTTCATGGCACGCAATATCGACTCTATTATGATCGAGCCAATCCATACCAACCACGATATCAAAATCACCCAACGTCATCAGAATGAGATCAATATTAAAGTTCTCGAAACCAAACACAACATTACAATTATTACACACATCAACCACTAGCACCGTCTTGCCATCCGCTATTTTGACTTCTACCAGATGACTTAACTTAGCTAATGGTTTATTAAGTTTAGGCACAAATTTTGGAGACACAAACGATAAATTTGCACCGCTATCAAATAGAATCCTTGCCGGATTAGAGTTAACCATGAAAGTACCTGAAACGACTTCACTGGATTGCTTGGCTTCGTCATTGGTCATCAAATAATTACGTCCCCTAGCCGACCCAGCCGCCTTCTCCATTCTCTTAACTTGATCATTTCAGAGTTCGGGACACTCCGACTTTCGGTGCGCTTCTTGTTGACAATTGAAACATGTGATCACATTAGTAAGCGGTTTTGGGCAATCATGAGAGTAGTGACCTTTTTGCCCACAATTGAAACAAGTGACCATGTGACCACTAGAAGCACCCTTCTTCACGCTACCGACACTTTCGGATGCTCCCTTACTCTTCTTGTTCAAAAAATTAGAAGCTTCAAACTTTATTTTACTTGGCGCATAACTAACCGGACTCGGAGCTTGCACTTCAAACCCCTTCGCCACCGCCAAAAGCTTAGCAAAGGTCTCAACATGACTAATACTAATTTTACCCTTCAAATCATCTCTAAGGATCGCATGAAAGTCTTCCATTAATAATTGATCATTCCCCACATACTCGGGGCAAAAACGCGCCTTAGCGAGAAAGTTGGTTTTAAGAGTGTTTAGGTCCAAAGACCCTTGACGCATGTTCCTTAACTCGTTGCGCAATTTGGAAAGATCCGCTTGCGTACGATATTCAAGGAAAAACTCCTTCTTGAAATCCGCCCAAGATAACCCCACAAAAGCCGCATCACCCACCATATCAATCTTGCCATCGAGCCAATCTTTAGCATGGCCCCTTAACAAACTAGTAGCAAGCCTTGTTTTCTTTTCGGGAGGGCACTCGGTCATGCGAAAACAACCTTCAACATCGAAAATCCAAGCCGCACTCTTCATGGGATCGGGATCCCCGTGAAAGTGAGGAGGCTTAGTCTCCAAGAAGTTCTTATAGCTAAACTCCAACTCGCCCACATTTTGAGGTCTAGGAAACCTCCTTTCAACTTCTTCTTTAATGGCATTAGTCATCCGTTCTTGAATCATATCGACAATTTGTTCCGAAACTGACTCTTCGAATATTTGTTTAACCCTTCATGAGAAAACCGAAACATAGTTTTCTAAAGCGGTCTCAATCTTGGTAGTCATCTCATCTTCCTCTACATGAGAGGGACCACCATTGCCATTCGTATTCATTCCGTTTCTCGTCTTCATTCTAAAGATTAAAAATGGATTAGACATCACCAACAATTTAATACACATATATACCTATGCATATGACCGCACACACACCACATCTAGCTCGATACTTGTCGCACATCCTTGCTTGACTTGACTTGCAACCGTAATAGTGGTCGCGACTCACTATTACGCTCACATGCCGTGCCATGCTCAAACGTGTCACAACCATCTTGCTTGATGTTCAAAACAACAACACATGATTAGTAACATCATAACATAGCATAGTTGTCCACTTATGCATCAAAGAACTAATCAAACCCCGCACTGACCCGTAGTCCTACAAGTCCCGCATATAATTCCACAATACAAAAGTCTAAGTCTAGGCGCCTATCTCAAGTCACCTAAATCCCTTAGACCATGCTCTGATACCACTTGTAACAACCCAACCCGTAATCCATACGATAATTTTTTTTTTATAACACAATTACACGCCAAATAAATATGTAACCCATTTCACGAGTTCCATTTAAAACGCACAACAATTAATTGTTTACAAAAGGCACGAGGGCCACGAATAAAGTTTAGTACAAGTTTGACCCATTACAAATGATAGTTTACAATCCAAACGACACTTTGAGCATGGTTTGGGACTAAACTACCCAAAACGTTAGGCCAACATCAAAACTCCAACAAAGCATCATCACGGGACACCTAATGTCCGATAACCCCCTTGCCCTTAACTGCGCCTGCATCTAAAAAGATAAACAACGAGAGGGTAAGCTAACGCTTAGTGAATGCAATAATTATACACATACATATATAACCTACTTACATGCAATCACATACACAATTACCTCATACATGCTAGCAATTTAAAAGACATACCAACGCAAGGCATAACGCTAAATCTCCAAGACCACAAGCTAGCACAACGATAACATATATAACTCGAATAATGTGAAAACACCACACAACAAACACATAACTATGGTTAACCAATAGTACAAGGAATGGTACTTCGAATTTCCCATTGGTGTTCCCAACAACCGTTAGTGCACAACAAATTATAACACTAACCCCGAAGTGGTATCGATTGCCCGAACTTTAAACCCACCCGTCACATGTAATATGGTATCGAACGCCCGAACTTTAAACCCACACTACATGCCCACACACATATATGACATGGCATCGAACGTCCGAACTTAAACCCATATCATATATTGACCCGATGTGGTATCGATCACCCGAACTTAAACCCACATCGAATCTCGTACAAGTAAATACATTATATACACATATGCATAATCATTCCACTCACCTCAAGACTCTTGTGGAAGCTAACCGAGCTTGCAAACCTTCAATGTAACGTACCTATTACATTATGCATTTTATTAACATACAATCTAGTTGAATTAAATGCCAACTTCTAACCCTTGAGCATTTAATGACCCGATTGCATTAAATGACTCAACTACACCAAAACCGCCCATTAATGGCCACGCCTCGTCATAGATCACTTAAGGCTAGTGATTAGGGTCTATTAACATCAACTAACATAAACTTGGTGTATTTCATAACCATTTCACCCGATTAGGTCAACTAGTGCTCTTTTGACTCTTTGACTCACAAACCAAGTCAAACTTACACATTAAAAATTCTTTCATCCTTTTTAAAAGTGCATTAGCGACTAACAACATCACTTAGCACTTACAACCTCAAATCACAAGACCAAACCCTAGATAATAGCTATTTAGGGTTTCCTTTTAACAATCCAACCCAAAATCCACCCATTTAACCCTCAAATGGGTCACACAAGTTCCATATGAACCAAACCCTAGCTTAAACTAAATGAAACTCAAAACTTAGAGTTGAGACTTACCAAAACTATCCTCTTGTAGCTAATAACAAGGAGAGCAACATTAATTCTTGCTTCTAGGATTGATTCACAAAACTTCACCTTCAAATCTTGAGTTTAATCTAAGTGAGTTTTAGGATTTGAGAGGAAAATGTGAAAGAAAATGGAAAAGAAATAAGAAATGGAGAGCAAGTGGCTGATATTAAAAGCTCCAAACAGATCTACACACAAAAAGACCAAATTACCCCTAAAACCTATTTAATTTGAGCAGAATTCAGAGTCTGATCTGCAGGGATGCCGCGGCGCGGCGCCATTCTTCGCGGCGCGACGAATCAAAGGAAAAATGATCACTCTTAACCCTCTTTCTGATCCTGGTTTGCTTCAATGGCTGCGGCGCGGACCCGTTTGTCGTGGCGCGGCGTTAGCCTAGGTCTGGTCACTTCGACAATTTAACATGAATCAAGGGTTCAACAACTAGCATACCTCATTCACCCTTCCTATGCACGTCTAAACTTCAACCTTAAGTCACACGACTCAACGCCATCACGTCACATTCATATACGCGTACACGCACGCATTCGAATATACCCATATATATATACACACATATACATATATGCACTTACACCTAACTAACCCTTTAGTTCATTTAGTCACATAACGAATAAGTTATAAGCGTACTATTGATTAAGTACATACCTTTAGACGCGCACGGGAAAATGGGGTGTTACATAATATATATAAATGATATAGGTTCATGAATCCGAGGCTAATCCTGCATTGTTCAGTTGTTCAATGTCGTCATATGTATTTTTACTACAAAATAGAGTATAGTGAGTTTTATTACTCCCTTTTTAAATGCTTTTGCAATATATATTTTTGGGACTGAGAATACATGCGCTTTTATAAAATTTTTACGAAATAGACACAAGTAATCGAAACTACATTATATGGTTGAATGATCGAAGCCGAATATGCCCCTTTTGCTTGGTAGCCTAAGAATTAGTAAACCGATATACTAATTGACGCGAATCCTAAAGATAGATCTATTGGTCCTAACAAACCCCATCCATGGTTTCGGATGCTTTAGTACTTCGATGTTGTTTTATCATGTCCGATGGATGTCCCGGAATGATAGGAGATATTCTTTTATGCATCTTGTTAATGTCGGTTACCAGGTGTTCAATCCATATGAATGATTTTTGTCTCTATGCATGGGACGTATATTTATGAGAAATGGAAATGATAATCTTGTGGTCTATTAAAATGATGAAAATGATTGTTTATGATAAACTAATGAACTCAGCAACCTTTTGGTTGACACTTTAAAGCATGTTTATTCTCAGGTATGAAAGAAATCTTCTGCTGTACATTTGCTCATATTAGAGATATTACTTGGAGTCATTCATGATATATTTCAAAAGACGTTGCATTCGAGTCGTTGAGTTCATCAAGATTATTATTAAGTCAATTATAGTTGGATATATTATGAAATGGTATGCATGCCTGTCAACTTTCGATGTAATGAAAGTTTTTCTTTTAAAACGAATGCAATGTTTGTAAAATGTAACATATAGAGGTCAAATACCTCGCGATGTAATCATATGTTATCGTATTCGTTCTTATGGATTAGGACGGGTCTTTACACTGACGGTGCTGGTGATGTTGACGGTACTGTTGATGCGGCTGGTAAAACAGATCTAGCTTGTAAATCGTGCATCATTCCGATCAGGGTTTTATTTCATCATTTCTATTCTCTCACTCCTCTGGTTTACAATTAGAACTAGAATAAGTAATCTCTAAAACTTTTAGAAACTACATATTCTCTGCAGAATATTTCTTCGATGAAGTTATGAATTAATACTTCATTGTTTGTTGTTGTTGGTATTCCTTGGTATCTATGGTGCGTATGACGTTGATGTTCGAGGTACAGATTGTGATGTTGAGGTGTGTGATGCGGATGTTGTTATTGGTGGTGGTAATGATACTGTTGGTGTTGATGATGGTGGTACTGTTGATGCTGGTGATGCTGCTGGTGCTTGTAACCTTTGCACCATATTCTCTAAAGTCACTACCCGAGCGCGAAGCTCGTTGACTTCTTCTATTACACCAGGGTGATTGTCGGTTCGGACGAGCTGACGAATAAGATCTAGAATTTGAGATAGTATATAATCATGATGAGATACTGGGGAAATGAGAGAGAAAATGGTATTACGAACAGGTTCACCGGTAAGTGCTTCAGGTTCTTTGCCAATAGGGCAATGTGGTGGATGGAAGGGATTACATTCTTCTTGTCTCCAATGATTAAGTAAACTACGAACCCATCCCCAATTCATCCAGAATAGATGATGACTAATTGGTTGATCCATTCCGGTTAAGCTACTTTCGGAGCTCAGGTCGAATTTCATATCGGAATAGCTGTCGGAGTTTAAGGAATTTGAACTAGATACGGGATCCATCTTGTATAATTAGGGAGATGATTTTTGATATGAAATAGATCATAGAATTTAGATTGGTACTCTTCAATACATAATTTACATATGTATATATAATACCAAAATTCCATAAATCACGGAGGAATTTTCTGAAGATGTCAAGCAAAGTTTACAGTAACAGATATGCCAAGATATGAATTTGTCTGTACACTATCTATGAAATAAATGCAAGAAAATGCGTCTAGACTTCGGAACGATAATCAAGTAATTTCTGACAAGAAATGATAAGCAAAACTCGGTAAAAAAGATACGATCATAGTCCAGACTCACTAATGCATCCTAACAATTACCAGTTAAACACACTAATGCAAATTCTGGTTCCCTATGACCTCAATCTCTGATGCCAACTATGATGACCCGTCCAAATCCATTTGGACGAATACATCATTCATTGATTTCATAGTGAGGTTTTGACCTCTATATGATACGTTTTATAAACATTGCATTCTTTTAAAAAGGCACACCATAAATGAATATCTAATTCCAAGGTCTTTGACATCGGATGATTTCTACATATAGACAATCACCGTAAATAATAGTTTACAATACTACATCTGTTGACAATGCAGTCAAAATAGGATACATGGTGATGATTTTGTGAATGCAAAGTTTTCTCGAATAAAGCATGTATGACTCCATGCACATAGCTTGTATAACGTATAAGCAAACAGTGAAAGACTTCTAGGAACCTGAGAATAAACATGCTTAAAAGTGTCAACACAAAGGTTGGTGAGTTCATAGTTTTAATGTTGCGCATAATCTGTATATAAAGGTGGATCACAAGATTTCAGTTGTTTCATCCGAAACGTTTATCAAAAGATCCTACATAACAGAGCACCCTGATAACTAAACTTTAACGTTATAATAAGTACCCCTGTTTTAACATACATGCAACAAACATGTACAATACACGCAATCCAACGTGTACTAACCTCAAATAGCATACGTGTAGTGACCCGAACTTTTCCATGTTTATATATATATAATGAAATTGGTATATTTGCATGATTAAATGTTTTCAACATGTTAAGCAATAAAACTTATTAAGACTTGATTATTTGAAATTAGTTTCATGTAGACAATTGACCACCCAATTTGACCGGCGATTCACGAACGTTAAAACTTGTAAAAACTATATGTTGATATATATATGGACATATATATATATATATATATATAGTTAACATGATTTTATGATAGTTAAGTATCTCACTAGGTATATTAACAATGAGTTATATACATAAAATGAGACTATTGAATTAAGAAACTCGAAACGATATATATAACGATTATCGTTATGACAACGTCTTACCAAGTACATATGTATCATATTAAGATATTGTTACACTATATTTAACATGATAAAATGATAATTATTTATATCATTAAGTATGTTAACAATGAACTACATTTGTAAAACAAGACTACTAACTTAAGGATTTCAAAACGAGTTATATATATAACGATTATCGTTGTAATGACATTTTAATATATATATCGTATTAAGATATATTCATACACCATGTTATCATGATAATATTATAATTTAACATCTCACTAAATATAATAAACAATGGGTTAACTACATTAAATAAGATCGTTATCTTAAAGGTTTCAAAAACAACACTTACATGTAACGACTAACGATGACTTAACGACTCAGTTAAAATGTATATACATGTAGTGTATTAAGATGTATTAATACACTTTTGGAAGACTTCAATACACATATCAAAACACTCATACTTATCAAAGTTGGTCACAATTACACTCTAATTCGTTTTCATCAACAATTCTACTCGTATGCACCAGTATTCGTACTCGTACAATACACAGCTTCTAGATGTATTTACTATTGGTATATACACTCCAATTATCAGCTCTTAACAGCCCTTGTGAGTCACTAACACATGTAGGAACCATCATTTGGCAACTAGCATGACTTATGAGCAAGAAAACAAAGCAAGAACTCCTTTTAACCCCACTCACCCTTCACCACTCACCACCCACTCCATTTCACCTCCAATTCTCTTTCTAATTCTATCTCAACACCTACACACACTTATGAATGAATTTTTCCAGTAACTAATCATCATCTTCATCAAAAATTACTTCAAGAATCAAGCTATAATCATCATAGGAGGAACCCTTCAAAAATCCTTTCAAGTTTACTAGTTTACTTTCAAGCTTTCTAATCCATTCCAAGTAATCATCTAAGATCAAGAATCCTTTGTTATTTATAGTAGGTTATCTTTCTTATTCAAGGTAATATTCATATTCAAACTTTGATTCGATTTCTATAACTATAAACTATCTTAATTCGAGTAAAAATCTTACTTGAACTTGTTTTTGTGTCATGATCCTACTTCAAGAACTTTCAAGTCATCCAAGATCCTTTGAAGCTAGATCATTGTTTGTCACTTCCAGTAGGTTTACCTACTAAACTTGAGGTAGTAATGATGTTCATAACATCATTCAATTCATATATATATAACTATCTTATTCGAAGATTTAAACTTGTAATCACTAGAACATAGTTTAGTATATTCTAAACTTGTTCGCAAACAAAGTTAATACTTCTAACTTAACTTTTAAAATCAACTAAACACATGTTCTATATCTATATGATATGCTAACTTAATGATTTAAAACCTGAAAACACGAAGAACACCGTAAAACCGGATATACGCCGTCGTAGTAAAACCCGGGGCTGTTTTGGTTTGAATAATTAAAAACTATGATAAACTTTGATTTAAAAGCTATTCTTCTGGGAAAATGATTTTTCTTATGAACATGAAACTATATCTAAAAATCATGGTTAAACTCAAAGTGGAAGTTTGTTTTCCAAAATGGTCATCTAGACGTCGTTCTTTCGACTGAAATGACTACCTTTACAAAAATGACTTGTAACCTGTATTTCCGACTATAAACTTATACTTTTTCTGTTTAGATTCATAAAATTAAGTTCAATATGAAACCATAGCAACTTGAATCACTCAAAACGGATTTAAAGCGAAGAAGTTATGGGTAAAACAAGATTGGATAATTTTGTTTGTTGTAGCTACGTGAAAATTGTAACAAATATATACAAATCATAACTTAACTAACTTGTATTGTATTATACATGTATTCTAACATATATTATGTAATCTTGGGATACCATAGACACGAATACAATATTTTGACATATCATATCGACCCATCTATATATATTATTTGGAACAACCATAGACACTCTATATGCAGTAATGCTGGAGTTAGCTATACAGGGTTGAGGTTGATTTCAAATTAATATATATACTTTGAGTTGTGATCGAGTCTGAGATTTGTAGACACTGGGTTATGGATTGATTCGAGATAATATATATTGCTTTATTTCTGTACATCTAACTGTGGACAACTAGTTGTAGGTTACTAACGAGGACTGCTGACTTAACAAACTCAAATCATTAAAACGCAATAAAAATGTTGTAAATATATTTTAATCATACTTTGATATATATGTACATATTTGTTATAGGTTCGTGAATCAACCCGTGGCCAAGTCTTACTTCCCGACGAAGTAAAACTCTGTGAAAGTGAGTTATAGTCCCAATTTTAAAAATCTAATATTTTTGGGATGAGAATACATGCAATTTTATAAAAGACACAAGTACGTGAAACTACTTTCTATGGTTGAATGATCGAAGCCGAATATGCCCCTTTTGCTTGGTAACCTAAGAATTAGTAAACCAGTCTACTAATTGACACGAATCCTAAAGATAGATCTATTGGGCCCAACAAACCCCATCCGTTGTAGCGGATGCTTTAGTACTTCGAGTTTTTTTTATCATGTCCGATGGATGTCCCGGAATGATAGGGGATATTCTTATATGCATCTTGTTAATGTCGATTACCAGATGTTCACCATATGAATAATTTTTATCTCTATGTATGGGATGATGTTTACAAAAAATGGAAATATGAAATCTTGTGGTCTATTATTACGATTGATAAATATATTGACTTTTTAAGCATGTTTATTCTCAGGTAATTGTTAAGAGCTTCCGCTGTTGCATACTAAATTAAGGACAAGATTTGGAGTCCATGCTTGTATAATATTGTTTGAAAACTGCATTCGAAGACATATATTATTGTGTAATATTATTGTAAACCATTATGTAATGGTCGTGTGTGAACGCTATGTTTTGATTATCATTATTTGATAATCGTCGTAATATTTTAAACCTTTATCGATAAAATAAAGGTTATGGTTGTTTTAAAAATCGAATGCATTCTTTGAAAAACGTCTCATATAGAGGTCAAAACCTCGCAACGAAATCAATTAATATGGAACGTTTATAATCAATATGAACAGGACATTTCAGTTGATATCCGAGCGTTGGTCTTAGAGAACCAAAAAATTGCATTAGTGTGTCTTACCGAGTTTGTTAGGATGCATTAGTGTGTCTGGACTTCGACCGTGTTTTCTTTAAAAACGATTGCTTAACATTTTTTTTTTGTTAGAAACTATATATTATTAACATGTAAAAATTATGTGATATATTAATCTCTTAATGTGTTTGATATTGTGTGATACGTGTATACCTCTAGTACAAATCCCATCGACTCACCTAATAATAATGAAGAGTCGAATATATTTTGGGAAGATTCACAAATTCCCGAGGAAGAACCTGAAGAGGAGGAACCGGAAGAGGAGGAACCGGAAGAGGAGGAACCGGAAGAAGAAGAGGTTTCGGAGGATGAAATATTAATACCTACAGTAAAACAATTAAATAAAAGAAAATCCTCAACCAATGGACCAAAGTTAAAAATGGTCAATGGTGTTTCCGCCAAGGAAGCAAAATATTGGGAAAATTACCAATTTTCTGATGAATCGGATCCCGACGAGGATTTCGATGATGTTATAGAAATTACCCCAACGCAATTTAATAAGGTAAAAGAGAATAATAAAGGAAAGGGCATCAAAATAGAGAAACCTGATTCTGACCCCGATGAACTTTATATGTATCGTAAACACCCGTATTTCTTAGATTTTAACAATAATCCGGGAACATCTAGGCCACCAGGTTTTTCTAAACCATTTGTGAAAATGATGGCTCGTATTAGAGGACCACCATGTATCCCTAGGAAATTCTCTAAACGAGTGAGTCGGAATAAAGAATTATAATCATGCTGTGTAATATATGTATTGTTGTGTGCTTGTACTTTTAAGATATATGTAAAAATTGCCTGTATTATTTGTTAATTATCTTTTACGAATCTAATCCTTGTTTATTTTACAGTATAAAAATAAAAATGGACGTTAAGGATAGACAAAAAAAAATTTAGAAGACCTACCAGGGGATATGATTGATGAAATCTTGTCTAGAGTCGAGCAGAATTCATCAGCACAATTATTTACGGCAAAATTAGTTTGTCGAACGTTTGAAAGACATTCCAGGCATTCCTTAGTTTATAAAAGGCTTTCCTTTGAAAGATGGGGCATATCACATTGGGGAGACTTTAAGTTACACCAAGTTTTCTTTAAGGCATTTAGTGCGGGGGAAACCTAGATGCAATTTTACGCTACGGGTTACGAACCTATTTTGACTCAACATATCCCAACATAGGACTCCATTCTTTAGAAAGAGTTTCTAACATGCAACATAAAGAAGCATGTTATGCTTACGGGTTAATAATGTTCGCTTCTCATCAAATTGAGAAAAAGAACATTGGATTGCAACTTTTAAATAAAACCTTCCCACAAGTGACAGACTCGGTAGTTGAGGTGAGAAATAAGGTTTTTAGATTGTTACGGGGCTGTTGGGCATTACGTAACCCTCGTCCTTTTGACGACATTACAACATGCTGCCTAGTCAACGATCACAACGGTTATTTTCCACAAGATCAAGGATGGGAAATAATACTAGTAAAACCCGAATGCATGACTTGTTTCTGGACTTATGAATTACGTGTCTTTATTTCTTTTGCTGAACGACTTGCGTATTAACTAGAATTGCCTTTATAACTGCCGAGTAGCAAAGTTATTATGTGCTATATTTCATCCTATATGTATAATAGTGGTATTGTAAGTTTGTAAAATATTGTATAAAAGTTTGAACGCGAAATATTATTGTAATAAGTTTTTCATATAGAAGTGTAGTAGTTGA
The DNA here is from genome assembly GCF_046630445.1 of Rutidosis leptorrhynchoides. NCBI lineage: Eukaryota > Viridiplantae > Streptophyta > Magnoliopsida > Asterales > Asteraceae > Rutidosis > Rutidosis leptorrhynchoides. Next base: position 16,084,706 of record NC_092334.1, read on the forward strand.
ATTGTATAGTAGCTACTAAGTATAAACTTAACGGGTAAGTACTACCCGAATTAAAACTATAAAATGCTAATATGAAGAAAAAGCTTTTATAAATAAGTTCATATTATGCTACGAAATACTATTGACTACTATTAAATTCTATATGATTAACTTAATTCTTTTGGCTATTTTTGAAGGAAATGGCACCGAAGACTCGTCAGAACTTGAACATGAGTGAGGAAGATTTCCGTGTTTTCCTTGCTGTAAACATAGCCGCTATACAAGCCGCAATGCAAAATAACAACAATAACTCTGGTTCTAGCAGTGGAACTAATTCCACAAGAAATCGTATAGGATGCTCCTACAAAAAATTCATTGCCTGCAAACCTTTGGAATTTGATGGAACCAAGGGTCCAATCGGATTGAAACGGTGGACCGAGAAAGTTGAATCGGTGTTTGCCATAAGTAAATGTAATGAAGAAGACAAAGTAAAGTACGCCACATATACCTTCACAGGTAATGCGTTAACATGGTGGAATACCTATCTTGAGTAGGTAGGACAAGATGCTGCTTACGCACTACCGTGGTCAGCATTCAAGCAATTAATGAAAGAGCAGTATCGTCCCAGAAACGAGGTAAATAAGCTCAAGGTAGAGCTTAGAGGATTACGAACACAAGGTTTCGATATCACCATGTACGAACGACGATTCACAGAGTTGTGCCTATTGTGTCCAAGAACGTTCGAAGACGAAGAAGGGAAGATCGACGCATTTGTAAAAGGGTTACCGGAAAGGATTCAAGAAGATGTGAGTTCACACGAGCCCGCCTCCATACAAAAGGCAAGTCGAATGACTCACAAACTAGTGAATCAGATTGAAGGAAGGATTAAAGAGCAGGCGGCCGAAGAGGCTAACATGAAACAAGTCAAGAGAAAGTGGGAAGAAACCAGTGATAAGAGTCACCAGTACAACAACAACAATCACAACCACAATAGCAATAACTATCCCAACAACCGCAACATCAATTGCAACAACAACTTCAACAAACGTCCCAACAACAACTACAATAACTGTTCCAACAACAATAACAACAACAATAACAGCAACAATCCCAACAACAATCTCAATAACAACAATGGCAACAAAAACCAAAAACAGCCATGCCAAAGGTGTGAAGAGCATCACCCGGGGTTCTGCACGACATTTTGCAACAGGTGTAAAAGAAATGGTCATAGTGCGACGAAGTGCGAGATCTACGGACCAATGCATAACAGAACTAAAAGAACAAATAATGTCGGAACAAATAACACCGCCATAGTTTGTTTTGGATGTGGAAAACCGGGCCACTTTAGTAGAAATTGCCCGAATCAGGGGAATACTAATGGGCAGGGCCGCGGAAGAGTTTTCAATATTAATACGACAGAAGCGCAGGAAGACCCGAAGCTTGTTACGGGTACGTTTCTTATTGACAATAAATCTGCTTATGTTTTATTTGATTCGGGTGCAGATAGAAGCTATATGAGTAGAGATTTTTGTGCTAAACTAAGTTGCCCACCGATGCCCTTGGATACTAAATTTTTACTCGAATTAGCAAATGGTAAATTAATTACAGCAGATAATATATGTCGGAATCGAGAAATTAAACTGGTTAGCGAAACATTTAAGATTGACTTGATACCAGTAGAGTTAGGGAGTTTTGATGTGATAATCGGTATGGACTGGTTGAAAGAAGTGAAAGCAGAGATCGTTTGTTACAAAAATGCAATTCGCATTATACGAGAAAAAGGAAAACCCTTAATGGTGTACGGAGAAAAAAGCAACGCGAAGTTAAATCTTATTAGTAACCTGAAGGCACAAAAACAAATAAGAAAAGGTTGCTATGATGTGCTAGCACACGTCGAGAAAGTCAATTCTGAAGAAAAGAACACCAATGATGTTTCCGTCGCAAAAGAATTTTCCGATGTATTTTCGAAAGAATTACCGGTACTACCTCCACACCGATCCGTTGAATTTCAAATAGACCTTATACCGGGAGCTGCACCAATAGCTCGTGCTCCATACAGACTCGCACCCAGCGAAATGAAGGAACTTCAGAGTCAATTACAAGAACTTTTAGAGCATGGTTTCATTCGACCAAGCACATCACAGTGGGGAGCTCCTGTTTTGTTTGTCAAAAAGAAAGATGGTACATTTAGATTATGTATCAACTATAGAGAGTTGAACAAAGTTACCATCAAGAATCGTTATCCACTACCGAGAATCGATGATTTATTTGATCAGTTGCAAGGTTCGTCAGTGTACTCGAAGATTGATTTACGTTCTGGATATCATCAAATGTGGGTGAAGGAGGATGATATTCCAAAAACTGCTTTTAGGACGCGTTACGGTCATTACGAGTTTATGGTTATGTCGTTTGGTTTAACTAACGCACCAGCTGTGTTCATGGACCTTATGAACCGAGTGTGTGGACCATACCTTGACAAGTTTATCATTGTTTTCATCGATGACATACTTATTTACTCAAAGAATGATCAAGAACACGAAGAACATTTGAGAATTTGTTGAGGAAAGAAAAACTGTACGCTAAATTTTCAAAGTGTGCATTTTGATTGGAAGAAGTTCAATTCCTTGGACACATAGTGAACAAAGAAGGTATTCAGGTGGACCCAGCAAAGATTGAAACCGTTGAAAAGTGGAAAACCCCAAAAACTCCGAAGCATATACGCCAATTTTTGGGACTGGCTGGTTACTACAGAAGGTTCATCCAAGATTTTTCCAAAATAGCAAAACCTTTGACTGCATTAACGCATAAAGGGAAGAAATTTGAATGGAAGGATGAGCAGGAGAAAGCGTTTCAATTGTTAAAGAAAAAGTTAACTACGGCACCTATATTGTCATTGGCTGAAGGGAATGATGATTTTGTGATATATTGTGACGCCTCAAAGCAAGGTCTCGGCTGTGTATTAATGCAACGAATAAAGGTAATTGCTTATGCGTCCAGCCAATTGAAGATTCACGAGCAAAATTATACGACTCACTATTTGGAATTGGGCGCTGTTGTTTTTGCATTAAAGACTTGGAGGCACTACTTATATGGGGTCAAAAGTATTATATATACCGACCACAAAAGTCTCCAACATATATTTAATCAGAAACAACTGAACATGAGACAACGTAGGTGGATTGAACTATTGAATGATTACGACTTTGAGATTCGTTACCACCCGAGGAAGGCAAATGTGGTAGCCGACGCCTTGAACAGAAAGGATAGAGAACCTATACGAGTAAAAGCTATGAATATAATTATTCATACTAACCTTACTACTCAAATAAAGGAGGCGCAACAGGGAGTTTTAAAAGAGGGAAAATTGAAGAATGAAATACCCAAAGGATCAGAGAAACATCTTAATATTCAGGAAGACGGAACCCGGTATAAGGCTGAAAGAATTTGGGTACCAAAGTTTGGAGATGTGAGAGAAATTGTACTTAAGGAAGCACATAAAACCAGATACTCAATACATCCCGGAGCTAGAAAGATGTACAAAGATCTCAAGAATCACTTTTGGTGGCCGGGTATAAAAGCCGATATTGCTAGATATGTGGGAGAATGTTTGACGTGTTCTAAGGTCAAAGCGGAACATCAAAAACCATCAGGTCTACTTCAACAACCTGACATCCCGGAATGGAAATGAGAAAACATTACCATGGATTTTATTACTAAATTTCCAAGGACTGTAAGTGGTTATGATACTATTTGGGTAATAGTCGATCATCTCACCAAGTCAGCACACTTTCTGGTAATGTGAGAAGATGATAAAATGGAGATGTTGGCGAGATTATACTTGAAGGAAGTTGTCTCCAGACATGAAATACCAATCTCTGTTATCTCTAATAGAGATGTGATAACACCAAAATCATATATGTTTATTGTCATTATTCCGATCCGATTTAATATCAATTTGTATGTAATTGTTGTACGTATGTATTGTAATTCATGTATATTTGTAAAATTTCTTTGTAATTGAATAAATGAAGACCAACAGCGAAAACAGAGTTAAAACGAAGATTGAACGCTTAAAATAGCCCGAAACCACTGAAACAGGTCCAAATGCAGCGCATCTCTCTTAGATGATGCGCATCTCTGCACCAAATAACTCCTGACAATTTCAGATGCGGAGCATTAGGATTTCTAGACCAAAACAGCACCAGATGCGGCGCATCTGAGAGGGATGTGGCGCATCCAAGCCAGATACGGCGCATCTGTCACAGATGCGGCGCATCTGATCCCCTGCTAACAGTTCTGAGTGCAGAATCGAGCTGGAATCTACTGAACGTAAAGAGATGCGGTGCATCCCAAAGAGATGCGTCGCATCTGGTCACTTTCTGGCCAAAATACCTAACTTTTGACCCTATTTAATGGAGCCTTTTGTTACATACTTCATACACCTTCACTATTACGTTCTCCCTCAGTTCTAGTATGATTTTCAAGGTTTAAGGTAGGCTACAAGTCAATCTCCACTCTTTCAACATCAAGATTAAGCTAGGATCATTCATCACTATTGGTGTTATTGTTCTATATCTTTTAAACATGAATTCAACTTGTATTTACTGTTCCATTAGTTCTATTATGATTATGTTAGACTAAAAGCTTGTGTGTTTGCTTCAATGTAAGATTTATGGATTGGGATTGTTCTATACTTTGATTTTATGCTAGGTATATATATGTTTGATTGATTAAATTATCTAGTTCAACCGTAAGAACCATTGTTATGCTTGCTTAGTTCATTACTTCAATTATATAATTGCAAACCTATTAATGTGAGTTAACTAGGAAAACAATCTATACTTCAATACACCTAGTAATCTAGACGATTAGATGCATAAAATTAAGTGATTTTGTTATGTGTTTAATTCGGTAATTGAATAAATTCCAAAGCAACATAGTTATGAAATTACCTCAAGTGATTGTTGTAATTTAGGTTTCACGTGAGTTTAACCGGGTTGGATCTAGTTAGTTAATCAATCTAAATCACCATGTTCTTTCAAAAGATCCATTGTTGTAATCATCCTTATATCCTAGTTCAATTATGTAAGTTATGACTTGGTTTATGTGAGTTTATCAAAGACCATAGCTTATACTTCAACACCTAGTGATCTAGCCACCTTTATGTGAGTATAGGATGTTAATTGAATGATATTTAGGATATACAATCATGTAGTTTACTTAGAGTGATATTAGTAAACTAGGTTTTATGTGAATTGAACCACGAAAGAATCTTGTTGATTAAACATAGCTCTTAAGTTATAGAAATTGTGAAATTGATATAAACTGCTCTATTGTAACTATCACATAACGGTTTTAATTATAAAAGAACGATCCCTGTCATTTATCAAGCATAGAAGTAAACACCGCATTCTCATTCTTGTTATTCATATTATTTATTTACTGTTTCGTTAAATGAAAATACAACTTCAAACATAAACCTCCTTTTAGAATAATTAATTGTTGTAAAATCCTTAAAACAAACTTCTCCCTGTGGATCGAACTGGTCAATTTACTTGCTAGTTACTGTATGATCGGATTTTAGTTGCATGTATTGTGTGTTAATTATTAAGCATATTGTCTACATTTTAAAGGTTACGTCTTGACACATCAACTTTTTGGCGCCGCTGCCGGGGAAGCGGTTTTGTTAAAAGATTTTAATAAACTTTGAATTATTCGATCCTTTTATAGGAATTCAATTCCTAGAAAAGTTACTTTTTACTGTAAGCTTGTGTTTTTGCAATTGGTTTGTTTGTGGTGTTGTGATTGCAGGATAGGTATTAATGCATGAATCTACGTTCTTCCAACTCTAATTTAATTCCTTCATATCCTGAACCTAAAAGAGAACTTCACGAATGCTTAAGAGCTCAAGAAGTAGAATCTCTTGCGCAGGGTTTAGAATCACTTTCATTGGATTCTAACTCTGAACCAGTTATTCAACCAGTCATAGAGCCAGTTATTAAAGAAGAAGAAGAAGAAGAAGAAGAAGAGATGGCTGCTACAAATCAAACGATGGATGCATTAATGAAGGCAACAAGAACAGGTCAAGGCCACGTAATTATTCAACCTACGATGACTGACGGTTTTGAAATAAAGGGTCAATTTCTCTACATGGTGACTAATACATACCAATTCGGTGGAGCCCCAAATGAGGATGCTAACGAGCATCTTCGTAAGTTTGTAAGCATTTGCAAGCTTTTCAAAATCAAAGATGTCACCGATGAGGTCGCATGTTTAAAAATCTTTCCATGGTCATTAAAGGACGATGCAAGAGATTTGCTAAACTCATTACCAGAAGGTTAAATTGAAGATTGGAATGATATGATGGACAAGTTTTTGTCAGAATTCTTCCCTGCTTCAAAAGCAGCAAAGTTGCAAAGTGATATAAATCACTTCAAGCAAAAGTCTAATGAGACTCTTTATGAAGCTTGGACCCGATTCAATAAAATGCTTAGGGTATGTCCTCAACACGGGTTGAATACATTCCAAAAGGTCCAAATATTCTATAAAGGAGTCAATGTGGCTACTCGAAAGGATATTGATGTTGCAGCAGGAGGATCAATCATGAAAAAAATGCCCGAAGAAGCTCACACAATCATTACCGATATAGCAGCCCATTCTCATAATTGGCATCAAGAGATGGAGTTCTCTAGATCATCAACGGTTGCTAATGTCGAAAGCAACGATGAAATCGCTGCATTAAAAGTTCAATTGGCAAATCAAGCAAGGCAAATTGAGAAGGTAACCAAAGAAATGTACGCTATCAGGGTAGGGTGTGAATTGTGCCAAGGTCCCCATCTCACTAGAGATTGCGACCAAACGACAATGGAAGAGCAAGCAAATTTTTTAGGTTATTTGCGTAAAGGTGAAATGAATTTTGACGACTTTCCAGCGGTTGAAGCAATGAATCAGAAATATCCTCCTATTAACAGTTATCAAATAGGAGGACCTTCAAGTTCAAACAACAATTACCACGGAGGAAATTCAGGTTACCAAAATAACCAGAATTTCCCAAATCAAAATCAAAGAAATGCACCACCGGGTTACAATCATCTAAACAATCGTAATCAACCTCCACGAAATTACCAAAATAATTTCTAATACAATCAACCACAACCACAACCACAAGCACTTATACAACCACAACCCGAGAAGATATCCGGTTTAGAAGATCTTTTGAGAGATTTTATGGTTAAGCACGAGCAAAATGCGGAACTTCAAACTCAGCAAATTCGAAATCAACAAGCTACAATTCAGAATTTAGAAAGGGATGTTGGAAGGATCTCACAGTTACTAGCAGAGAGACCACCTGGTGCTCTCCCCTCAAATACTTAAGTGAATCCCAGTAACAATCAAACAAGGAATGAGCATGTAAATGCTATAACTACTAGAAGTGGTTTAACTACTAACCCGGAGACCCTTAAGTCCCCGGAAGTTCCTTTGTCTCCTTCTATTTTGCAGGTACCTGTTGATGTAGATGAGCATGTTGAAAAAGAACAAGAGAAAGATGATCCACCAGAGGTCATATCGAAGAAAAGTGAAGAACCACCAGTGAAGGTGTACAAGGCACCTATTCCATACCCAAAAGCATTGAAGAAAGACAGACTCACAAGCCAATATCAGAAATTTGCAGATATGATCAAGCAAATCAGCATTAACATGCCACTCGCAGAGGTTCTTAAGGGTATGCCCCATTACGGGAAGTTTTTGAAAGATCTCATATCCTCGAAGGGTAAATACCACAAAGTTTCTGCCACATTCCTCCATGAGGAGTGTTCGGCCATCTTGAAAAAGCAAAATGTACCTCCAAAATTGGGAGATCCGGGTAGTTTTATCATCCCATGTATGATGGGTGATTCGGTAGTGTACGATGCACTAGCCGACCTAGGTGCAAGTGTTAACCTAATGCCTTACTCGTTATATTTGAAACTTGACTTAGGAGACATGAAACCAACCCGGATGGGTATTCGATTAGCAAATCAATCATTTGATACTCCCATAGGTATAGCCGAGGATATTCTTGTAAAAGTTGGCTCACTTATCTTTTCCGTCGACTTTGTTATTCTAGAAATGCAAGAAGACACACAAGTTCCTATTATTTTAGGACGTCCTTTCCTTAACACCGCAGATGCTATCATTAATGTCCAAAAAGAACAATTAAGTCTAGGTGTGGGAAACGATAGAATAATTTGTCACATTGACAAAGCCATGAAACTACCCACTTCCACCGATGACTCTTGTTTTCAAATTGATGTTATAGACCTTTGTGTTGAGAATGAATTGCAGGAGCTACTTGAAATTGATACCTCGAGGTTAACCCCGATAAGTGAAAGTGAATACTTCAATATTGATGAGGATTTTGATGAGTTGATGAAGGTGGTCACGGATGATGAGACCATAGAAGAAGAAATTCCCAAGGAAGAGGAATCATTTGAAGATATCGGAAATAAAGATAGATTCCGAATAAAGAATTTCTTGGAAGAACCACCCGTACTAGAGCTTAAGGAGCTACCCAAACACTTGGAGTATGCTTATCTCGAAGGTACATCTCAATTACCGGTAATTATTGCTTCACATCTTTTCGGTAACGAGAAGGATAGGTTAATCTCTGTTTTGAAAACCCATAAAAAGGCTATAGCCTGGAAAACGACCGACATTCCAGGGATAAACCCGTCTTATTGTACACATAAAATTCTCCTTGAGAATGACTTCAAACCAGTAGTACAAAGACATCGTAGGCTAAATCCCAACATGAAAGAGGTTGTTAAAAAGGAGGTAGTCAAGCTTCTTGATGCCGGGTTAATCTACCCCATCTCCGATAGTCCTTGGGTTAGTCCAGTACAAGTAGTACCCAAAAAGGGGGGTACAACCGTTATTGTAAATGAAAAGGATGAACTCGTTCCAACTAGAACGGTTACCGGCTGAAGAGTCTGTATTGATTACAGACGTCTCAATGATGCCACTAGAAAGGATCATTTCCCGTTGCCTTTTATTGATCAAATGATTGAATGATTAGCGGGGAAAGAATATTATTGCTTTCTAGATGGTTTCTCCGGTTACTTCCAAATTCCAATTGATCCCAACGACCAAGAAAAGACCACATTCACTTGTCCTTTCGGTACCTTTGCCTATCACCGCATGCCATTTGGTTTATGCAATACACCCGGAACCGTTCAAAGGTGCATGATGGCAATTTTTGATGATATGGTAGAGGATTGTATGGAAGTCTTCATGGATGACTTTTTTGTGTTTGGAGACTCCTTTGAATCGTGTCTTTTTAACCTTGAACGTATGTGATAAGGCTAAAAAGGAACATATATTTCATAGCAAAATCCCCCAAGAAAGATAAGATTTTAGTTGCAATTGTTCCATTTTCAAGTAATATTCGTTTATATTTAATAAGTGCGAAGACAAAAGGCGAAAACGAAGATTTGAAGACAAAAAGGTCCAAAATGCTCAAATGTACAAGATACAATTAAAAAGGTTCAAATTATTGATGAAGAACGTCTAAAAATGACAAGAGTACAAGTTACAAAACGCAAAGTATACGATATAAAATTGTACGAAAGGACATTCGAAAATCCGGAACCGGGACCAGAGTCAACTCTCAACGCTCGACGCAACGGTGTAAAAATTACGAGTCAACTATGCACAAGAATAAAATATAATATTTAAATAATTCATAATAAGAATAATATTAAATAATAAAAAGTTGTTAATTGAGCATAGTTCAGGGGTCATAAGCGAAAATTCAAATTTATAATTTGCCTATAAAAGGCGACGTATTACGATCGATAGAGGGAGATTTTTTTTCGATCATTTTTTCTATCTTTTTCTTATTTTTCTATCTATCAATATCAATATCTATAATTTATATCTATAATTCTATATCATAATGTTAATGTAATCAGATATAACAATAATCTTAATTTTAATTTTAAATTATGATAATAATAAGATTTATGATAGAGATCGTTTGAGTGTGTAAGTCGAAATTCTGTCCGTGTAACGCTACGCTATTTTTAATCATTGTAAGTTATGTTCAACCTTTTTACATTAATGTCTCGTAGCTAAGTTATTATTATGCTTATTTAATCCGAAGTAATCATGATGTTGGGCTAATTACTAAAATTGGGTAATTGGGCTTTGTACCATAATTGGGGTTTGGACAAAAGAACGACACTTGTGGAAATTAGACTATGAGCTATTAATGGGCTTTATATTTGTTTAACTAAATGATAGTTTGTTAATGTTAATATAAAGATTTACAATTGGGCGTCCCTATAAATTACCATATACACTCAATCGGACACGATGGGCGGGGTATTTATATGTACGAATAATCGTTCATTTAACCGGACACGGGAATGGATTAATAGCCACTAGAATAATTAAAACAGGGGTGAAATTATGTACAAGGACACTTGGTATAATTGATAACAAAATATTAAAACCTTGGGTTACACTCAGTCGACATCCTGGTGTAATTATTAAACAAAGTATTAAAATCTTGTTACAGTTTAAGTCCCCAATTAGTTGGAATATTTAACTTCGGGTATAAGGGTAATTTGACGAGGATACTCGCACTTTATATTTATGACCGATGGACTATTATGGACAAAAACCAGATAGACGTATCAAATAAACCAGGACAAAGGACAATTAACCCATGGTAATAAATTAAAATCAACACGTCAAACATCATGATTACGGAAGTTTAAATAAGCATAATTCTTTTATTATATTTCTCATCGTATCTTTATTTACTGTCATTTTATTACTCGCAATTTTATTTACTGTCATTTTATTTATTGTCATTATTTTACGCACTTTAATTATCGTCATTTATCTTTACGCTTAAAATATAGAATCGACAAACCGGTCATTAAACGGTAAAACCCCCCTTTTATAATAATATTACTACTTATATAATTATATATATTTTGTATAAATATAGTTAAAAATATAGTAAGTATCACCAGCTCCCTGTGGAACGAACCGGACTTACTAAAAACTACACTACTCTACGATTAGGTACACTGCCTATAGTGTTGTAGCAAGGTTTAGGTATATCCCATCCGTAAATTAATAAAACTTGTGTCATATTTTGTAGTATTTTGTATTAAAAATAATACTATTTCGTACCCTCACGCTACATCATCAAGTTTTTGGCGCCGCTGCCGGGGAGCACTAAAACGCTATATTTTTAATTTATATTTGCAAAAAAAAAAAAAAAAAAAAAAAAAAACGTAAAAAAAAAACGTAAAAAAAAAAAACAAAAACGTAAAAAAAAAAAAAAAAATTATAAAAAAATATATTTTTAAGATTTTGTCTATAAAAAAAAAAATTTTTTTTTTAGTTTTATTACCTTTAGATTTTTAGACTATATTCGCAACTTTTAGTATTAAGTTTAGTTTTGCCATAGTTATTTTTACTTCTAGAATTTTTAGTTTTGTCGTAAAATCCCTTAAGTGCTTATTCCTTAGACTAAGTTTTAGGTGCTTTAGAATTTTGCGACACCATTTTTCGCGCTATTTTCTTATTTTTATTTTTCGACGCGTTTACCTATGTATCAATTACAATTCCAATTAGTAATCTCTATTTGTAGTTTTAATTTTAAGATAGTGATAGTTATAAGGTTGGATTAATCGCGTGTTTTTAAAGTCTTATAAGCCACTCTTCGCCTTTTTCGTTTTTCGACACTTTTCGACGCGCAATCTATTTCTTCCTTATTTCTCGTCATTCTAGTTATAGGACATAGAATTTTATCTACATCTAATCTAATATTTCTTAAACGGAAAGAGAAATTATTTAAGCGGTTAAGTTAATAGACGTTGACATTTTTCTGGTTCGTAGTAATAGTTGGATTTGTACGTGGACCGGGTTGTTGGAGCCAAACAGTCCTCAATTATATTGAGACCAAACGAATCCTGCCCCTCTGCTGCATCTTTTGGCTATTCGAAACGTGGGCAAAATCAGAAAAGTCTATTAATTGGATAGCTTATATAAGTTTTTCTTATTATTTTTATAACTAATAGGATATTCTGTGAATGCACCGAGCAAGACGTTCACCACCTTTTGTACGTTCACCACCTGTAACTAGATCAAGACATTTAACAAATATAGCTGTCGTTGATTTTTCTTTAGACTCGTCATCAAGTCGACCGAGTACTTCAACTCAAATTTCCGATAATCCAGTTTTTGAAACCAATATCACAATTGAGAATCCGGAGAATACTCAGGGACAATTCCGAGACCCTGATCCATTAATTATTCCTCCGGAACCACCAATCATTCAAACAGAGATTGTTGAGGAAGAAACCATTAAATCAGAAACCTCTAGTGATTCAGATACAACACTTCCAATCATGGAAAATCTAGAACCTCTAAGTATAGAAGACCGAATGAGAGCTAAACGCACTGGCCAAGGTCACGCAATTACTCATCCAGACATTAATGCACCAGATTATGAAATCAAAGGACAAATTCTACACATGGTGACTAATCAATGCCAATTTAGTGGTGCGCCGAAGGAAGATCCTAACGAACATCTACGTACCTTTAATAGGATCTGCACACTATTTAAAATCCGAGAAGTTGAAGACGAACAAATCTATCTCATGTTATTTCCCTGGACTTTAAAGGGAGAAGCCAAAGATTGGTTAGAATCGTTACCTGAAGGGGCGATTGACACATGGGATGTTTTAGTTAAAAAATTTCTTAAACAATTCTTTCCAGCATCCAAAGTCGTGAGACTTCAAGGAGAAATTGTTACGTTCGCGCAAAAGCCAAATGAAACATTATATGAGGCGTGGACAAGATTCGGAAGGATGTTGAGAGGATGTCCTCAACACGGTTTAGACACTTACCAAATAGTACAAATATTCTACCAAGGTGTCAACGTTGCTACACGAAAAGACATCGACATAACAGCTGGTGGTTCCATTATGAAGAAAACCGCAACTGAAGCTTACAAAATTATTGATAACACAACATCCCACTCACATGAGTGGCACCAAGAAAAAGATATTTATCGTTCATCTAAAGTGGCTAGAGCCGATTCTAGCTATGACTTTGATTTCGTTTCTGCAAAAATAGATGCTTTCGAAAGACGAATGGAAAAGATGAATAAAGATATTCACGCAATACGAATCAGTTGTGAGCAATGCGGTGGACCACACTTATTGAAAGATTGTCACATTGAACCAACAATGGAACAACGAGAGAATGTTTCCTATATGAACCAAAGGCCGGGAAATAATTATCAAAATAATTATCAACCGCCAAGGCTAAACTTAAATCGAAATCAAAACATTCTTTACAATCCAAAAGGACCCGAAAATAACTGGTATAACCAACAAGGTCCGAATAACCAACCGACTCAAAACAACACTTTCAATCAACAAAGACCTAGCTTGTATAAACCACCACAACAACCCGAAGAGAAAAAGCCAAATCTAGAAGAAATGATGGCAAAGCTGATTGAATCTCAAACACAATTCATCACATCTCAAACCCAAACGAACGAGAGGTTTGATCAGTCATTAAGAACTCAACAAGCTTCCATTTTGAATCTTGAAAAACACGTAGGTACTCTTGCTAGCATGATGAGTGAGAGGGAACAAGGAAAGCTACCGAGTAATACTGAAGTAAATCCTCGGAATGAGAATGTTAATATGGTTTCAACAAATTCTGAAAAACTAGCATCAGAAGATGGGAAGGTTTTAGATGTAAGTAACAATGAAGAAGTTACACCACCACCACCACCCGAGTATGTAAAGCCAGTGGTGGCACCATACAAACCACCCATCCCGTTTCCAAGAAAAGGAGTTGAGTATGAGCAAGTAATAGGTAATAAAGTTTGTGATACCTCTGGAAAGAAGAAGAAAAAGAATAAGAAAGTGCAAGAAACAAAAGCCGTAAATATAAACCCGGTGAAGACAGTTCCACTAAAACCTCCTCCTAGGATAGGTGATCCGGGTGAATTTATTGTTCCTTGTCTACTTAGTGATTGTGTCATGTATGATGCACTAGCAGATTTAGGTGCAAGTGTAAGTGTTATGCCTCTTTCATTATATAAGAGATTAGGAGTAGGTAAGTTAAGTCCAACGGATATGAGTGTTCGACTCTTTGATCAAACCATTAAACACCCAGTTGGAATTGCTGACAACCTACCCATTCAAGTAGGTAATTTAACCTTTCTAGTCGAATTTATTGTCATTGACATAGAAGAGGACCCAAACATTCCTCTAATTTTAGGTCGACCATTCTTAGCGTCCACCGGGGCGTTCTTTGATGTAAGAAACGGTAGAATGACACTTAGTAGTGGTGACAAATCAATCACCTTTATGATTCGAAAGTCTAAATCTCCACCAACCAAAACCGTTGAACCAACAAAAACGATTGGTAATAACCATGTGCTTTTACCAACTCCAACGGTAATACTTAGCAATAATGAAATGCCTAAGTGTGGGGAAAATGAAGTAACACCTAATGATGACATGATAACAAAGAACCCCGTTGTTGATACGAAATTAAATGATCCCGTTATTAATAGTTCAATGAAGAAACTTATTAAACGGATTCGCGATGCTAGAACCAAGGGGAACTTTAAGTTATGTAACCGGTTAGTATCCAATCTATCACCTAAAGAAAAGGAGAAACTAGTTGAAATTGTGGATATTACACAGGAATCCGACCAATGGCTTAAAGAAAAAGTCACGGATATGCAAGTTGATTATGGACCAAGAGAAATTAACGATGAATTTAATCACAATTTCGACACCACAGCTACCTAAGTGTGGGGAGATTCAAATGTTCTAAGAAAATGTTATCTAGAGTTAGTTGTTCTGTTCTCGTGTAGTTCCGAGAATGGAATCCGATTGGTCTTTTCCGCTAGCAGACACTAAAGAACTAGTTTTCTCCCCCCATTCTGAATTTTTTTTTATTTTGTAGGTTTTATATGAAATTAATATGCTTTTTAAATTTAAGTTTTGTGTGAATTTAAAAACAAAATTTACTTTATTTCATTAAGTAAAAAAATGATTTCTAAAATTCGTCGTGAGTTGAAGACTAGGTCGTTGAGCCGAAATTACTTTACCCGAGGGCGGGGCGACAAATTTTGTTACCATTATTTTTAATTTTATTGATTTAAAGTATGCCAAAAATATTATACTTTATAAATTTTTGAAAAGTGGGGTTATAAACCAAACTTCAAAAATGTATATATATATATGTTTGTATTTTATCTTATGTACAAAACAGGGTAAAACAATGCACTTTCAAAGACTAGCATTAAGTTCAGCAAAAGGTAATAATTTTGACGACAATACGCAAAATATCAAATGTGAAATAACAACAATATGTTTGCAAACTCGGTATTTTTAATCACTTTTCTACGTTAATCACCCTCATGAATTTATAATTATAGTCTGATTTCATGCAAATGAGGGCATTGCATGATCTTAAGTGTGGGGAAGGGTTATAAATTCTCTCAGGTTTATACTTGGTTTATTTGCCAAATTTTGTGAAAATTTGAAAAATTTTCAACTAAATGAACTCAAAATCATGTTTATACATATTTATGAACGATGAAAACTAGGTGTTAATACCGAAATTATCGTTACCTCGAAAAGGACATAAATTGAGAAACAACTTAAAACGCTTGAATTCATTTAAAATGGAATAAAGGAGAATAAAAAGGCAAAGAAAGAAACTAAGTGTGGGGAGAATGTACCAAGTTATTCAATTAAAAACTATCTATCACATATTTTTGTACAAACAATTGAAAATACTTTTGTTTTGAACGATAATCAACTGTTTTATCCGATGAAAGAAAAGAAGAGATGGATCTACACGATGAATCAATTCCATCATTTGAAGGAAGTAAAGTCTTCCGAAAAAGACACGCGCTTCTTGATTTAGGTCATGAAGTTGTCGTCCAGACCAGCTGTAGGTTGACGAAAAATCTAGAAAAGTCATCTCTAAAATCAGCAGGAAATCCACGAACCTCAGCATCAAATAGGGTCGCCAAGTGGTCAGATTTATCCTAACCATGAGAAGGATTTATCTCGTACAATGGGGAGGCACCGTGCAAATTAGCTTGATAAGACTAATGAATCAGATCCCCAGAAAAGGATAATCTCCTTAAAGATTAAAAATCAGCTTTTAAGACTGATAATACTCAATCCTAGAGATTGACCTTAAAGATTGAGAATTCAAACTCATGGAATTCGATGATATCTAAACTCGAGCATGAACGAGAAAATATTTTGATCAAAAATACAAACCGATTTGTTTTCTGAAAAACCATTTTCAATGCGTTCATTACCATTGAACGTAAAATCCTAAGAAATTCACCTGGAATTCATTAGGTCACCTGAACCAAATCGAGTGTCAACCGTAAGAACGGTGGTTGCATAGCATGGTCGGAGACAGGACCTTGTGCCAGACCAAAAAATCATAGGATGATCTTTACTATCGCTCCTACCAAGGATAGTTCTAGCATCCGACACGTTAAAAGACCATAATCATCTGCATGTCACGGGACATTGCCTTAACAGTTTCTTGTTCATCGCTTTCCTTTACAACCGGACTGTAGTTTGCCGAAAGGTAATATACGGAACAAGTAAACTGGATGTGTGCTTTCCGATACCGGGATAGCAGTGGATTACACGAACCTAAATGTTTTTAGCCAAAATATTGATCCACAAATAAATTTTGCAACACCGATGGTGGATCAAATCAGAAAACTTATCTAGGGTAAAAGCTAGATTGAATTTTCAAAAGATCAAATATTTTCATAAAGATCCTATTTCCTAAAGGATCTAAATTTTTATAGTCATGTGGGACTGTAAACCGCCTTTCAAATGTGCATTTTGCTTTGGAAACCGAAAGTAAATCGGCTATTTGATTGCAAGTGTCGTTGACCTAAACCCAAGGCAACTGTGGATGACACACCCACCTTTAACCATCATTACTGTCATTGTTTATACCGCTATATCAAAATCACTGATGTACAAAATGTGATGAATAAAAAAGTGATTCATGTATGTTTTTATTTCAAGTTCTGTATTGCTTGAGGACAAGCAACGCTCAAGTGTGGGGATATTGATAAGGCTAAAAAGGAACATATATTTCATAGCAAAATCCCCCAAGAAAGATAAGATTTTAGTTGCAATTGTTCCATTTTCAAGTAATATTCGTTTATATTTAATAAGTGCGAAGACAAAAGGCGAAAACGAAGATTTGAAGACAAAAAGGTCCAAAATGCTCAAATGTACAAGATACAATTAAAAAGGTTCAAATTATTGATGAAGAACGTCTAAAAATGACAAGAGTACAAGTTACAAAACGCAAAGTACACGATATAAAATTGTACGAAAGGACGTTCGAAAATCCGGAACCGGGACCAGAGTCAACTCTCAACGCTCGACGCAACGGTGTAAAAATTACGAGTCAACTATGCACAAGAATAAAATATAATATTTAAATAATTCATAATAAGAATAATATTAAATAATAAAAAGTTGTTAATTGAGCATAGTTCAGGGGTCATAAGCGAAAATTCAAATTTATAATTTGCCTATAAAAGGCGACGTATTACGATCGATAGAGGGAGATTTTTTTTCGATCATTTTTTCTATCTTTTTCTTATTTTTCTATCTATCAATATCAATATCTATAATTTATATCTATAATTCTCTATCATAATGTTAATGTAATCAGATATAACAATAATCTTAATTTTAATTTTAAATTATGATAATAATAAGATTTATGATAGAGATCGTTTGAGTGTGTAAGTCGAAATTCTGTCCGTGTAACGCTACGCTATTTTTAATCATTGTAAGTTATGTTCAACCTTTTTACATTAATGTCTCGTAGCTAAGTTATTATTATGCTTATTTAATCCGAAGTAATCATGATGTTGGGCTAATTACTAAAATTGGGTAATTGGGCTTTGTACCATAATTGGGGTTTGGACAAAAGAACGACACTTGTGGAAATTAGACTATGAGCTATTAATGGGCTTTATATTTGTTTAACTAAATGATAGTTTGTTAATGTTAATATAAAGATTTACAATTGGGCGTCCCTATAAATTACCATATACACTCAATCGGACACGATGGGCGGGGTATTTATATGTACGAATAATCGTTCATTTAACCGGACACGGGAATGGATTAATAGCCACTAGAATAATTAAAACAGGGGTGAAATTATGTACAAGGACACTTGGTATAATTGATAACAAAATATTAAAACCTTGGGTTACACTCAGTCGACATCCTGGTGTAATTATTAAACAAAGTATTAAAATCTTGTTACAGTTTAAGTCCCCAATTAGTTGGAATATTTAACTTCGGGTATAAGGGTAATTTGACGAGGATACTCGCACTTTATATTTATGACCGATGGACTATTATGGACAAAAACCAGATAGACGTATCAAATAAACCAGGACAAAGGATAATTAACCCATGGTAATAAATTAAAATCAACACGTCAAACATCATGATTACGGAAGTTTAAATAAGCATAATTCTTTTATTATATTTCTCATCGTATCTTTATTTACTGTCATTTTATTACTCGCAATTTTATTTAATGTCATTTTATTTATTGTCATTATTTTACGCACTTTAATTATCGTCATTTATCTTTACGCTTAAAATATAGAATCGACAAACCGGTCATTAAACGGTAAAACCCCCCTTTTATAATAATATTACTACTTATATAATTATATATATTTTGTATAAATATAGTTAAAAATATAGTAAGTATCACCAGCTCCCTGTGGAACGAACCGGACTTACTAAAAACTACACTACTCTACGATTAGGTACACTGCCTATAGTGTTGTAGCAAGGTTTAGGTATATCCCATCCGTAAATTAATAAAACTTGTGTCATATTTTGTAGTATTTTGTATTAAAAATAATACTATTTCGTACCCTCACGCTACATCATCAGTATGCTTATCCGATGTGAGAAAGCAAACTTGGTCCTAAATTGGGAAAAATGCCACTTCATGGTGAAGGAGGGCATTGTACTTGGTCACAAGATATCTCGTGCGGGAATAGAGGTAGATAAAGCTAAAATTGAGGTTATCTCTAAGCTACCTATACCGACGAATGTCAAGGCCATTAGAAGCTTTCTTGGTCACGCGGGATTTTACAGACGATTTATCAAAGATTTTTCTGAAATCGCCCGCCCAATGACCAAACTTCTTGAAAAGGATGCTCCATTTGATTTTGATTCTAATTGCGAGAACGCATTCTCCATTCTAAAGTCAAAACTCACACAAGCTCCCATTATCGTATCTCCGGATTAGAGTATGCCATTTGAGCTAATGTGTGACGCGAGCGACTATGCCTTAGGTGCTGTTTTAGGACAACGTCTCGATAATCATTTTCGCCCAATTTATTATGCGAGCAAAACTCTAACAGGAGCTTAAATTAATTATACCACCACGGAAAAAGAGCTCCTGGTGGTTGTTTATGCGTTTGATGAATTTCGGTCATATTTGGTGTTGTCCAAAACCATTGTTTACACGGACCATTCGGCCCTTAGGTACTTATTCTCGAAACTGGATGCAAAGCATCGTCTCATACGGTGGGTTCTTTTACTTCAAGAGTTTGACATTGAGATACGTGACAAGAAAGGAGCCGAGAATCTAGCCGCCGACCATTTATCCCGACTTGAAAACCCTGAATTAGATAAACTCGATGATACAATCATCAAGGACACATTTCCTGACGAATCTCTAATGAGGGTTGACAAGGAATCTGAAATCCCATGGTTTGCCCATTTTGCAAACTATCTTGCTTCAGGCATTCTTCAAAAAGGACTTTCTTATCAACAAAAGAAGAAATTCTTTGCGGATTTGAAGTCTTATTTCTGGGAACACCCCGACCTATTTCGTGTTGGTGTGGATCAAGTGATTCTCCGTTGTGTGTATGGAAAAGAGGCTCAACAAATTCTTGCGCATTGCCATCAAGGGCCCACCGGCGGTCATTTCGGACCAAACCACACCGCAAGAAAAATCCTTGACTCGGGCTTTTATTGGCCCATGATCTTTAAAGATGCCCATAATTTAGTTCGGACTTGTAATGCATGCCAACGAATGGGTAACATCACGAAAAAGGATGAGATGCCTCAAACCGGAATCCAAGTTTGTGAAATCTTTGATATTTGGGGAATCGATTTCATGGGACCATTTCCAAGTTCCCATAAGTGCAAGTACATCCTAGTAGCCATTGACTATGTATCTAAGTGTGCTGAAGCGAAAGCTTTACCTACGAATAATGCTAGGGTGGTGGTTAACTTCTTGAAAAATCTCTTCTCGCGCATTGGAATCCCAAAGGTGCTCATATCCGATCGAGGAACACATTTTGGCAACAACCTTCTTGAAAATGTGTTGAAGAAGTATGGCGTAACTCATCGTTTCTCTACTTCGTACCACCCACAAACGAGTGGTCAAGTAGAGAACACAAATCATGCCTTGAAACGCATACTTGAGGAGACGGTTGATAACAACCCTAAGATTTGGCAACGCAAGTTAGATGATACGTTGTGGGCCTTTAGGACTGCTTTTAAAACACCAATCAGCACCACACCATTTAGACTTGTATATGGTAAAGCGTGCCATCTTCCGGTTGAAGTGAAACATAGAGCATACTGGGCATTGAAGCTTTGTAATTTAGACATGGAAAAGGCTGGTAAAAACCAATTCATGCAAATGCATGAATTGGAAGAGTTGAGGTTAGAAGCGTACGAGAATTCGAGCTCGTATAAGGAGAAAACGAAAAGGTGGCATGATGCCCGATTGAAAGAAGTGAAAGAGTTTAAAACCGGTGATAAGGTTTTGGTTTTTAACTCACGGTTTAAATTTTCTCCCGAAAAGTTGAAGTCCCGATGGACGGGACCTTATTTGGTGAAACAAGCATTTCCATCGGGATATGTTGATTTGTTTGGAAACGGAAATACTTTTAAAGTGAATGGTCATCGATTAAAACTCTATTTTGATGGAGTTGATACCACGGTTCAAGATGACATCACTTTCTCCCCCAACGCTAATTAGCTTGGGAAGGAGTCGCGTGAACGACTCGCTAATAAACTTCACAAATTGTAAATAGTTCCATTCGTGTGTCTCATTCCTTAGGAATGATTGTTTTGAGTGATTTTTCGAGTTTTAGTATGAACCAAGTTGTTTAGGGACCTTCTGCAATGTTTAATACGCGAAAAAACATCAAAAACTGGTGCAACAGGGCCCGATGCGCCGCATCTGTAAGGAATGTGCCGCATCTGAAGACAAGAAAAATCTTGACAATTTTAAATGCGCCGAGAATTGGTCATGTGCCGCTTTTGGGCCTCCAGATGCGCCGCATCTGCTTCAGATGTGCCGCATCTGAGCCAGATGCGCCGCATCTGCTCCAGATGCGCCGCATCTGCTCCAGATGCGTCGCATCTGCTCCAGATGCGCCGCATCTGTGTCTGAATGTGGGAGTCTGCCTATTTTTTTTGCACAAATACGGGAGTTTATCAATTTTACTCATTTTTTCACCTACAACTCCGAACTTCATCTCATTTTCTCTCAAGGATTCCATCTCTAAACACTAAATCAACCGATTAAACCCATCTTTGAGCATCTAATCCGTCTATCAACATGAGAAAGGTAAGATTAATCTTCATTTCTTCATGGTTCTTGTGTTCTTCATTCTCAAATTCGGATTTAGCTTGTTCTAAGTGTGGAGATGTTTAAATCTTCATATTTTGGTCATTATATGCTTGTATTGTTGTTACTCATCCTTATTCATGCTCGAATTTCTTGATTAATTGCTCAAAAATTTACTTTAGAAATTAGGGTTCTTCATGAATTTGGGGATTTCGGAAGAATGACCATTACTTGTTTAAATTGGGATGTTTTAGAGTTCAAATACTAGTATACATTAGCAAATCCGCATGAACCTTAGTTGAATTACACGATTACACAAATTATTGAATTTTAGGGTTCTTAAATTGGGGATTTTGACTTTTGTTGACTAGTAAGTGATCTAAGTGGAATTAAAGCAATTCATTGATTATGCTAAACTCATAAACGCCTTAACTTAGTGTTTGTTCGAATTGAAAATTTTTATTTGCGGAAGTTAAGGATTGTATGCTTAGGATTTTTGATGAAATTGTATACTTGAGTCGACTTTAGTGTCTAAATGTATGATAACCATTGATTGCATATTGTTTGACATGCTTATTAATGAATGCTAATGGTTTCATATACTTGTTTAGGTAAAACTAATTATGCTAGATATGATTGAACTTATGAAGTGATAAAGATTATGAGTCATACTAGTACATGTTTGTTAAAAGTGAGATAAGTACATCCATGATAGAATTATGTTTGACATGAGAGTTTGTGTAATGCGTACTATATAACATGTTCTACATGGTTTTGGCTTGTGCTATATGAAAGATGTTTTGAATTTCTTTAACGCTAATCAACTTGGTTTGTTGTTTTGTTTGTTTGGTTTTGTTGTGTTTTTATGTAGACTAGAGCATCATCATCAAGATCAAAGAAGCAAAAAGGCCCGGCAATTATAGATTCAGAAACAAGCGAGGAAGAAAATGCTGTTAAAGAAGAAGAAATGGATATTGACAACCAGCAATTAAATGTCCATGGATTAACCACTCCGGATCCATGGATCAACGCGGTTTTGAGGCATCCGAAATATCATGAACGGATGAAGACACTTTTGCACAAAGACGTATACCCGGGTAAATATATCTATTGGACACCATTAGAAGAAGCCGATGAATATCAAAATTTTCGTAACCTTTTCCGAGTATCGTATAAAGGCCATCGAATATATGCATGGGAAAACCTGTTCAGAATGCAAGAAAGAGTGTACCCACTTTTAGTCAAAGAATTCGTTGGTTCACTTAGGGTTGATTACACGTCACCAACATCAGGTACCTTTATGAGATTTTGGCTTGGAGGGCAAGACCGGACATTAACACTGCTCTAATTTGTAAAGGCACTAGATATTTATGAAGGTTTGCCACACCAATTGATGCAAAAATACTTTAATCAATGTATAGTCTATGTTTCTTCTTTTAATCATTCAGAAGCATGGGTGGACATGAGCAATAGCGCATATAGTGCAAGCAAGTAGACTTGTAGCAAGCTACGTACTTACCAGCATCGATGCGTCCAAAGATTCATTTCAAGTACCATAAACTATCGAAAAGACAGTAGCGAAAAAGTTACCAACTTGGATATCTGGTACATTCACGCGATAATGGATCACACCCATGTTCATATTCCACAAATGATTCTCACTTTCCTTCTCTAAGAAAGGAAAAAGATTACACCAACCATGGGCGGCCATTTTGTAACCAGGATTGCCCAACATTTTCGTATCAATACAAGTGGGTTAGAGGAGAAACATATGATTGCCTTTGATAGAGTAAGTTATATAAGGGCAAAAATTTTGATGAGGGGGTCGAACGGCCTTCTAACTAGGTATGTGGATCCCGAGAACAGGTAACCGCAACAACCACAACCACAACCGCAGCAAGATCCACAGCTGAATGTTGGAAGTAGTTCGGGTCCGGGAAATGATTGGGAGGCTTACATGGCGCGACAATTTTCAGATTTGCGACTCCATAATGATCGAAACACTCAAAAGGTAATTGATCACTACAATACAGGTAACAGGGAGATGCAACATTACATTGATGTAGGGAATGATAGAACGTGGTACACTCAAGTGGGGCAGCAAAATCAGCTTAACTGGATACATGAACAGACCGTGTCATACGCTGCATATCCCGCTAACTATACCCCCTCTCCTTGGCCTGCATACGAACCATGGGTTCGAATGGGTGATCCATATCCTGCGCCTTATCCTCCTCCTGCATACCCCCTAACCCACCTAATGAAGACACTGCTGTCGTCCCTGCTCAAGCAACCTATCAGGGGTACAACCCTTCAATATTTCAGGACGACGATGCGGCAAACCAAAACGAAGGTGGAGCTGGCCCAAGTAACTCTTTTTGGGGATTCTTCTAAAGTTGATGTGATTATTCGTGAAGTATGTGAAAGGTTTGAATGATGATTGGTTTGTTTGAAAAACAATTTAATTTCATGTTTGGTGTGTAATAACTTAATAGTATGTTGGACGTTTGTAATTTGAATAACTTTGTTAATTAGGTGTGGGGTTTTCGGTACACGGAGTACAACCCCATTGTTTCTATGAAATGTTTGCTTTATTTGAATTGATACAGGTGAGAATTGTGCTATATGCTGCATTTTTTACAAAGACTGGCAGTAAGTTCAGCACATACTTGATTGGTGATTGTTTTGTGGTTGCAAGAAGTGGATGATGTTCTTATGCTGGCATTCAGTTCAGCGCCATCATCCCGTGAACTTCGGTTTTAGACCTTGAAAGTAATAAACTCTCTTACACTCTTTAACCCTCTCGAATTTAAATTTTTTTGATTTCATGTAACGAGAGCGATACATGAACTCAAGTGTGGGGAGGAAGTTATAAATTCTTTCGGGTTTTTGATTTTGGTTAAAAAGGCTTAAAATGGTGAAAATTTTTAAACTTTCATCTTCATAAATTCAAATTTTGTTTAAAATTTGTAGATTTTAAAACTAGGTGTATACACCGAAATTATTATCACAAAACAAATTAAGAAACAACCAAATGATTGAGTTTATTTTGTTAAAAATCATAAAACAAGTAGTCATATAAAAGATATAATCATCATGCTATACCACATTCTGAATGAAAAAATGAATCATCAAGTAATTTGTTGTTCTAACAATCTAATCCAATGCTCATCTATGTAATGATTGTGAAGGAAGTCAAGTCTTCCAATATGACACACTTGCTAACTTATGTTAGAAGATGTAGTCCAGAACAGCTGTAGGTTGACGAAAAATCTTGAAAGTTCATATCTATCATCGACTGGAAATCCACCTCACCTCATCATCAAACAGGGTTTTTGGTGGTCAGACTTATCCTAACCATGAGATGGATCTGTCTCGTACAATGGGGGGCACATTGCAAATTAGCTTTTAAGACTAATGAATCTAATCCCCAGATGGATGATCTCCGTAAAGATCAACCGCATCTATGTTGACTGCGGCCAACATACATATGCCATAACAAATTGAGGTGTGCAAACTCATGGTTCACCGATGATATTTGGACATGATATAGTTTCTTCTAAAAATTTATGCTATTTTATAAACTATATTGTGTAAAACCATTTTTAGGACATTCGGTTTCAAGTTCCATGATACTTTAATCATGGGGGCGAGTAGCTTGCTAAGCGCCAACTGAGGCTTCGGTTTTCAGTTACCCTCAACCGGACTTTGAGGTTAAAACCAGAAAACTTGTTAGTGTAAAAACTAACATGTCTAATTTTCAAAATATAAAAGGTTTTTTCGCAAAGGTCCTAATTTCCCTAAGGATCCAAAATTTTAAGAAATGTGAACTTTAAAACCCACCTTTCGACTTTGGTGTGATTTCATTTCGTGTATGTACTCAAAGTGTGTGTATACTCAAAACGCATGAGTGTGATATTATGTGTGAAATAAAAAGCGTGAGTGTGTACATTTTGTGATTCGTGTGTATTTTCATCAATATGTATTCACTATAGTAAATTTTGATTTCTTGTAAGTCTTGCTTGAGGACAAGCAAGGTTTAAGTGTGGGGATTTTGATAACGCCAAAATCATACATGTTTATTGTCGTTATTCCAATCCGGTTTAATATCAATTTGTATGTAATTGTTGTACGTATGTATTGTAATTCATGTATATTTGTAAAAGTTCTTTGTGATTGAATAAATGAAGACCAACAGCGAAAACAGAGTTAAAACGAAGATTGAACGCTTAAAACAGCCCGAAACCACTGAGATAGGTCCAAATGCGGCGCATCTCTCTTAGATAGTTAGATGCGGCGCATCTTGTAGTGACCCGAACTTTTCCATGTTTATATATATATTAAATGAAATTGTTATGATTAAGTGTTTCCAACATGTTAAGCAATCAAACTTGTTAAGACTTGATTAATTGAAATAGGTTTCATATAGACAATTGACCACCCAAGTTGACCGGTGATTCACGAATGTTAAAACTTGTAAAAACTATATGATAACATATATATGGATATATATATATATATATATATATATATATATATATATATATATATATATATATATATATATATATAGTTAACATGATATTATGATAAGTAAATATATCATTAAGTATATTAACAATGAACTACATATGTAAAAATAAGAGTACTAACTTAATGATTTTGAAACGTGACATATTTGTAACGATTATCGTTGTAACGATATTTAATGTATATATATCATATTAAGATATATTAATACATCATGATATCATGATAATGTAATAATTTAATATCTCATTTGATTTAATAAACAATGGGTTAACAACATTTAACAAGATCGTTAACCTAAAGGTTTCAAAACAACACTTACATGTAACGACTAACGATGACTTAACGACTCAGTTAAAATGTATATACATGTAGTATTTTAATATGTATTCATACACTTTTGAAAGACTTCAAGACACTTATCAAAATACTTCTACTAAACAAAAATGCTTACAGTTACATCCTCGTTCAGTTTCATCAACAATTCTACTCGTATGCACCCGTATTCGTACTCGTACAATACACAGCTTTTAGATGTATGTACTATTGGTATATATACTCCAATGATCAGCTCTTAGCAGCCCATGTGAGTCACCTAACACATGTGGGAACCATCATTTGGCAACTAGCATGAAATATCTCATAAAATTACAAAAATATGAGTAATCATTCATGACTTATTTACATGAAAACAAAATTACATATCCTTTATATCTAATCCATACACCAACGACCAAAAACACCTACAAACACTTTCATTCTTCAATTTTCTTCATCTAATTGATCTCTCTCAAGTTCTATCTTCAAGTTCTAAGTGTTCTTCATAAATTTTACAAGTTCTAGTTACATAAAATCAAGAATACTTCTAAGTTTGCTAGCTTACTTCCAATCTTGTAAGGTGATCATCCAACCTCAAGAAATATTTGTTTCTTACAGTAGCATATAATTCTAATACAAGGTAATAATCATATTCAAACTTTGGTTCAATTTCTATAACTATAACAATCTTATTTCAAGTGATGATCTTACTTGAACTTGTTTTCGTGTCATGATTCTGCTTCAAGAACTTCGAGCCATCCAAGGATCCGTTGAAGCTAGATCCATTTTTCTCTTTTCCAGTAAGTTTATCCAAGGAACTTAAGGTAGTAATGATGTTCATAACATCATTCGATTCATACATAAAAAGCTATCATATTCGAAGTGGTAAACTTGTAATCACTAGAACATAGTTTAGTTAATTCTAAACTTGTTCGCAAATAAAGTTAATCCTTCTAACTACACTTTTAAAATCAACTATACACATGATATATATCTATTTGATATGCTAACTTAATGATTTAAAACCCGGAAACACGATAAACACCATAAAACCGGATTTACGCCGTCGTAGTTACAACCGGGGGCTGTTTTGGTTTGGATAATTAAAAACTATGAAAAACTTTGATTTAAAAGCTATATACTTCTAGGAAAATGATTTTTCTTATGAACATGAAACCATATCCAAAAATCATGGTTAAACTCAAAGTGAAAGTATGTTTTTCAAAACAGTCATCAAGATGTCGTTCTTTCGACGGAAATGACTACCTCTTTCAAAAACGACTTGTAACTTGTATTTCCGACTATAAACCTATACCTTTTCTGTTTAGTTTCATAAATTCAAGTTCAGTACGAAACCGTGGCCACTTAAATCACTCAAAACGGATTAGAAACGAAGAAATGGCGAGTAAAACAAAATTGGTAAAAACTACTCATTTTAGCTACGTGAAAATTGGTAACAAATCTATTCCAACCATAAATTAATCAACTTGTATTGTATATTATGTAATCTTGAGATACCATAGACACGTATACAATGTTTCGACCTATCATGTCGACACATCTATATATATTTCGGAACAACCATAGACACTCAATATGTGAATGTTGGAGTTAGCTATACAGGGT
Organism: Rutidosis leptorrhynchoides; assembly: GCF_046630445.1. Classification (NCBI taxonomy): domain Eukaryota; kingdom Viridiplantae; phylum Streptophyta; class Magnoliopsida; order Asterales; family Asteraceae; genus Rutidosis; species Rutidosis leptorrhynchoides. The sequence continues at coordinate 16,112,885 of NC_092334.1, forward strand.
TGAGGTTGATTCCAAAATATATATAGTTTGAGTTGTGATCAATACTGAGATATGTATACACTGGGTCGTGGGTTGATTCAAGATAATATATATCGATTTATTTTCTGTACATCTAACTGCGGACAACTAGTTGTAGGTTACTAACGAGGACAGCTGACTTAATAAACTTAAAACATCAAAATGTATTAAAAGTGTTGTAAATATATTTTGAACATACTTTGATATATATGTACATATTTTTTATAGGTTCGTGAATCGACCAGTGGCCAAGTCTTACTTCCCGACGAAGTAAAAAAATCTGTGAAAGTGAGTTATAGTCCCACTTTTAAAATCTAATATTTTTGGGATGAGAATACATGCAGGTTTTATAAATGATTTACAAAATAGACACAAGTACGTGAAACTACATTCTATGGTTGAATTATCGAAATCGAATATGCCCCTTTTTATTAAGTCTGGTAATCTAAGAATTAGGGAACAGACACCCTAATTGACGCGAATCCTAAAGATAGATCTATTGGGCCTAACAAACCCCATCCAAAGTACCGGATGCTTTAGTACTTCGAAATTTATATCATATCCGAAGGGTGTCCCGGAATGATGGGGATATTCTTATATATGCATCTTGTTAATGTCGGTTACCAGGTGTTCACCATATGAATGATTTTTATCTCTATGTATGGGATGTGTATTGAAATATGAAATCTTGTGGTCTATTGTTACGATTTGATATATATAGGTTAAACCTATAACTCACCAACATTTTTGTTGACGTTTAAAGCATGTTTATTCTCAGGTGAATACTAAGAGCTTCCGCTGTTGCATACTAAAATAAGGACAAGATTTGGAGTCCATGTTTGTATGATATTGTGTAAAAACTGCATTCAAGAAACATATGTCGATGTAATATATTTCTATTGTAAACCATTATGTAATGGTCGTGTGTAAACAGTATATTTTAGATTATCATTATTTGATAATCTACGTAATGTTTTTAAAACCTTTATTGATAAAATAAAGGTTATGGTTGTTTTAAAAATGAATGCAGTCTTTGAAAAACGTCTCATATAGAGGTCAAAACTTCGCAACGAAATCAATTAATATGGAACGTTTATAATCAATATGAACGGGACATTTCAGTTGGTATTCGAGCGTTGGTCTTAGAGAACCAGAATTTTGCATTAGTGTGTCTTATCGAGTTTGTTAGGATGCATTAGTGAGTCTGGACTTCGACCGTGTTTACTTGAAAAATGATTGCTTTACAAATTTTGTTGGAAACTATATATTTTTAACATGTGAATATTATGTGATATATTAATCTCTTAACATGTTTGATATTATGTGATAGATGTCTACTTCTAGAACAAGTCCCATTGACTCACCTAATAATAATGAAGAGTCAAATGTAAATTGGAATGATTCGTGGACTGATTCACAAGTTCCCGAAGAGGAACCGGAAGAAGAGTCGGAACCGGAAGAAGAATCGGAACCGGAAGAAGAAATAGAACCAGTGGGGGAAATAATAAAACGGTTAAGTAGAAGAAGATCCTCAACCAACCGACCAAAGTTAATTATGGTCAATGGTGTTTCCGCCAAGGAAGCAAAGTATTGGGAGGATTACCAATTCTCCGATGAATCGGATCCCGACAAGGATTCCGATGATGTTATAGAAATTACCCCAACACAATTTAATAAGGCAAAAGAGAACAATATGGGAAAGGGTATAAAAATAGAGAAATTTGATTCCAAACCCGATGAACTTTATATGTATCGTCAACACCCGTATTTCTTAAGTTGTGACAATAACCCGGGAACCTCTAAACCACCAGGTTTTTCTAAACCAATGTGAAAAACGATGGGTCGTATTAGGGGAACATCATATATCCCTAGAAACTTGGCAAAACGAACCAAAACCGAAGAAGAAGAAATGAGCGAGTCGGAATAAGATAGTTGTATTCGTGTGGTGTAATATATGTAATATAGTGTGCTTATGCTTTATGATATATGTAAAAATGGCTTGTATTAATAAGTATTTTTTTTATAAATCTAACTCTTGTCTATTTTACAGTATAAAAACACAAAATGGATAGACAACCCAATATTTTAAGAGACCTACCCGGAGACATGATTGATGAAATCTTATCTAGAGTCGGTCAGAATTCCTCGGCACAACTATTTAAGGCGAGATCAGTTTGTAAAACATTCGAAGAATGTTCCAAGAATGCCTTGGTTTATAAAAGGCTTTCGTTCGAAAGATGGGGGATATCACATTGGGAAATCCATAAGTTACGATGTGTTTACTTTGACGCATATATTGCGGGGAACCCAAATGCTATTTTACGCAATGGGTTAAGAAATTATTTTGACTCAATATATTCGAATATAGGACTTCTTGATTTAGAAAAAGCGGCTAACATGCAACATAAGGAAGCATGTTATGCTTACGGGTTAGTAATATTCGCTTCTCACCAAAGTGAGAACAAGAAAATCGGGCTACAAATACTAAACAAAACGTTCCCACAAGTGACGGAGTCGGTAATTGGGGTAAGAAATGAGGTTTTTAGATTGTTACGGGACTGTTGGACATTACGTAACCCTCGTCCCTTTGACGACGTTACAACACGTTGTCTTATCAATGGCCATAACGGTTATGTTCTACAAGACCAAGGATGGGAAGTAGTCCTAGTAAAACCAGAATGCATGACTTGTTTCTGGACGTATGTATTACGTGTCTTTATTGCCTTTGTTAAACGACTTGTGTACTAGCTAGAATTATCTTCACAACCATCTTGTATCAAATTTATTGTGTGCTATATTTCATGCTATATGTAAAATAAGCGGTATTGTAAGTTTGAAAAAATATTGTGTAAAAGTTTGAACGCGAAATATTATTATAATCCATTTTTCATATAAAATTGTAGTAGTTGAATTGTATATTAGCAACTAAGTATCAACTTAACGGGTAGGTACTACCCGACTTTAAACTTATAAAACGCTAATATGAAGAAAAAGCTTTTATAAATGAGTTCATATTATGCTACGAGATACTATATATATATATATATATATATATATATATATATATATATATATATATATATATATATATATATATATATATATATATATATATATATATATATATATATATATATATATATATAGTATCTTAATATTCTGTATGATTCACTTGTTTCATTTGACTATTTTGAAGGAAATGGCACCAACTACTCGACACACCTTGAATATGAGCGAAGAGGAATTTCGTGCCTTTCTTGCTTCAAACATAGCCGCAGTACAGGCTGCGCTACATACCAACAATAACCTTGGATCTAGCAGTACAGGAAATCGTGTAGGATGCACCTACAAAGAATTCACTGCCTGCAAACCTTTGCAATTTGATGGAACCGAAGGACCGATCGGATTGAAACGGTGGACCGAGAAGGTCGAATCGGTGTTTGCCATAAGTAAGTGTACTGAAGAGGACAAAGTGAAGTACGCTACGCATACCTTCACAGGTACTGTGTTAACATGGTGGAATGCTTATCTAGAGCAAGTGGGACAAGATGATGCTTACGCACTACCGTGGTCAGCATTCAAGCACTTGATGAACGAGAAGTACCGTCCCAGAACTGAGGTCAATAAGCTCAAGACAGAACTTAGAGGGTTACGAACCCAAGGATTTGATATTACCACGTATGAAAGACGATTCACAGAATTGTGCCTATTGTGTCCGGGAGCGTTCGAGGATGAGGAAGAGAAGATCGACGCGTTTGTGAAAGGATTACTGGAAAGAATCCAAGAAGATATAAGTTCACACGAGCCCGCCTCCATACAACATGCATGTAGAATGGCTCACAAACTAGTGAACCAGATTGAGGAAAGAATTAAAGAACAGATGGCTGAAGAGGCCAATGTGAAGCAAGTCAAAAGAAAGTGGGAGGAAAACGGTGATAAGAATCACCAATACAACAACAACAGCAATTACAACAATAATCGCAACAACTATCCCAACAATCGCAACATCAATCGCAACTACAACAAACGGCCCAACAACAACAACAACAACAACAACAACAACAACAACAACTACAACAATCATCTCAACAACAATAACAACCGCAACAACAACAACAATCAGAAGCAGCTATGCCAAAGGTGTGAAAAGTATCACTCGGGGTTCTGCACCAAATTTTGCAACAAGTGTAAAAGAAATGGTCATAGTGCGGCGAAGAGTGAGGTCTACGGACCAGGGGTTAATAGAACGAAAGGAACAAATGGTGTCGGAAAGAGTAATGGCAGAGCAAGTAGTGTCGGAGCAAGTTATGCCAATGTAGTTTGTTATAAATGTGGAAAACTGGGCCACATTATTAGAAATTTCCCGAACCAGGAGAACACGAATGGAAAAGGCCGCGGAAGAATTTTCAATATTAATGCGACAGAGGCACAGGAAGACCCGGAGCTTGTTACGGGTACGTTTCTTATTGACGATAAATCTGCTTATGTTTTATTTGATTCGGGTGCGGATAGAAGCTATATGAGTAGAGAATTTTGTGCTAAATTAAGTTGCCCATTGACGCCTTTGGATAGTAAATTTTTACTCGAATTAGTAAATGGTAAATTAATTTCAGCAGATAATATATGTCAGAATCGAGAAATTAAACTGGTTAGCGAAACATTTAAGATTGACTTGATACCAGTAGAGTTAGGGAGTTTTGATGTGATAATCGGTATGGACTAGTTGAAAGAAGTGAAAGCAGAGATCGTTTGTTACAAAAATGCAATTCGCATTATACGAGAAAAAGGAAAACCCTTAATGGTGTACGGAGAAAAGAGCAACGTAAAGTTAAATCTTATTAGTAACTTGAAGGCACAAAAACTAATAAGAAAAGGTTGCTATGCTGTGCTAGCACACGTCGAGAAAGTCAATTCCGGAGAAAAGAACATCAATGATATTCTCGTCGTAAAAGAATTTCCCGATGTATTTCTGAAAGAATTACCGGGACTACCTCCACACCGATCCGTTGAATTTCAAATAGACCTTGTACCGGGAGCTGCAGCAATAGCTCGTGCTCCATACAGACTCGCACCTAGCAAAATGAAGGAACTTCAGAGCCAATTACAAGAACTTTTAGAGCGTGGTTTCATTCGACCAAGCACATCACCATGGGGAGCTCCTGTTTTGTTTGTCAAGAAGAAAGATGGTACATTTAGGTTGTGTATCGACTACCGAGAGTTGAACAAACTTACCATCAAGAACCGCTACCCACAACCGAGAATCGACGACTTATTTGATCAACTACAAGGCTCGTATGTTTATTCGAAGATCGATTTACGTTCTGGATATCATCAAATGCGGGTGAAGGAGGATGATATTCCAAAGACTGCTTTTAGGACGCGTTACGGTCATTACGAGTTTATGGTTATGCCATTTGGATTGACTAACGCATCAGCTGTGTTCATGGACCTCATGAACCGAGTGTGTGGGCCATATCTTGACAAGTTTGTCATTATTTTCATCGATGACATACTTATTTACTCGAAGAATGATCAAGAGCACGAAGAACACTTGAGAAAAGTGCTAGAGTTGTTAAGGAAAGAAAAACTGTACGCTAAGTTTTCAAAGTGTGCATTTTGGTTGGAAGAAGTTCAATTCCTCGGTCACATAGTGAACAAAGAAGGTATTCAGGTGGATCCAGCAAAGATTGAAACCGTTGAAAAGTGGAAAACCCGAAAACTCCGAAACACATACGCCAGTTTTTAGGACTAGCTGGTTACTACAAAAGGTTCATCCAAGACTTTTCCAGAATAGCAAAACCCTTGACTGCATTAACGCATAAAGGGAAGAAATTTGAATGGAAGGATGAACAAGAGAAAGCGTTTCAGTTATTGAAGAAAAAGTTAACTACGGCACCTATATTGTCATTGCCTGAAGGGAATGATGATTTTGTGATTTATTGTGACGCATCAAAGCAAGGTCTCGGTTGTGTATTAATGCAACGAACGAAGGTGATTGCTTATGCGTCTAGACAATTGAAGATTCACGAGAAAAATTATACGACTCACAATTTGGAATTGGGTGCTGTTGTTTTTGCACTAAAGACTTGGAGGCATTATTTATATGGCGTCAAAAGTATTATATATACCGACCACAAAAGTCTCCAACATATATTTAATCAGAAGCAACTGAATATGAGGCAGCGTAGGTGGATTGAATTGTTGAATGATTACAACTTTGAGATTCGTTACCACCCGGGGAAGGCAAATGTGGTAGCCGACGCCTTGAGCAGGAAGGACAGAGAACCCATTCGAGTAAAATCTATGAATATAATGATTCACAATAACCTTACTACTCAAATAAAGGAGGCGCAACAAGGAGTTTTAAAAGAGGGAAATTTAAAGGAGGAAATACCCAAAGGATCGGAGAAGCATCTTAATATTCGGGAAGACGGAACCCGGTATAGGGCTGAAAGAATTTGGGTACCAAAATTTGGAGATATGAGAGAAATGGTACTTAGAGAAGCTCATAAAACCAGATACTCAATACATCCTGGAACGGGGAAGATGTACAAGGATCTCAAGAAACATTTTTGGTGGTAGGGTATGAAAGCCGATGTTGCTAAATACGTAGGAGAATGTTTGACGTGTTCTAAGGTCAAAGCTGAGCATCAGAAACCATCAGGTCTACTTCAACAACCCGAAATCCCGGAATGGAAATGGGAAAATATTGCCATCAAGTTGATCGTCTCACCAAATCAGCACACTTCCTGCTAATAAGAGAAGATGACAAGATGGAGAAGTTAGCACGACTGTATTTGAAGGAAGTCATCTCCAGACATGGAATACCAATCTCTATTATCTCTGATAGGGATGGCAGATTTATTTCAAGATTCTGGCAGACATTACAGCAAGCATTAGGAACTCGTCTAGACATGAGTACTGCCTATCATCCACAAAATGATGGGCAGAGCGAAAGGACGATACAAACGCTTGAAGACATGCTACGGGCATGTGTTATTGATTTCGTAAACAGTTGGGATCGACATCTACCGTTAGCAGAATTTTCCTACAACAACAGCTACCATTCAAGCATTGAGATGGCGTCGTTTGAAGCACTTTATGGTAGAAAGTGCAGGTCTCCGATTTGTTGGAGTGAAGTAGGGGATAGACAAATTACGGGTCCAGAGATAATAAAAGAAACTACCGAGAAGATCATCCAAATTCAACAACGGTTGAAAACCGCCCAAAGTCGACAAAAGAGCTACACTGACATTAAAAGAAAAGATATAGAATTTGAAATTAGAGAGATGCTCATGCTTAAAGTTGTACCTTGGAAAGGCGTTGTTCAATTTGGTAAACGAGGGAAATTAAATCCAAGGTATATTGGACCATTCAAGATTATTGATCGTGTCGGACCAGTAGCTTACCGACTTGAGTTACCTCAACAACTCGCGGCTGTACATAAACTTTCCACGTCTCGAATTTGAAGAAATGTTTTGCTAAATAAGATCTCACTATTCCGTTAGATGAAATCCAAATCAACGAAAAACTTCAATTCATCGAAGAACCCGTCGAAATAATGGATCGTGAGGTTAAAAGACTTAAGCAAAATAAGATACCAATTGTTAAGGTTCGATGGAATGCTCGTAGAGGACTCGAGTTCACCTGGGAACGAGAAGATCAGATGAAGAAGAAATACCCGCATTTATTTCCAGAAGATACGTCAACACCTCCAACTGCTTAAAATTTCGGGACGAAATTTATTTAACGGGTAGGTACTGTAGTGACCCGAACTTTTCCATGTATATATATATATATTAAATGAAATTGTTATGATTAAGTGTTTCCAACATGTTAAGCAATCAAACTTGTTAAGACTTGATTAATTGAAATAGGTTTCATATAGACAATTGACCACCCAAGTTGACCGGTGATTCACGAACGTTAAAACTTGTAAAAACTATATGATGACATATATATGGATATATATATAGTTAACATGATATTATGATAAGTAAACATATCATTAAGTATATTAACAATGAACTACATATGTAAAAACAAGACTACTAACTTAATGATTTTGAAACGAGACATATATGTAACGATTATCGTTGTAACGACATTTAATGTATATATATCATATTAAGATATATTAATACATCATGATATCATGATAATGTAATAATTTAACATCTAATTTGATTTAATAAACAATGGGTTAACAACATTTAACAAGATCGTTAACCTAAAGGTTTCAAAACAACACTTACATGTAACGACTAACGATGACTTAACGACTCAGTTAAAATGTATATACATGTAGTGTTTTAATATGTATTCATACACTTTTGAAAGACTTCAAGACACTTATCAAAATACTTCTACTTAACAAAAATGCTTACAGTTACATCCTCGTTCAGTTTCATCAACAATTCTACTCGTATGCACCTGTATTCGTACTCGTACAATACACAACTTTTAGATATATGTACTATTGGTATATATACTTCAATGATCAGCTCTTAGAAGCCCATGTGAGTCACATAACACATGTGGGAACCATCATTTGGAAACTAGCATGAAATATCTCATAAAATTACAAAAATATGAGTAATCATTCATAACTTATTTACATGAAAACAAAATTACATATCCTTTATATCTAATCCATACACCAACGACCAAAAACACCTATAAACACTTTCATTCTTCAATTTTCTTCATCTAATTGATCTCTCTCAAGTTCTATCTTCAAGTTCTAAGTGTTCTTCATAAATTTTACAAGTTCTAGTTACATAAAATCAAGAATACTTCTAAGTTTGCTAGCTTACTTCCAATCTTGTAAGGTGATCATCCAACCTCAAGAAATCTTTGTTTCTTACAGTAGCATATCATTCTAATACAAGGTAATAATCATATTCAAACTTTGGTTCAATTTCTATAACTATAACAATCTTATTTCAAGTGATGATCTTACTTGAACTTGTTTTCGTGTCATGATTCTGCTTCAAGAACTTCCAGCCATCCAAGGATCCGTTGAAGCTAGATCCATTTTTATCTTTTCCAGTAAGTTTATCCAAGGAACTTAAGGTAGTAATGATGTTCATAACATCATTCGATTCATACATAAAAAGCTATCATATTCGAAGTGGTAAACTTGTAATCACTAGAACATAGTTTAGTTAATTCTAAACTTGTTCGCAAATAAAGTTAATCCTTCTAACTACACATTTAAAATCAACTATACACATGATATATATCTATATGATATGCTAACTTAATGATTTAAAACCCGGAAACACGATAAACACCATAAAACCGGATTTACGCCGTCGTAGTTACAACCGGGGGCTGTTTTGGTTTGGATAATTAAAAACTATGAAAAACTTTGATTTAAAAGCTATACTTCTGGGAAAATGATTTTTCTTATGAACATGAAACCATATCCAAAAATCATGGTTAAACTCAAAGTGAAAGTATGTTTTTCAAAACAGTCATCAAGATGTCGTTCTTTCGACGGAAATGACTACCTCTTTCAAAAACGACTTGTAACTTGTATTTCTGACTATAAACCTATACCTTTTCTATTTAGTTTCATAAATTCAAGTTCAATACGAAACCGTGGCCACTTAAATCACTCAAAACGGATTAGAAACGAAGAAATGGCGAGCAAAACAAAATTGGTAAAAACTACTCATTTTAGCTACGTGAAAATTGGTAACAAATATATTCCAACCATAACTTAATCAACTTGTATTGTATATTATGTAATCTTGAGATACCATAGACACGTATACAATGTTTCGACCTATCATGTCGACACATCTATATATATTTCGGAACAACCATAGACACTCTATATGTGAATGTTGGAGTTAGCTATACAGGGTTGAGGTTGATTCTAAAATATATATAGTTTGAGTTGTGATCAATACTGAGATATGTATACACTGGGTCGTGGATTGATTCAAGATAATATATATCGATTTATTTTCTGTACATCTAACTGTGGACAACTAGTTGTAGGTTACTAACGAGGACAGCTGACTTAATAAACTTAAAACATCAAAATGTATTAAAAGTGTTGTAAATATATTTTGAACATACTTTGATATATATGTACATATTTGTTATAGGTTCGTGAATCAACCAGTGGCCAAGTCTTACTTCTCGACGAAGTAAAAAAATCTGTGAAAGTGAGTTATAGTCCCACTTTTAAAATCTAATATTTTTGGGATGAGAATACATGCAGGTTTTATAAATGATTTACAAAATAGACACAAGTACGTGAAACTACATTCTATGGTTGAATTATCGAAATCGAATATGCCCCTTTTTATTAAGTCTGGTAATCTAAGAATTAGGGAACAGACACCCTAATTGACGCGAATCCTAAAGATAGATCTATTGGGCCTAACAAACCCCATCCAAAGTAACGGATGCTTTAGTACTTTGAAATTTATATCATATCCGAAGGGTGTCCCGGAATGATGGGGATATTCTTATATATGCATCTTGTTAATGTCGGTTACCAGGTGTTCACCATATGAATGATTTTTATCTCTATGTATGGGATGTGTATTGAAATATGAAATCTTGTGGTCTATTGTTATGATTTGATATATATAGGTTAAACCTATAACTCACCAACATTTTTGTTGACGTTTAAAGCATGTTTATTCTCAGGTGAATACTAAGAGCTTCCGCTGTTGCATACTAAAATAAGGACAAGATTTGGAGTCCATGTTTGTATGATATTGTGTAAAAACTGCATTCAAGAAACATATGTCGATGTAATATATTTCTATTGTAAACCATTATGTAATGGTCGTGTGTAAACAGTATATTTTAGATTATCATTATTTGATAATCTACGTAATGTTTTTAAAACCTTTATTGATAAAATAAAGGTTATGGTTGTTTTAAAAATAAATGCAGTCTTTGAAAAACGTCTCATATAGAGGTCAAAACCTCGCAACGAAATTAATTAATATGGAACGTTTATAATCAATATGAACGGGACATTTCACATCTCAGCACCAAATAACTCCCGACAGTTTCAGATGCGGAGCATTAGGATTTCTGGACCAAAACAGCACCAGATGCGGCGCATCTGAGAGGGATGCGGCACATCCAAGCCAGATGCGGCGCATCTGTCCCAGATGCGGCGCATCTGTCCCAGATGCGGTGCATCTGATCCCCTGTCGACAGTTCTGAGTGCAGAATCGAGCTGGAATCTACTGAACGTAAAGAGATGCGGCGCATCCCAAAGAGATGCGGCGCATCTGGTCACTTTCTGGCCAAAATACCTAACTTTTGAGCCTATTTAATGGAGCCTTTGGTTACATACTTCATACACCTTCACTATTACGTTCTCCCTCAGTTCTAGTACAATTTTCAAGGTTCAAGGAAGGCTACAAGTCAATCTCCACTCTTTCAACATCAAGATTAAGCTAGGATCATTCATCACTATTGGTATTATTGTTCTATATCTTTTAAACATGAATTCAACTTGTATTTACTGTTCCATTAGTTCTATTATGATTATGTTAGGCTAAAAGCCTTGTGTGTTTGCTTTAATGTAAGATTTATGGCTTGGGATTATTCTATACTTTGATGTTATGCTAGTTATATAAATGTTTGATTGATTAAATTATCTAGTTCAACCGTAAGAACCATTGTTATGCTTGATTAGTTCATTACTTCAATTATATAGATTGCAAACCTATTAATGTGAGTTAACTAGGAAAACAATCTATACTTCAGTACACCTAGTAATCTAGACGATTAGATGCATAAACTTAAGTGATTTTGTTATGTGTTTAATTCGGTAATTGAATAAATTCCAAAGCAAGATAGTTATGAAATTACCTCAAGTGATTATTGTAATTTAGGTTTCACGTGAGTTTAAGCGGGTTAGATCTAGTTAGTTAATCAATCTAAATCACCATGTTCTTTCAAAAGATCCATTGTTGTAATCATCCTTATATCCTAGTTCAATAATGTAAGTTATGACTTGGTTTATGTGAGTTTATCAAAGACCATAGCTTATACTTTAACACCTAGTGATCTAGCCACCTATATGTGAGTATAGGATGTTAATTGAATGATATTTAGGATATACAATCATGTAATTTACTTAGAGTGATCTTAGTAAACTAGGTTTTATGTGAATTCAACCACGAAAGAATCTTGTTGATTAAACATAGACCTTAAGTTATAGAAATTGTGAAATTGATATAAACTGCTCTATTGTAACTATCACATAATGGTTTTAATTACAAAAGAACAATCCCCGTCATTTTTCAAGCATAGAAGTAAACACTGCATTCTCATTCTTGTTATTCATATTATTTATTTACTGTTTCGTTAAATGAAAATACCACTTCAAACACAAACCTCCTTTTAGAATAATTAATCGTTGTAAAATCCTTAAAACAAACTTCTCCATGTGGATCGAACTGGTCAATTTACTTGATAGTTACTACATGATTGGGTTTTAGTTGCCTGTATTATGTGTTAATTATTAAGCATATTGTCAACATTTTAAAGGTTACGTCTTGACACATCAAGATGTCATGGCAAACATTACAACAAGCATTGGGAACTCGTCTAGACATGAGTACTGCCTATCATCCACAAACCGATGGGCAGAGCAAAAGGACGATACAGACTCTTGAAGACATGCTACGAGCATGTGTTATTAATTTTGAAAATGGTTGGGATCGACATCTACCATTAGCAGAATTTTCCTACAACAACAGTTACCACTCGAGTATCGAAATGGCACCGTTCGAAGCACTTTATAGTAGAAAGTGAAGATCTCTAATTTGTTGGAATGAACTGGGGGATAGACAGATTACGGGTCCGGAGATAATCCAAGAAACTACAGAGAAAATCATCCAAATTCAACAACGGTTGAAAACTACTCAGAGTCGACAAAAGAGCTACGCGGACCTTAAAAGGAAAGATATAGAATTTGAAATTGGAGAGATGGTCATGCTTAAGGTTTCGCCTTGGAAAGGCGTTGTTCGATTTGGTAAATGGGGGAAATTAAATCCAAGATACATTGGACTATTCAAGATTTTAGATCGTGTCGGACCAGTAGCCTACCGACTTAAATTACCTTAACAACTCGCCAATGTACATAATACCTTTCACGTCTCAAATCTGAAGAAGTGCTTAGCTAAAGAAGATCTCACTATTCCTTTAGATGAAATTAAAATCAATGAAAAACTACAATTCATTGAAGAACCCGTCGAGATAATGGATCATGAGGTTAAAAGGCTCAAGCAAAACAAGATACCAATCGTCAAGGTTCGATGGAATGCTCGTAGGACCCGAGTTCACCTGGGATCACGAAGATCAAATGAAGCTGAAATACCCGTACTTATTTCCAGAAGATTCGTCAACGCCTTCAACAGCTTAAAATTTCGGGACGAAATTTATTTAACGGGTAGGTACTGTAGTGACCCGAACTTTTCCATGTTTATATATATATATATAATGAAATTGGTATATTTACATGATTAAATATTTTCAACATGTTAAGCAATCAAACTTATTAAGACTTGATTATTTGAAATGAGTTTCATGTAGACAATTGACCACCCAAGTTGACCGGCGATTCACGAACGTTAAAACTTGTAAAAACTATAAGTTGATATATATATATATATATATATATATATATATATATATATATATATATATATATATATATATATATATATATATATATATATATATATATATATATATATATAGTTAACATGATTTTATGATAGGTAAGTATCTCACTAGGTATATTAACAATGAGTTATATACATAAAATGAGACTATTGAATTAAGAAACTCGAAACGATATATATAAAGATTATCGTTATGACAACGTCTTACCAAGTACATATGTATCATATTAAGATATTGTTACACTATATTTAACATGATAAAATGATAATTATTTATATCATTAAGTATGTTAACAATGAACTACATATGTAAAACAAGACTACTAACTTAAGGATTTCAAAACGAGTTATATATATAACGATTATCGTTGTAACGACATTTTAATATATATATATATATATATATATATATATATATATATATATATATATATATATATATATATATATATATATATATATATATATATATATATATATATATATCGTATTAAGATATATTCATACACCATGTTATCATGATAATATGATAATTTAAAACCTCACTAAATATAATAAACAATGGGTTAACTACATTAAATAAGATCGTTATCTTAAAGGTTTCAAAAACAACACTTACATGTAACGACTAACGATGACTTAACGACTCAGTTAAAATGTATATACATGTAGTGTATTAAGATGTATTAATAAAATTTTGGAAGACTTCAAGACACATATCAAAACACTCATACTTATCAAAGTTGGTCACAATTACACTCTCATTCGTTTTCATCAACAATTCTACTCGTATGCACCCGTATTCGTACTCGTACAATACACAACTTCTAGATGTATTTACTATTGGTATATACACTCCAATGATCAGCTCTTAGCAGCTCTTGTGAGTCACTAACACATGTGAGACCCATCATTTGGCAACTAGCATGACTCATGAGCAAGGAAACAAAACAAGAACTCCTTTTAACCCCACTCACCCTTCACCACTCACCACCCACTCCATTTCACTTCCAATTCTCTTTCTAATTCTCTCTCAACACCTACACACACTTATGAATGAATTTTTCCAGTAACTAATCATCATCTTCATAAAAAATTACTTCAAGAATCAAGCTATAATCATCATAGGAAGAACACTTCAAGAACACTTCAAAAATCCTTTCAAGTTTACTAGTTTACTTCCAAGCTTTCTAATCTATTCCAAGTAATCATCTAAGATCAAGAAACCTTTGTTATTTACAGTAGGTTATCTTTATTATTCAAGGTAATATTCATATTCAAACTTTGATTCAATTTCTATAACTATAAACTATCTTAATTCGAGTAAAAATCTTACTTGAACTTGTTTTTGTGTCATGATCCTACTTCAAGAACTTTCAAGCCATCCAAGATCCTCTGAAGCTAGGTCATTTCTTGTCACTTCCAGTAGGTTTACCTACTAAACTTGAGGTAGTAATGATGTTCATAACATCATTCGATTCATATATATATAACTATCTTATTCGAAGATTTAAACTTGTAATCACTAGAACATAGTTTAGTATATCCTAAACTTGTTGTAAACAAAGTTAATACTTCTAAATTAACTTTTAAAATCAACTAAACACATGTTCTATATCTATATGATATGCTAACTTAATGATTTAAAACCTGGAAACACGAAGAACACCGTAAAACCGGATATACACCGTCGTAGTAAAACCGGGGGCTGTTTTGGTTTGGATAATTAAAAACTATGATAAACTTTGATTTAAAAGCTATTCTTCTGGGAAAATTATTTTTCTTATGAACATGAAACTATATCCAAAAATCATGGTTAAACTCAAAGTGGAAGTATGTTTTCCAAAATGGTCATCTAGACGTCGTTCTTTCGACTGAAATGACTACCTTTACAAAAATGACTTGTAACCTATATTTCTGACTATAAACTTATACTTTTTCTGTTTAGATTCATAAAATTAAGTTCAATATGAAACCATAGCAACTTGAATCACTCAAAACGGATTTAAAGCGAAGAAGTTATGGGTAAAACAAGATTGGATAATTTTGCTTGTTGTAGCTACGTGAAAATTGTAACAAATATATACAAATCATAACTTAACTAACTTGTATTGTATTATACATGTATTCTAACATATATTATGTAATCTTGGGATACCATAGACACGAATACAATGTTTTGACATATCATATCGACCCATCTATATATATTATTTGGAACAAACATAGACACTCTATATGCAATAATGCTGGAGTTAGCTATACAGGGTTGAGGTTGATTCCAAATTAATATATATATTTTGAGTTGTGATCGAGTCTGAGACTTGTAGACACTGGGTCGTGGATTGATTCGAGATAATATATATTGCTTTATTTCTGTACATCTAACTGTGGACAACTAGTTGTAGGTTACTAACGAGGACTGCTGACTTAACAAACTCAAATCATTAAAACGCAATAAAAATGTTGTAAATATATTTTGATCATACTTTGATATATATGTACGTATTTGTTATAGGTTTGTGAATCAACCCGTGGCTAAGTCTTACTTCCCGGCGAAGTAAAAATCTGTGAAAGTGAGTTATAGTCCCAATTTTAAAAATCTAATATTTTTGGGATGAGAATACATGCAATTTTATAAATGTTTTACAAAATAGACACAAGTACGTGAAACTACTTTCTATGGTTGAATGATCGAAGCTGAATATGCCCCTTTTGCTTGGTAACCTAAGAATTAGTAAACCAGTCTACTAATTGACGCGAATCCTAAAGATAGATCTATTGGGCCCAACAAACCCCATCCGTTGTAGCGGATGCTTTAGTACTTCGAGTTTTTTTATCATGTCCGATGGATATCCCGAAATGATAGGGGATATTCTTATATGCATCTTGTTAATGTCGGTTACCAGGTGTTCACCATATGAATGATTTTTATCTCTATGTATGGGATGATGTTTACGAAAAATGAAATATGAAATCTTGTGGTCTATTATTATGATTGATAAATATATAGGTTAAACCTATAACTCACCAACATTTTTGTTGACGTTTTAAGCATGTTTATTCTCAGGTAATTGTTAAGAGCTTCCACTGTTGCATACTAAATTAAGGATAAGATTTGGAGTCCATGCTTGTATAATATTGTTTGAAAACTACATTCGAAGACATATATTGTTGTGTAATATTATTGTAAACCATTATGTAATGGTCGTGTGTGAACGCTATATTTTGATTATCATTATTTGATAATCGTCGTAATATTTTAAACCTTTATCGATAAAATAAAGGTTATGGTTGTTTTAAAAATCGAATGCAGTCTTTGAAAAACGTCTCATATAGAGGTCAAAACCTCGCAACGAAATCAATTAATATGGAACGTTTATAATCAATATGAACAGGACATTTCAATACGTCTGTTTTATAGTTCAGGCTAGGGTTTCTATACCTAGAACAGACGGGGATGTCAAGCCCTATGGATCCATATACAACTATTCGCGCCCACCAGTTCTTATAACCGGCAGCTACTAGTTACCAAAGCTAAGGAATTTTTGGTTCAGACTCAGTGTAGAATTAAGTATGTACTTGTATCCATTGCGTTTAAAATAAAGTGCATGTTTCTCAGCTCAAAAATATAGATTGCAAAAGCAATTAAAAAGGGAGCAAATGAAACTCACCTTAGCAGCACATAAGGTCATTCACCGAAATGTGACCGAAACTTGGAATGCAAAATAACCGTAGATCTCAACCTAGAGAACATATGTTGGCCAATACATGTCTAACAAGCTAGGTCAGGTCATAGTGTATCACAATCCTAATGCTCGAGACCGACATGCAAAAGTTAACAAAAGTCATCTCAAAAAGTCAACTTGACCCAATATGATCTTTAAATCTATACATGTTTATTAACATAGTATAAGTCTTGATAATTGAACAAATTTATAGTTTATCAAACTCAAAATATTACTTATTTCAGGAGTTATATTATATTTGAATTATCGTGGCAATCGAAAATATTTTATTATTTCACATAGTTTTTCCAATACTTGTAGAATCAGATTATAATGTTTATAAAGCTTTAAAACATGATAAAATGGTCAACTTTGACAATTGTTCAACAAAACGAGACGTGCCTTATATAGAAATTCATTTATTCGATTAGTAATATCTAAAAATCCAATTTATCAATCTCATAGACAAGTTGTTTAAATATTAGTTTACAGTTTCAAACACAATTTCAATTAACATCAAACATAATTCAGTTGACCATATCTTTTAATCCGTTCATCGTAATCACGCGATTTCTAAATGAAAAGTTATTAATTTTTCGATAGCTTTCCAATGACATGCATATCATATACTTTATATCAGTAGCATATGTATCAAATTCGTGATTCATCATAAACTAGCTAACGACAAAATTAAAGCATACAAGCATGTATAAACATATATACTCGAGCACTAGACCTGGATACACTATTAATGTATAAAAGCTAAGATATGAATGCTCACGTATCAATATCGTAATTCAATATTGTAGGAAAGTACGTAGACGCAACGGAGATGATAAACACTAGGTTTGACTTGCGAACAATACCCATGAACATTACCCATAACCTCCATAGCTATAACCCATAGTTTCCTTAGCTTTGACTCATTTGAAAACTCGGTTTGAAATCATTTGAGCAGTACTTCATCGTAGTATTTTATGTATAATACTAATAATAATAATATTAATACTACTGATAATAATAATAAGATTAATAATAATATTAATCTTAATAATAATAATAATAATAATATAAATATAAATATAAATATAATACAGAGTAATTTATGTGTGTGTGTGTGTGTGTGTGTCGAAGCAGAAATGTGCGAGCTTTATAGATGTTTGCTGAGATTGATCCCCATGCGATCGCATGGGTTTCACGCCCATTTGCCATGCGATCGCATGGCCAGCTGGTACGCACCAAATATGTTTTGTTTTCTTGTTTGTCGACATATTATTCAATGTAGCAAATAGTGTTTACTGTAGCAAATAGTGTTTACTGTAGCAAATAGTAGTTACTGTAGCAAGTCGCTTTTTTACTGTAGCAAATAGTGTTTTACTGTAGCAAAGTCGTTTTTACTGTAGCAAATAGTGTTTACTGTAGCAAAGTCATTTTAACTGTAGAAAATAGTGTTTTACTTGTTCATCTTAAACGTTTTAGTTAACTTATCTAAATATCAATCGAATCAATAAATGAATGTTACTATCGTTTACTAAATAACTTGAAATTATATATATATATATATATATATATATATATATATATATATATATATATATATATATATATATATATATATGTGTGTGTGTGTGTGTGTGTGTGTGTGTGTGTGTGTGTGTGTGTGTGTGTGTGTGTGTGTATCTTTATTTAATATACATAAATCAATTTTTAAATACGCATTGCAAGTTATTTATGTATACTTAATATTCCAACTTATTGTATGTATATATATATATATATATATATATATATATATATATATATATATATATATAGATGTTCGTGAATCGTCGATCAATAGTCGAAGGTTAACTGAATATATAACATTAGTTCAAAAATTTTGAGAATCAATATTACAGACTTTGCTTATCTTGTCGAACTCATATAAAGATTAAGTTTAAATTTGGTCGAAAATTTCTGGGTCGTCACAGGGTCAGGCTAGAACCCTAATTTGGAAGAGCCGTTTTGGCGATTCCCATACATAGGGGAGATCATGCTCGATCTCCCCTGGCCAACCGATGTTTCTCCATTTAAATCAATTGTAAGTGTAATGTTTATATCAATAATATTGATTTATGTTTGATTCATCGTGTTTATCTCTTCCGTCTTTGATCTTGCTCATATATGGTTGTTATTGATCCGTAACCGGACCAACAAATTGGTGTCAGAGCTGGTACAACCGAGCTCGTGATTGAATCAAAGGTAAAAGACGTTAATTGTGCTGCAAATTCGTTTTTAGATCTCACAGTTGACTTTTGTTGACTTTTTATGGCTTTTGAAAATCTAGATCGAATTAGAAAAAAGTGTTTTAGTAGAAAGATTGGAAATCACATTGTAAATGTTTACTCAAAATATGACAACCCGGAAATTTCCGACTAAATTTAAACCTAAACTTCGACAAATACTGACGATTCACGAACAATTATTTGTAAATAATTACACAATTATTTGATATATTAATATTATTATTATTAATATCCTTTTTAGCAATATATCAATAATTAATATCATTATTATTAATTATAATTAAACTTATCATTTTTATTGTCATATTAATATTATTACCATTTTCTATTTTTATCATCATTATTATTTGTTATTTTTAGTATTATTATTATTATTATTATTATTATTATTATTTGTACTATTATTATCATTTTATTATTATCATTAATAATTGTTATTAAACTTAATTATCATTATTAAGTTTATTATTACTAGTATTAACATTACTAATACTATTATTATTATTGTTATTATTATTAATTATAATTAAGATTATCATTTTTATTATTAATATTGTCATATCAATATTATTATCATTATTTACCATTAATAATATTATTATTATTATTAATATTATTATCATTATTATACTTAATATTAATTATTATTATTATCATTATAATTATTATGATTTATATTTATTATTAATATTATTATTATAAAAAAAATATGAAACAGACTAATTAAGTCGTGAGAAATTTTTATCAAATCGCGATGAATTCTTTTATTCTTATACTGGTTTTAATTTTGGTTTTTATCAATCTCCTTATTATTTTATACGACACTTGCTGAATATTAAAACAGAAATTTAAATAAAAAAAGAGCTCGTATCCTGTATTTGACTTATTTTGCCAAAAATTCAAAACCGAATCAATTTTAAAATCTATAAATGTAGCGTTATTAGA
Organism: Rutidosis leptorrhynchoides; assembly: GCF_046630445.1. Taxonomy (NCBI): domain Eukaryota; kingdom Viridiplantae; phylum Streptophyta; class Magnoliopsida; order Asterales; family Asteraceae; genus Rutidosis; species Rutidosis leptorrhynchoides. The sequence goes on from NC_092334.1 coordinate 16,133,537, forward strand.
AATCTCATACTCGATCTTTCTGCAAAGTTTCAAAAGCCAATTCTCAAAATCAAAGTCGAATTTTCGAGTCAAAGTTATAGTTTTTAAAAGTCAACTCAATGTTCATCATGAAATTCGAAGTCATGTTGATGTTTTTGTTTCAATTGATGATTCGTAAAGGTTCTAGGAACAATTTAAAACAAATTTCGTGTTGTAATCATAATCTAAAATAGTCCAAATTTCATATTCGATGCTTGAGTTCTTGGTGTTCTTCGAAGATGATGCTGCTGCTGTTTAACTTTTTTGTTTCTTACATGTTGATCAAATCCCCACATCCAATTAATACTGTTTCATTAGCACATTTTAATTCAACATTAAAACGTGTTATTTTGATGGTCCTTGTCGATTGTTTTAGAGAAGGAGGAGAAGAAATAGGGAAATAGATAATATAAGGTTTATATATATATAGAAACTGATTTAATACAAGAAAGCAATGACAGTGTAATGGTTAAAGGGTGATGTCGGGGAACGAGAGGTCGCGGGTTCGAGTCCCGATCATGGCAGTTTATTTTTTTTAAAACCTATTCTTGTGAGGTATACTTTTACTATTATTATTATTATTATTATTATTATTATTTCATTATTATTATTATTATTATTATTATTATTATTATTATTACTAATATTATTATTATTATTGTTACTAGTAGTAAAAGTATTATTAGTATTACTAGTATTATTATTATAATTATTAGTATTATCATTATAATTATTGGTATTATTGAAACTATCATTATTATTATCGTTTTAAATATTACTATCATTATTATGATTAGAATTATTATTATTATTATTATTATTATTATTATTATTATTATTATTATTATTATTATTATTATTATTATTATTATTATTTTGAAAACAATACAAACTATTATTATCATTGTTATTAGTACTAGTATCATTTTATATAAGTATTATTATTAATGTTATCATTATTATTATTACTAACATGACTACCTTTATTAGCATTATTATTATTAAAAAGTATTATCATTTTTACAAAAATTATTATTTTTGCTATCATTAGCACTATAGTATTATTATTTTTACTACTAACATCACTCTTATTATTACTAATACTATGATTATTATTGTAGATATTACAAAAATTATTAATATCATTACTACTATAAACATATAACATTTTAATTATTATAAGAACTTTCACTTTTACAATTATTATAATTATTATTATTAATTTTACACCTTATTATGATTATTATCATTTTTACTTCCAGTATTATTATTATTACAAAATAATACAACTCTTTATTCATTAACATTATTAATAATATTTTATCAAATAAATACTTATATGTAGAATATATACATAACAGTATATATATATTTATAAAAATATAATAACTAATATATATATATATATATATATATATATATATATATATATATATATATATATATATATATATATATATATATATATATATAACTTATTCGATTACGAGTATATGTGTTAATATATATACTTGATATAGGTTCGTGAATCCGAGGACAACTCTGCAATTGTTCAGTGCCATCATACACATATTTACTATGAAATACGAAATACAGTATCGTGAGTTTTCATAGCTCCCTTTTTATATATTTTTGGGCTGAAAATACATGCGCAACTTTTATAACTGTTTTATACGTTAGACACAATACCAACTGTTAAACTATGTTATACCCGACTATGTCCGACTAAGACCCTACAGTGATATTTTTAATTGCTCGTTGAATGCATTCTTAATTATTGGGGGTAGGCCTATCGGGAGTAACGTCCCCGATACATTTGACTAAGTCTTTGTATTACCTAATAATGAAATTAAACCGACAAGTATAGACACAACTTGTCATTGGGGCAAACTTTGGATCTGCGAACTGACATAACTTTTGGATCTGCGAGATCTACTTCTATATTAAATCTTGTGGTCTATATCTATTACTGAAATCATTATTTATGATAAACCTATGAACTCACTCAACCTCGTGTTGACACTTTAAAGCATGTTTATTCTCAAGTACTTAAGTATTGCTTCCGCTGTGTATTTGCTAATTGAAAGCAACATTTCAACGAGTCATTCATGGATAATTTGAAAGACTTGCATTTGCTAAACTGATGATAATTGCTTGCTATGCTTGGAGTCTTCATCACATATCATATCAACTAAAGACATTTAATGCATTGTTCATTAAATACAATGTAATATATTTATCTTCCACTGCAAAACTCAATATAACGTCTCATATAGAGTCGTTCTCGTTTATACAACTGTGATTTGATATAATTAGTCACAAATACCCCAGGCCCTATTTGGGGGGGGTGACAGAGATTGGTATCAGAGCCTTTGTTGTAGAGAACTAGGATTGCATTTTATGTGTGCCTTATACAATTAGGTACCTTAGCAATGTAGGACTACAACTTTCCTTTACCATAGTGCCTTTAATTGTTGCCTTTAAATTGCTAAATGCTACACTATACTTTAGAAACTTTACTTATCTTAGAATGCCAAGCCAACCTAAGAACTCTGCTCACTTTCGTAAGTACTATCCAATTCCGCCACGGCATTTAAATGCAACACCATGATTTCAGAAATTCTTGATAATCCTATGTCATCTATCATGGTTTTGTGTATTACATATGTATTACATGAAATATTATCCATGATTTTTTGAAACTCCTATAATTGTTACTATTCATACTCAAACGTATATAACTTCCTGTTATATCACGTACCTATATGCCTTATGCCTTTATGCATCGGTTTAGGAATCGGAAAATGTCATTGGGTTATCACAGTATACGAATTGAAAGTCTTTAATCGAAAGATTATCAGACTACATACTTATCATTTTATGATCTCGACACGTCATACAACCATTATTGGAGTATAGACAAATCATATCTTATCATATCTTATCATATCTATCCCAATAGACTTTGTCTAACACTTTTCCTAAATTTCCTCCGTAAATTATGGAAATCTTTTTGCTATATATATACGTATACAAGGAGACGAATATATCATACAATATTCAACACCCATTTCATATCAAACCCTAATTCCAAACACATAATATGGATTCTTCGAACTCCTCGAGCTCCAATGGCAGCGTAACCGGAACATACGAACCAATCAGCCATCATCTATTCTGGATGAATTGGGGATGGGTTCGTAGTCGACTTAATCAATGGAGAAGTGAAGAAGGAGATCCTTTCCACTCATCAAATTGCCCTATTGGCGAAGAACCTAAAGAACTTACCGGTGAACCAATCCGAAACACTATTTTCACCCTCATTTCCAGGATATCCTGTCACGAATATATAATATCTAGAATCCTAGATCTTATTCATCCGCTAGTCCGAACCGCCAATCATCCCGAAGTAAGAAAAGAAGTCAATGAGCTTCGCGCTCGAGTGGTGGCTCTGGAGAATATGGTGCGAATTCTACAAGTATCAGCAGCATAACCAGCACCACCAGTGCCATCAGCATCACCACCAACAGCATCAGCTTCACTAACAACAACATCCGCATCTCACGCCTCAACATCACACTCAGTACCTCGGATATCAACATCATATGCCCCAAAGATATCAAGGAATATTAGTAATAATGAGTTAAGATGTATTGACTCATTATTCCCGAAGAATTATATATGTATACTTTATATATATATATATATATATATATATATATATATATATATATATATATATATATATATATGGTTTAATAAATCTTTTCATACTAAGCTATTAAGTGTGAATCTTAACTAGTATGTACTGCTTGGTTAATTCATATCACTAATATGCCATGATGTACATCCTTCGTTAATAACTTAACAATCGTAAATCACTGCTTCAACACTATGAACTCCATTTCATAATAAATCAAGTGTGTTATTCGAATACGTTTGATTTTACACTTTCATTATCGAAGTACTCGAAACTTTTTAGAAAACATTATTCGTGCCTTGCAAAGTTCACAAGAATTCCATAAGCATTAACATCATATACCGAGGTATATCAATAACAATGAACGATTAAGTATTGATTCATAACTTCATTAAAGAAATATTCCGCGATGATTATGTAATCTCTAAACTTTTGGAGATTATTTATTCTCGTTTCAACCGTAAATCAAATGAGTTTAATATTATATTAACTCATTAAATCCATAATTACATATGAAGAATACATATATGAACGTATATCTTCATAAGGATTGTAATTCTTTTGTACAAACTGTTAATTGTGAAAATATTTTAACGGGTAGGTAATACCCGAGAAATATTTATATCTCACATTAATATGCTACATTGTACATTCTTCAATTCTGATTCAATAATCAGTAACTATACTACTTACATCCACATATATAACCGTTCACTAAAGAACAACCATTTTCAATTACATATTCTGATTTTGACATATCGGAATTTAAGTAAAGCTTTAGCAAGTGTTATCTTCCTAAAGATCACTACATTCATGAATTATATTCATTCATATTCTATGATGAATTATCACATCAAACCACCGAAATTATCATTCATTACTTTTGAAATCAACAACGCCTATTCGTCAACCATTAGATCCGTTGACGATTACAATCAGCATTTAATCATCTAAAAATAAAATTTCTTGAAACACCTCAGATTGATAATCAATGATTCAGATTCGTTAACCTTGAGAATGCTGACGAAGCAGCAAAAGCTATAGATGGTCTTAATGGCCGAAAGTTTGATGATAAAGAATGGTATAAGCTCAGATTTGGAACTGGAAAACAGATTGAGCAAACTATGAAGGAGGCTGTGGACAAATCACAAAGACTAAACCTGCCTTCAAAGAATCCAAATGATTCAGTATCTAGTAAAGTCATTAACGAATACCTTACTCCTGACACTAAACCTTTACGGACAAATCTTCTTTATCGTCCTTCGATATTAGAAATTCTAAGATATTATCATATCTTTCGTTATAAATATCCTCTATATTTCTGAAGATATCTTCATAACGATTCTTGTCCACAATTAATTATCTATTTGTGATATCATAAAGGAAACTGTTTAGTTTCTATATAATGTAACATACAAGTTTAAATTATGAATGATTTGAAATAGTGTTGGGAATTGAAGCATGGGTTAGTATAATATAATGACGTCAGGCCAACGTGATTATATTACAGTAAGTCATGCTAAATTTTTAATGGAAGATGATGATTCATAGACCTTATAATCATCATTTGCCATGTTACACGACTCTTACATTCTACTTAATCTCTGAACATATCAAGAAAATATATTCTTGATAGTTCTATTCTCAGTGATTCTGATAATTTAACAAATCAAATCATGATATTACGTTCCTTTCTACTTAGAACATTAGGTTCATTCGAAACTTCATACTTACAAATTCTGGACCATTACTTGTTGTACTTAGAGTTGAGAAGAGAATAAAAAGGCAAAGAGCTCCGACATATAAGGGAAAATATAAAGTTCGATAATGACACCGAAATTACAAACCGTGTATATCAATACGTATTGCAACATAAAGACACGGGAGAATTAAAAACATTATAACCCCAAGGGAATAGTAGAAGAAAACAAATTCATCTGGTGGTAAATGAAAAAGAAGAATGACTGTATATATAGTCAATATATAACAAGGATCAGAACTGGATTAAGCATTTCCTTAATCTTTGAAAGTATGAATTGAGGAAGAAAGTATAGAAGTGGTGAAGATAATGAAAAGGAAGAAGCTAATTTATAGAAAAATTCTAAACACAGCAATCGAGGAAATTCACCGCATTTAATCAAAGAAAATCTCAACTTCCGTAAATACCGGAGAATCAAATCTTATAGATTAAGAATATTTCCTTTAATCCCTTAAATTCCGGAAATCAATTGTGACTACGTCAAAAGTTAAGGCAAACATTTAATTTTCTCATTCACTCTTTTACGATAGCTTCGTTTATACTCTTCCTGTAATCGAATCGTTTCATCCATATTACCCAATGTTGATAAAACTCTATTTTTCAACTCATATTCATCATTCTTGTTGTAAACAATGACGATCTATATCAAATTTTATGACCGTGATTTTCACGTACATCTCTCTATTTGTCTGCCTAATATTGTGGCATAAACGCTCAAGATTTTAAATGAGCTCAATATTATTCATAACACATTTCATGTGTTCAGTTTACTAAAATGCTTATATAGCACCATCATCCCTTCTGAGGATAACCTAGTCAAATGACACTCTTGTTAATCCTTTAGACAACCTCCGCATTAATGATAAAATGCACTTCATAGAAGAACCTGTAGAAATTATGGTTCTTATGACTTAAACACTTGAAACAAAATAATATTCTATCCGTTGGAATTCACGAAAGGCCCCGAACATACCTGGGAACGTGAAGACCAAATAAAACGTAAATATCCTCGTCTATGTACGAACAACGCCGATTGATGGCAACAACCAAATTTCGGGACGAAATTTATTTTAACGGATAGGTACTATGACAACCCGGAAATTTCTGACTAAATTTAAACCTAAACTTCGACAAATATCGATGATTCACGAAAAATTATTTGTAAATAATTACACAATTATTTGATATATTAATATTATTATTATTAATATCCTTTTTAGCAATATATCAATAATTAATATCATTATTATTAATTATAATTAAACTTATCATTTTTATTGTCATATTAATATTATTACCATTTTCTATTTTTATCATCATTATTATTTGTTATTTTTAGTATTATTATTATTATTATTATTATTATTATTATTATTATTATTATTATTATTATTATTATTATTATTTGTACTATTATTATCATTTTATTATTATCATTAATAATTGTTATTAAACTTAATTATCATTATTAAGTTTATTATTACTAGTATTAACATTACTAATACTATTATTATTGTTATTGTTATTGTTATTATTATTAATTATAATTAAGATTATCATTTTTATTATTAATATTGTCATATCAATATTATTATCATTATTAACCATTAATAATAATATTATTATTATTAATTTTATTATCATTATTATACTTAATATTAATTATTATTATTATCATTATAATTATTATGATTTATATTTATTATTAATATTATTATTATTATTATAAATAAAAAATATGAAACAGACTAATTAAGTGGTGAGAAATTTTTATCAAATCGTGGTGAATTCTTTTATTCTTATACTGGTTTTAATTTTGGTTTTTATCAATCTCCTTATTATTTTATACGACACTTGCTGAATATTAAAACAGAAATTTAAATTAAAAAAAAAAAGAGCTCGTATCCTGTATTTGACTTATTTTGCCAAAAATTCAAAACCGAATCAATTTTAAAATCTATAAATGTAGCGTTATTAGAAATCTCATACTCGATCTTTCTGCAAAGTTTCAAAAGCCAATTCTCAAAATCAAAGTCGAATTTTTGAGTCAAAGTTATAGTTTTTAAAAGTCAACTCAATGTTCATCATGAAATTCGAAGTCATGTTGATGTTTTTGGTTCAATTGATGATTAGTAAAGGTTCTAGGAAAGATTTAAAACAAATTTTGTGTTGTAATCATAATCTAAAACAGTCCAAATTTCATATTCGATGTTTGAGTTCCTGGTGTTCTTCGAAGATGATGCTGCTGCTGTTTAACTTTTCTGTTTCTTACATGTTGATCAAATCCCCACATCCGATTAATACTGTTTCATTAGCACATTTTAATTCAACATTAAAACGTGTTATTTTGATGGTCCTTGTCGATTGTTTTAGAGAAGGAGGAGAAGAAATAGGGAAACGGATAATATACGGTTTATATATATATAGAAACTGATTTAATACAAGAAAGCAATGACGGTGTAATGGTTAAAGGCTGATGTCGGGGAACGAGAGGTCGCGGGTTCGAGTCCCGGTCATGGCAGTTTATTTTTTTTAAAACCTATTCTTGTGAGGTATACTTTTACTATTATTATTATTATTTCATTATTATTATTATTATTATTATTATTATTATTATTATTATTATTATTATTATTATTATTATTATTATTATTATTACTAATATTATTATTATTATTATTGTTACTAGTATTAAAAGTATTATTATTAGTATTACTAGTATTATTATTATAATTATTAGTATTATCATTATAACTATTGGTATTATTAAAACTATCATTATTATTATCGTTTTAAATATTACTATCATTATTATGATTAGAATTATTATTATTAGTATTATTATTTTGAAAACAATAAAAACTATTATTATCATTGTTATTAGTACTAGTATCATTTTATATAAGAATTATTATTAATGTTATCATTATTATTATTACTAATATGACTACCTTTATTAGCATTATTATTATTAAAAAGTATTATCATTTTTACAAAAATTATTATTTTTGCTATCATTAACACTATAGTATTATTATTATTTTTACTACTAATATCACTCTTATTATTACTAATACTATGATTATTATTGTAGATATTACAAAAATTATTAATATCATTACTACTATAAACATATAACATTTTAATTATTATAAGAACTTTCACTTTTACAATTATTATAATTATTATTATTAATTTTACACCTTATTATGATTATTATCATTTTTACTACCAGTATTATTATTATTACAAAATAATACAACTCTTTATTCATTAACATTATTAATAATATTTTATCAAATAAATACTTATATGTAGAATATATACATAACAGTATATATATATATATATATATATATATATATATATATATATATATATATATATATATATATATATATATATATATATATATATATATATATATATATATAACTTATTCGATTACGAGTATATGTGTTAATATATATACTTGATATAGGTTCGTGAATCCGAGGACAACTCTGCACTTGTTCAATGCCATCATACACATATTTACTACGAAATACGAAATACAGTATCGTGAGTTTTCATAGCTCCCTTTTTATATATTTTTGGGCTGAGAATACATGCGCAACTTTTATAACTGTTTTATACATTAGACAAAAGTACCAACTGTTAAACTATGCTATACCCGGCTATGTCCAACTAAGTCCCTACAGTGATATTTTTAATTGCTCGTTGAATACATTCTTAATTATTGGGGGTAGGCCTATCGGGAGTACCGTCCCCGATACATTTGACTAAGTCTTTGTATTACCTAATAATGAAATTAAACCGACAAGTATAGACACAACTTGTCATTGGGGCAAACTTTGAATGTTTAGTCTAAATATCACGAACTGGCATAACTTTTGAATCTACGAGATCTACTTCTATATTAAATCTTGTGGTCTATATCTATTACTGAAATCATTATTTATGATAAACCTATGAACTCACTCAACCTCGTGTTGACACTTTAAAGCATTTTTATTCTCAGGTACTTAAGTATTGTTTCCGCTGTGTATTTGCTAATTGAAAGCAACATTTCAACGAGTCATTCATGGATAATTTAAAAGACTTGCATTTGCTAAACTGATGATAATTGCTTGCTATGCTTGGAGTCTTCATCACATATCATATCAACTAAAGACATTTAATGCATTGTTCATTAAATACAATGTAATCTATTTATCTTCCGCTGCAAAACTAATTATAACGTCTCATATAGAGTCATTCTCGTTTATACAACTGTGATTTGATATAATTAGTCACAAATACCCCAGGCCCTATTTGGGGGTGTGACACAAAATCTCAGGTTCGTATTCAAAGTATTCATCGAGTTATCAAAATTTTTTGATTTCGAATTTTTGAGACTGATTTTGATCGATTATGTAATTTTGGGTGTTTATTTGCAAAATCTGAGAATGGGTTAATGTTTACCGGGTCCTAATGATACTATCTGCAAGTTTTCATGAATTTTGGTTGTGTTTTGAGCATTTTGTCATGTCCCCCTCCGTGAACCACCATAGCCGCCACCACCTGAGCTCACCGGATTCTGGAAATTGAAGAACGAATCAGCTGAGGTTAGACCAATCGAGTGACAGCGTGTGAAAATCAATTGAGAAAGTTCAATCAGATTGATATTTTCAATCGGGTAAGGCGCTGTACGAATTCGGCTGACATTTTTATTAGGGTTTTTAATTTGGTGACCTTCTTGGGGAAGAAGAAAGGTACCAGCCATTAAAGACAAAATTATCGGGGATTTATGTTGCAATTTATTAAAGTTGAATTATTTACAAGCAGGTCCCTGTCAGTGGTTCCCCTGCCATCATTTTTGTCGGGTGTTATTTTCATTCAATCACAACCATCACTCTTGAAACCTTCTAGGAATCGGACCCTACATGTCTCCTCTCATGATCCCATTTATTTTCTTTTAAAGATGGTGGACCCTATGGCTAAAATTAGGAAAATTGATTCGTAGATTACATATTTTTTGGAGAAGATTTCATCAAGATAATGGGACCCACCACCTTTGACCATTAATGTATTTATTTCAAGTGGGTCCCACTAATATTTATACTTCCACCTTTAATTATTTGTTCATACAAAATTTTTCTATCGTATTATTCACTGAAATAATGTACAGATTTAATGGACAAATAAAAATACGAAACACGACGTAATAATGGGGTGTGTGAGAGAGAAAGAGAGGAGAGAGAGAGAGAGAGAGAGAGAGAGAGAGAGCAAGGAGAGAGAAAACTGAAAATCATCAATGGATGGGCATGATTGAGAAAGATCGATTCAGAGGGGGCTTCGGGGATCGACTGAAAAGGCTATTTGAAATCCAATTAACATCGTTCATGTTTTTTAATTTTCCAAAAAGTTGGGGTGTTTCCGATCTATGGCGTTCCTTCGAGCCATATGGAGATGTTCATGATGTATACATGGCGAGTAAGAGACTCAAGGGAGGTCAACGTTTTGCATTTGCTAGATTCAGTCAAGTACACGACTCAGATGTAATGATTGCTTCCCTTAAGAACATAATGTTTGACGGAAACCCTATTAGAGTTTTCAAAGCTTTCGAAAGAAGTTTCTGGGATGAAAAAGATTTTCCCAGCCTTGAAAGAGCTAGAGCAACTGGTAATGATCTGAGTGGCAGTAGAGTTCACAGTGGGTATTGGAATACATACAGGGACACGAGAAAATACAGAGATGTTGCAGTCAATCAAAAATTTGATCTTAGGGAACAACTCAGAAGGACAGATCTAAGGGAAAAATTAAATGAAAAGTCAAAAAATAAAGAAGAGGAATCGATGAAGAAAACGTATGTTAATGCTACAAACCGTTCTAATCATCTCACAAAGAGATCAGTGATCGGGATTGTTAATGACTGGGAACTCATCTCCCAGTTAAACGTGCTTAGTAGAGCAGAAGGTTTGAACGGTTGCGAGATCAAATACATGGGAGGTTTGGAAGTCATGTGGGTTTTTAATTCATCTTTTGAAGCAAAAAAGTTAATTAACAATAAAGATCACGCAATCTATCGTTGGTGCAAATATGTCAAAATTCTAGATGAAACACATATTCATACAGAAAGACTTGTAAGAATATGCATTAGTCAAATGCCAGTTTCATGTTGGAATGAGACTTGTTTCAAAGTTGTGGCAAATTTGTGGGGTGATTGTATTGGTCTGAAAAACTGCACGATAACTAAAGGTAATCAATGTTTGGATTTTGGACAGGCCATTATCCTTTCTAAATCCCAACACTCTATTGAAGGCGAAGCTATCCTATATGTTGGTAATAAAGAACATAAAGTCTATGTTAAAGAAGATCCCCATAATATTGTCTGTTTTGACAATGCAGATAGTAGTTATGAGGATGATGATATTGACACTAACACTATCAACATTGAGGAGTTCGTCAACAACAGGGAAGATGGTGAAATATATGAGTCCGAAGAAGAAGAAGATGAGTGTATAGATGACACATACGATAAACTGGATGACGATGATGGAAGTTTAAATCTTTTTAACCCGACACGTGATGATGAGGAAGATGACTTTAAAGCAGACGAGGTCCAAAAAAACAAATCAGTTTCAGATCATAAATTCGTAAATTCAACAAATTCTCCAGTTTCCGTTCAAAATTACGGCAATGATACCAACCGGAACAAGAGGTCAGATAGGGTAGACATTGAAGAGTCCAACTGTTTGGGAATTCGTGAACTTTTTAAAGAAGTCAATGTCGATAATTGGGAGGAAAGATCAAGCGTGCAGCGTAGTAATGATTGTTGTGGGTCTCCATGTTATGATTGTTATGGGGATTCCAACTCCCAAAATCATAATTGTGGTGGGCCCAAGGATAATGGTAAAAAAGAAATTCCTTCTCCTATCAAACGTGGGGTACCCAGTCCACAAAATAAATAATCTTCGTCCTATAATCATTATAGCCCTGTTGTAAAAGAAACAGCAGCCCATTACAGTCCAAGCCCAAATTATAAGAATAAGCACAGTCCACCCAAGAGTGTCATGGACTGCCAAGTGGACAATTTGGGCAGTAATAAAAATGATGTACTCAAATCAAACGAGGGGCTCTCAGGTCAAATTAAAACTAATGGTACCTGCTCTAAAATTAAACAATCGTTTGAGCAGTCTTCGCCTGGAAATGTGATAAAAGACACTGCATCTGGAAAAGGTGAACTACATCTCGAGAATAAAGGAGGTAAGAGGAAGAAGTGTTGTTGGTCAAGTATGCGACGTTGGAAGACGTCTTCGTGAATGATGAATATCAAAAAAAATGCTAGAAATCAGAAATCCGTGAATCATCCAATTCGTTCCAACTGTTCCTCCGGTGATATTCGTGATCCAAGTCGCAAACCTTCAATTGGGTGCTCGCAGAGCAGTAAATCTTCAGGTAACAACTCCTTGTCCTTTAATTCTATCGAAGTCCGGGAATACGGAAGTAAACTAGGACTTAGATGGAAGGAGAGAAAACCACAAATATAGGCTGTTCATACTCTTTCTTCGCTATTTTAGGTTTCAATGAAGATAATTTCCATTAATATTAGAGGTTTTGGTTTCCGGAATTCTGTAGATAAGTTTGGATGGATTCGTAAGTTACTAATTAAGGAGAAACCCAGTTTTATTGCAATTCAGGAAACTAGGCTTAAGCAGGTTAACCTTAGTTGGATCCAATCGTTATGAGGCTCTGTTAATTGCAATTTTGTACAAAAGGAAAGGATAGGATTAGCAGGAGGTCAATTGGTTATTTGGAATTCTGATCTTTTTGATGCTTGTGATACCATCAGTGATAATTGCGTCTTAGGAGTTATGGGTGTTTGGAAAGATACAAACACAATGGTAAATTTCTTAAACATCCATGGTCCTCATGATGACAATGGCAAAGTAAGATTATGGAATTCACTTTCAAAATTGTTAGAAAATGATGATGAACCATGGGTGTTGTGTGGGGATTTTAATGAGGTTAGAGAAGCATCGGATAGACTTAATTGTGATTACATAGAGTATCGGGCGAAACGTTTTAATGATTTTATCTCAGATAATCGATTGTTGGAAATCCCGTTAGGAGGTAGAAATTTTACAAGAATAAGTGATGACGGGTTGAAATTTAGTAAGATTGATCATTTTTTATGCACGGAGAAATTTTATAGTATGTGGAAAGATGTTTCGGCGGTCGCACTTGAAAGAAAATATTCGGACCATTGTCCGATTATGTTAAAAGATGAAGATAAGAATTTCGGCCCTAAACCTTTCAAAATATTCGACGCTTGGCTTGATGAGGACGGCGTAGATGATATTATCCGTGAAGCGTGGGATATTCCGGTACCTATTCTAGAAAGAAAAGATTATATGTTTCGCAACAAGTTAAAAAATGTTAAAAATACTTTAAAGGAATGGAGTATCAACAAATTTGGGGGTTTAGATTGTGAGATTGAGGCTTTGAAAACTATGTCGATGAATTATGAAATGAAAGCAGAGAATAATCTCCTTGATGAAACCGAAAGAAAGAATTGGTTAGTATGTAGAAAGAAATGGTTAGAAAAGGAGAAAGTAAAATCGAGTATGTTAAAACAAAAAGCGCGAGTTAAATGGAGTCTTGAGGGAGATGAAAACACCAAATATTTCCATTCGATCATAAACCGTAATAATAATAAAAATTCCATGAGAGGCTTAAACATTAATGGAGTATGGAATGATGAGCCAAATGATATCAAAGATGCAATTTACAATCATTTTAAGCATGTTTTTGAGGAGGTTGATGGTGAAAGGCCTAGCATGGAGAAACTTAATTACCCGTCTCTTTCATTGGATGAAGCTAATGCACTAGAGATACCTTTTGATGAAAAAGAAATTAAGGAAGCGGTCTTCGATTGTGGTAGTAACAAAGCACCCGGTCCCGATGGTTTCAACATGAGATTCTATAAAAAAATATTGGGAAGTCGTGAAAGATGATATAATAAGTGCAATCAGGTGGTTTTGGGATAAATGTGAATTTTCTCGGGGATGTAATGCGTCTTTTGTAACTTTGATTCCAAAAAAATCCGACCCATTAGGCTTAGGTGATTATCGACTCATTAGTCTAATTGGTAGTTACTATAAGATAATTGCAAAAATTCTATCCAATCGCTTACGAAAGGTAATCCCACTTCTCATCGGTTCGGAGCAAAGTGCGTTCTTAAAAGATAGATTCATTTTAGATGGCGTGTTGATTGTTAATGAAAGCATTGACTATTTAAAAGAAGCTAAGCAAAAAAGTATTGTTTTTAAGGTAGACTTCAAAAAAGCCTTCGATTGCTTAAATTGGAATTTTTTGCTAGAAGTGATGGAAAGTATGGGTTTCGGGCCAAGATAGAGAAAATGGATTCTTTCGTGTCTTAAAACCGCATCTATTTCCATTCTTGTAAATGGATCTCCCACTAAGGAGTTCTCGGCCGAAATGGGTATCCGACAAGGCGACCCTTTATCACCTTTTCTTTTTATTTTGGCCGCGGAAGGACTCAACATCCTGACAAAGGCAGCTACCGAGAATGATTTATTCAAAGGTGTTGAAATTGGGCGTGATAAGATTAACATATCGCATTTACAATATGCGGATGACACTATCTTTTTGGGTGAATGGAGTAGGGCAAACTTAAGAAACCTACAAAATCTCCTCAAATGCTTTGAATTAGCTTCCGGTCTAAAGGTTAACTACCACAAAAGTTGTCTATACGGAGTGGGAATTGGAGATGATGATCTAAATCGGGTTGCTTCACGAATGGGTTGTCAAGTTGGTGCTTTTCCGTTTAAATACCTTGGGTTACCAATTGGTGCTAATATGAAAAAATCTAGTAGTTGGAATCCGGTAATGGATAAAATAAAAGCAAAGTTATCAAATTGGAAAATGCGTTCGATGTCGTTTGGGGGAAGAATGGTTCTTATCAAGTCGGTCCTAAATAGCCTCCCTTTGTATTATTTCTCGATCTTTCGTGCCCCATATTGTGTACTCAAAATTCTTGAGAGTGTGAGGAGAGTGTTTTTTTGGGGCGGGTCGGAAGTAAATTCAAAAATTCCTTGGGTGAAATGGGAAAAAGTTGTATCCCCTTACGAAAATGGGGGTTTAAACTTTGGTCTTTTAAAAAGCAAAAATCTTTCGTTATTGGGAAAGTGATGGTGGAGGTTTAATACCGAAGCCGACTCACTTTGGACTAATTTGATTCGTAGCATTTATGGATCCCGAGGTGGTTTGGATTTAGGGCGCGAAGAAATTCGTTCCTTAAAACCAACCATTTGGCGGGATATTATTTTGGCAGGTACTATTATTGAAGAAATCGGAGTCAATTTCAAAAACGCATTCAAAATCAAAGTTAGCAGCAGCTCACGGTTACAGTTTTGGAACACAAATTGGTGTGGTTTTACTCTCAGCGAAAAGTTCTCAAGGTTGCACAGGCTAGAATCGTCAAAGCAGGTGGCAATTCGCGAAAGAATCGAAGATACAGAATCTGGAGCAGTTTTTCGAGGAGAATGGATCAGGGAACCAACTGGACGTACATGCAGCGAATTAGACCAACTGTCCAAAATCATCACAGACTACGGTTTCAACAGCAGCGGGGTGGACACGTGTATTTGGGCCAATTAACATAACGGTATCTTCACTGTACGATCTATATCCCTCCTTATTGATAAAGAAATTCTTGTGGAATCAACGATTAATAATGAAACATTATGAAATAATTTAGTTCTAAAAAAATTGGAGATCTTTGTATGGCGGGCTTGTCAAAAAAGGCTACCCGCTTTGACCGAGCTTGATAAAAGGGGTATTGATTTGCATAGTGTTAGATGCCCGTTGTGTGATGACGACCTAGAGACCGTGGATCATTCCCTAATTTTTTGCAAACATGTGTTGGAAATTTGGGATCGTGTATTTGCTTGGTGGGGGTTCCGTAATGTGATGACCCGGAGATTTCCAACCAAATTTAAACTTGATCCTTATATAATTTCGAAACGATAAGAAAAATCTGTAATGTTGAATCTCGAAAGTTTTGAAATCTATGTGTATGTAATCAATTACCCTTTAACTATGCCCGACGATTCATGAACAATTGTTTGTATGTATGAATATATATATATATATATATATATATATATATATATATATATTGTAAAAATAAATTAAAGTATACAAAATAATTTAAATTAATAAAATACAATATGATTAATTGAACTGAAAATATAAAGTAATATATAGGATAATTGAATTACTAATAAAATGAACATATGCATTTATATGAATATGATTTTTATGAATGATTAATGAGTATATATATATATATTGGAATATATGAAATGTATATTAATTATTCAATAAATGTTATATAATATATAATTATTAAATATTACATAATTAATAAGTTGTATATATTTAATACAAATACAAGTTAAGAATATAGTCAACATAATAACTTTCATTATTAATTACTAATACAATACTAATATCAATACCAGTATTAGCTTACTGAATATATTATAATTGTAATATAAGTATTATCAATTATTATAATTGTTTTTATTAAGTATAGTATTATAATTATTGTTAGTGTAATTATTATTGAGAATTATAAATATTATGACTATTATTGTTATCATTGCTAAAATCACTATTATATTATGATGAGTAGTAAAATTTCAATTTAAGATTATTATTTTTGTAACTACCATATTCATTAAAATCATCATTTTTATAAACATTCTTAGAAAATAATACAACTTATTATGTGTATCACTGATAATATTAATATTATCATTCTTATTAATGAGTATTATTAAATTTATTAAAAATTATCATTTTTATTAGTGTTAACATTATCATATTATTATTTATCAACTATTATTACTAATTCCTTTATTAAAAATATTATTGTTATTAGTTATATTATTATTAGTAATATTAATAGTCTTAATATAATTATACTGATTAATTCCTAAAATTTGCGAATTAGATACAGATATATATATATATATATATATATATATATATATATATATATATATATATATATATATATATATATATATATATATATATATATATATATATATATATTAGGAAATCAGTATTAGTTTTATTTAAGATTATTATTATTAGTATAATTATAAATAAATATAAATACTAATTATTAATTATTAATAATATTCATAAAGAGAAATTATATAGCTAGACTTAAGATCAGAAACCAATTTCAATTGTTATCTAACTATAGATAATTGGTCCCGTTCGTACAAATAAGAGAATAAGACAGTAATATGAATCCAAATTTCTGGTAACCATCGTTTTCTCTTTTTTATATTTTTTATATTTCTGTATCAAGCGAATATTTACATGTCGACTTCCATTGTGCTAGAAAACAATTAATTCCAGCTGTAAATGACATCAAATGACTTCACAAAATCAATTTCTATTTCATAAACACTCCAACAGCTTATAATGATCGGGTTTAAATAAAAAAAATGGGGAAGAACAGGCGAACTGCCCTGTTCTTGATTCATTCATCCAATACCTCGATTTCGAGTCAAAGTTAAAAATGTAACAATGCAATTATGTTCTAAATCTTTCATATAAACTTTCTGGAAAGTTTCATAATCCAATTTCTCGAATTGATGTCAAATTTACGAAGTCAAAGATTTTGAAAAATAAAGTCAACCGTTGTTCTTAAATCAAATTCGAGATATGTGATAAGGTTTGAGTTCAATTGATGATTCAGGCAGTTTCAAATGGTGATTTCCAACATAATTCATATTTTCATCTTAGTCTAAAAATGTCGTATTAATCGAATAAAATTTTGAGTTGTATTTATTTATTTTTTTTATAACAGCGATGCTGTTCTTGTATTACTTAAACTTTTTTATTTATTTTCTTTCGGGTATGATAATTCCCAATGAGTTTGTTAAATTGTTTCTGTGTAATTCCCAAACCTAAAACCGAATCATTAACTCAGTAGGAAAGTGATTTTGGGGTTCTGTCGAGTTGAAGTTGGAAGAAGAAGTAGCAGCAGAATAAAGTAGGCTAAATAAATTTAGGAAGGTAATTAAATCAGAAAAACAATCCAGCTTAGCTGGTTTAATGGAGTAACGGGGGAGCGAGTGGTCTCAGGTTCGATACCCGGCAAGGACATCTAATTTTTTTTAGGCGTGTTACAAGGTAACCATCCTATTTTCTTTATTGTTATTATTATTATTATTATTATTATTATTATTATTATTATTATTATTATTATTATTATTATTATTATTATTATTAGTATTATTATTATTATTATTGTTCTTACTAGTGCTAATTAATATTGTTAGAATATTATTATTACTAATATTATTACATATGTACTATTGTTATTATAATTATAATTATGATCATTATTATTATTATTATCATTATTATGAACATAATACAATTTATCAGTATAAATATTAATATTAGTATCATTCTATAAAATTGTTGGTATTATTATTATTATTATCAACAAAAGTATTGGTAATAAAATCATTAATGACGTTATCTTTTATTATTAGTATTATGATTATAGACACAACTATGAATGATATTATTATTATTATGATTACTAACTTATCTTTTTAAGTGCTATTATTATAATTATGATTTGGATTATTATTACAGATAAATATTTTGACCTAACATATATATGGTATTAATAGTTTATATATCTATATATATAAAACATATTAACATTAATTACACAAATACTTATATATAACAAACCAAAGAATTTTAGATATAATACTAACCACATATAAATATATATATATATATATATATATTAATATAATTAAATATATAGGTATTAATCATTTAAATATATATACAACATAAATATATATAACTATATAAGTAATAACCATTTTCAAATATATATATACAAATTAAATAAATAATATATAAAGATATAGTATGTGAAATTGTTCGAGTACGGTTATATGTATTGATAAATATACAAATGATATAGGTTCATGAATTCAAGGCCAATTCTGCATTGTTCAGTTGTTCAATATTGCTATATGTATTTTTACTACAAAATACAGTATGGTGAGTTTCATTTGCCCTTTTTACTCTTTATGTTTTTGGGCTGAGAATACATGCAAATGCTTTATTAACTGTTTTACAATATTTATATGCGTGAGTTTCATTTGCTCCCTTTTTATTCATTACATTTTTGGACTGAGAATACATGCAAAATGCTTTATTAACTGTTTTACAATATTTATATGCGTGAGTTTCATTAATATTTTTTTTAAATGCTTTTGCAATATATATTTTAGGGACTGAGAATACATGCGCTGTTTTTATAACTGTTTTACGAAATAGACACAAGTAATTAAAACTACATTATATGGTTGAATGATCGAAATCGAATATGCCCCTTTTTATTAAGTCTGGTAATCTAAGAATTAGGGAACAGACACCCTAATTGACGCGAACTCTAAAGATAGATCTATCGGGCCCAACAAGCCCCATCCAAAGTACCGGATGCTTTAGTACTTCGAAATTTATATCATGTCCGAAGGAGGATCCCGGAATGATGGGGATATTCTTATATACATATTGTGAATGTCGGTTACCAGGTGTTCAATCCATATGAATGATATTTTTGTCTCTATGCATGGGACGTATGTTTATGAGAAATGGAAATATGAAATCTTGTGGTCTATTAAAATTATGAAATGATTATTTATGCTAAACTAATGAACTCACCAACCTTTTGGTTGACACTTGAAAGCATGTTTATTCTCAGGTACGAAAGAAATCTTCCGCTGTGCATTTGTTCATATTAGAGATATTACTTGCTGTCATTCATGACATATTTCAAAAGATGTTACATTCGAGTCGTTGAGTTCATCAAGATTATTATTAAGTCAATTATATTTGGATATATTATGAAATGGTATGCATGTCTGTCAACTGTCGATGTAATGAAAGTTTGTCGTTTAAAAACGAATGCAATGTTTGTAAAATGTATCATATAGAGGTCAAGTACCTCGCGATGTAATCAACTATTGTGAATTGTTTATAATCGATATGGATTTCCTCCAGATGGATTAGGACGGGTCCTTTCAGTTGGTATCAGAGTGATGGTCTTAGCGAACCAGGTCTACATTAGTGTGTCTAACTGATAAGTCGTTAGGATGCAATAGTGAGTCTGGACTTCGACCGTATCTGCATGTTAAAAGTTTTGCTTATCATTTTTGTCGGAAATCATCTGCTTATCATCCTTAGAAAATTACTTGCTTATCATTCTTAGTCTAGACACATCTTACTGCAATGATTGCATGAATAATGTATAGACATATCTTAATGTATCTGCTACTTCATATCTTAGCGTACCTGTTATTGTTACATTTACCTGACAGCTTCCGTAGATTCCTCCGTAACTTATGGGATTTTAGTATTATATATGCATATGTAAATTATGTATTGCAGGGTACTAATCTACATCCTATAATATATTTCTTATCGAAAATCCTTCATCTGATCGTACGAGATGAATCCCTCAACCAGTTCGAGTCCTTTAGATTCCGATAGCTATTTCGATAGTTTTTCCGGCAGTTATTCCAACATAGAGTTTCACCTAAGCTCCGAAAGCAGTGTCACCCGAATGAATCAACCAATCATCCATCCCCAATTCATATGATGAGTTCGTAGTCGACTAAGTTAATGGAGACGCGAAGAAGGCGATCCCTTCCACCAACCGAATTCACCTCTTGACAATGAACCTGAAGCGTTTACCAGCGAACCTATCCGAAATACCATTTTCAGCCTCATTTTCAGGGTAGCTCGTCACGATTATATTCTATCTAAAATCCTAAACCTTATTCATCTGCTCGTTCCGACCGACAATCATCTTGGAATAATAGGAGAAGTCAATGAACTTCGCGCTCGAGTAATCAATCTGGAGAATATGGTACAAAATGTACCAGCTTCAGCAACATCACCGGCACCAACAGTACCATCAGTAACAGCACCAGTACCATCAACAATCCATGCCTCAACATCTCATTATGTACCTCGAGTATAATCATCATTCTACGTATCGTTCTACATCGATTACCTTCGTTCTTCATGACGATTAAGTAATCTCTAAATGTTTTAGAGATTATGTATTCTAGTTCTAATGGTAAACCAAATGAGTTTAATATCATATTAACTCATTAAATCCATGATTATATCTGAAGAAAATATAGATGTATATATATTTTCATAAAGATTGTAATTAAAAATTCTTTTGTACAAACTGTTAATGATGAAAATATTTTAACGGGTAGGTAATACCCGAGGGATATTTAGATTTCACATTAATAAGTTACACTGTATATTCTTTGAATCTGTTTCAACAGTCATATACTATCCTACTTACATCCACCGATATACAAATCCGTTCACCACAGAATAACGATAGACATCCAATTACATTTTGGATTTTGACCTATCAGAATCCAACAAGTGGCATAATGAAGAAATAATGGACACAATAAAAATTGATTAGAAACAGATTAATTAACAATATGAAATTCTATTAAGAAACCACGCTAACAAAATCCTGGCTAACTGTTCCTAGCTAACTGTTAATTCCGTATTACCATTTAATTATCGCAATTTATTTATCGCAGTTTATTTATCGCAATTTACATTCTCACAATTTTATTTATCGTCATTTAATTTCTATTATTTACTTTACGCACTTTATTTATCGTCATTTAATTTCTATTATTTATTTTACGCACTTTAAATATCGGGACACGTATACAAGGTTTTGACATATCATATCGACGCATCTATATATATTATTTGGAATCACCATAGACACTCTATATGCAGTAATGATCGAGTTCTGTATACAGGGTTGAGGTTGATTCTCAAATAATATATATACTTTGAGTTGTGATCGAGTCTGTGACATGTACACGGGTCACGATATTTAGTAATTAATTCGAATATTATATATTAAACTATATATAAATTATTAGACTATTAACTGTGGACTATCGACTGTGGACTAATAACATTGGACAATTAAAATGAATTAA
This sequence comes from Rutidosis leptorrhynchoides, assembly GCF_046630445.1. Classification (NCBI taxonomy): domain Eukaryota; kingdom Viridiplantae; phylum Streptophyta; class Magnoliopsida; order Asterales; family Asteraceae; genus Rutidosis; species Rutidosis leptorrhynchoides. The sequence continues at coordinate 16,156,134 of NC_092334.1, forward strand.
AAATATTGATTATAATATATGAAACTAAACAATTCTTCAAGTTTGCCACTTGATTTCGTCTTAAACCTCATTTGTATCTTCACGATTACATTCTGCGTTCAAACCTTTCATGATTCTTGAAAACACCTCAATCGAGAGGATGAACCAACCACACTTCATCTACGGAAGGAAAGATTTATGCATATAGTTATGCATTTGAGAAACTCTCGGCAACTGAGTAAAAGTTTAACACGTAGCTGCGTCAGATCCTTTGGCATTTATTAGCAAAAATAACTTTGCGATCCCTTTTCAAGGTAGCCAATTTTGTCACAGCTCCAACAAGTCAACTTTGACTTTTCATTTGAAGTAGCCTTATTATAATCCTGATATATACGATTACCCTTTTGATACCGGAGAATTCGTTTATATTCCACCACATTACCAGCAAATGTACCAGTAACCTTGTCGCTCCTTAGTTTAAATCCCTCCGACAAATCACTATATTTATCTATTGAAGTCTCATCATGTACTCATCCGCATCTTGTAACAAGAATTGCCATACCAATTACCGGAAATCAGCAATCAGTACTTTGAAAACTCACAGCATATCTACATCAACAGTTGTATGTATGACATTTATCTCTTAGAATTATGATCTCTCATTCTGAAATTCTGAAAAGCACTCAGTCACAAAATCAATACTCTGAACGTTGAAAAAAGCTGAATGAAGCAGCAGAAATCATAGATAACCGTAAACGACCTTAATCATCGGAAGTTTGATGATAAAGAATAGTATGTTGTAAAAGCTCAGAAAAGTTAGAACTGGAAAACGGATTGAGCTAATCACGAAGGAGACCAAGGACAAATACAAGGACTATACCATATATTCAAAGAATCCAGGTAATTCTGGATCCGATGAAACCTTCAACGAATATCTTGTTCCGTACTCATGTTAAAATCTTGCGGAAAATCTTCCTCATCAACCATCGAACTTTGAAATTCCCAAAATATCATCATAAATATCTTCGATATTTCTGAAGATATTTTTATAAATATTCTCGTCCGAAATTATATACATCTTCGTGCTTCCTGTGTATCATATATTGGAAACATTCAATAGAAAATTTAGTACCGAAAAGCAGATTATGCGAAACTATGAAGAAAGCCGTGGACAAATCACAAAGAATAAGTTTGACTTCAAAGAATCCAAATGATTCAATGTCTGCTAAAGTCTTTAGTGAATATCTTGCTCCTTACTCTAAACCCTTGCAGACAATAGTTTCTATCATCCTCTGATCTTAGATATTCTGAGATATTATCATATCTTTCATTATAAATATCCTCCATATTTTTGAAGATATTTTTATAACTATTCTTATCTGAAATCAGTAATCTCTTTGTGCTATCAGTATTACATCATATAGAAACTGTTAGTTTCTATATTCTGTAAACTTTCGAGCTTAAAATATGAATGTTATTGAAGTAATGTTGGGAACTGATGCATGAGATAGTATAATATAATGACACTTGATCAACGTGATTATATTAAAGTAAGTCATGCTGAGTTTCTAAATGGAACATGATGATTCACAGGTTATAACGTCATCGTGTGTCATGTTACATAACTCTTTCATTTTGATTAACTTCTGAACATATCAAGAAAATATATTCTTGATAGTTCTATTCTCAGTGATTCTGGTAATTTGACAAATCAAATCGTGCTATAACATTCTTTCTTGTTTATAACATTAAATTCATTCAAAACTCCTTATCTACGAATTCTGGACCATTAACAGAGATGTCCAATCATAAAAAGAAGAAACGAAGGGACAAAGCTCCAAAAGAAATAGAAAATTGGAGTATAAATTGCAGCAAAATAGGAGAGAGCATTAACCGTGGATGACAATGATTATAGAAAACGAAAGTAGGGATTTCAAAATATAAGAGAAAATATAAAGCCCGATAACAACACGGAGGTTGCAAACCGTGGATATTAATACGAATAGTAATATAAAGACACGGTATAATTAAGAATAGCATCATCCCAAGGTAATAATAGAAGTAATCAGATTCTTCTGGTGGAAGATTGAAAAGAAGGATGACAGGAATGATAATTAAGAAATATCAAGGATTAGAACTGGATTAAGCATTTTCACAATCTTTTGGAGGTATGAACTAAGAAAGAAAGTATTGGAATGGTGAGAATAATAAAATGGAAGAGGTAAATTTATAATGGAAACATCCGACAGAGCAATCGAGATAGATGATCGCATTTAATTAAAGAGATCTTAATTTCCATAAATCCCGAAGAATCAGATCTTATAGATGTCCTAGATTTTCTTTAAATCCCTTGAATTCCGGAATTCAATCGCGACTACGTCAAAAGTTATGAAAAAATCTCCATTTCTTCATCTCGATCTTTTGTGATAGCTTCATTCATACGCTTCGATTAATCAAATCATTTTATCTATACTACTCAATAATAATAAAACTCAATTTATCAACTCATATTCGTCATGAAAACATTTTTATTGTTAGCCATGACCACCTCACTCAAATTTCGGGACGAAATTTCTTTAACGGGTAGGTACTGTGATGACCCGGAGATTTCCAACCAAATTTAAACTTGATCCTTATATGATTTCGACACGATAAGAAAAATCTGTAATGTTGAATCTCGAAAGTTTTGAAATCTATGTGCATGTAATCAATTACCCTTTAACTATGCCCGACGATTCATGAACAATTGTTTGTATGTATGAATATATATATATATATATATATATATATATATATATATATATATATATATATATATATATTGTAAAAATAAATTAAAGTATACAAAATAATTTAAATTAATAAAATACAATATGATTAATTGAACTGAAAATATAAAGTAATATATAGGATAATTGAATTACTAATAAAATGAACATATGCATTTATATGAATATGATTTTTATGAATGATTAATGAGTATATATATATATATATATATATATATATATATATATATATATATATATATATATATATATATATTGGAATATATGAAATGTATATTAATTATTCAATAAATGTTATATAATATATAATTATTAAATATTACATAATTAATAAGTTGTATATATTTAATACAAATACAAGTTAAGAATATAGTCAACATAATAACTTTCATTATTAATTACTAATACAATACTAATATCAATACCAGTATTAGCTTACTGAATATATTATAATTGTAATATAAGTATTATCAATTATTATAATTGTTTTTATTAAGTATAGTATTATAATTATTGTTAGTGTAATTATTATTGAGAATTATAAATATTATGACCATTATTGTTATCATTGCTAAAATCACTATTATATTATGATGAGTAGTAAAATTTCAATTTAAGATTATTATTTTTGTAACTACCATATTCATTAAAATCATCATTTTTATAAACATTCTTAGAAAATAATACAACTTATTATGTGTATCACTGATAATATTAATATTATCATTCTTATTAATGAGTATTATTAAATTTATTAAAAATTATCATTTTTATTAGTGTTAACATTATCATATTATTATTTATCAACTATTATTACTAATTCCTTTATTAAAAATATTATTGTTATTAGTTATATTATTATTAGAAATATTAATAGTCTTAATATAATTATACTGATTAATTCCTAAAATTTGCGAATTAGATATATATATATATATATATATATATATATATATATATATATATATATATATATATATATATATATATATATATATATATATATATATATATATATATATATATATATATTAGGAAATCAGTATTAGTTTTATTTAAGATTATTATTATTAGTATAATTATAAATATAAATACTAATTATTAATTATTAATAATATTCATAAAGAGAAATTATATAGCTAGACTTAAGATCAGAAACCAATTTCAATTGTTATCTAACTATAGATAATTGGTCCCGTTCGTACAAATCAGAGAATAAGACAGTAATATGAATCCAAATTTCTGGTAACCATCGTTTTCTCTTTTTTATATTTTTTATATTTCTGTATCAAGCGAATATTTACATGTCGACTTCCATTGTGCTAGAAAACAATTAATTCCAGCTGTAAATGACATCAAATGACTTCACAAAATCAATTTCTATTTCATAAACACTCCAACAGCTTATAATGATCGGGTTTAATAAAAAAAATGGGGAAGAACAGGCGAACTGCCCTGTTCTTGATTCATTCATCCAATACCTCGATTTCGAGTCAAAGTTAAAAATGTAACAATGCAATTATGTTCTAAATCTTTCATATAAACTTTCTGGAAAGTTTCATAATCCAATTTCTCGAATTGATGTCAAATTTACGAAGTCAAAGATTTTGAAAAATAAAGTCAACCGTTGTTCTTAAATCAAATTCGAGATATGTGATAAGGTTTGAGTTCAATTGATGATTCATGCAGTTTCAAATGTTGATTTCCAACATAATTCATATTTTGATCTTAGTCTAAAAATGTCGTATTAATCGAATAAAATTTTGAGTTGTATTTATTTATTTTTTTTATAACAGCGATGCTGTTCTTGTATTACTTAAACTTTTTTTTTATTTTCTTTCGGGTATGCTAATTCCCAATGAGTTTGTTAAATTGTTTCTGTGTAATTCCCAAACCTAAAACCGAATCATTAACTCAGTAGGAAAGTGATTTTGGGGTTCTGTCGAGTTGAAGTTGGAAGAAGAAGTAGCAGCAGAATAAAGTAGGCTAAATAAATTTAGGAAGGTAATTAAATCAGAAAAACAATCCAGCCTAGCTGGTTTAATGGAGTAACGGGGGAGCGAGTGGTCTCAGGTTCGATACCCGGCAAGGACATCTAATTTTTTTTAGGCGTGTTACAAGGTAACCATCCTATTTTCTTTATTGTTATTATTATTATTATTATTATTATTATTATTATTATTATTATTATTATTATTATTATTATTATTATTATTATTATTATTAGTATTAGTATTATTATTATTATTGTTCTTACTAGTGCTAATTAATATTGTTAGAATATTATTATTACTAATATTATTACATATGTACTATTGTTATTATAATTATAATTATGATTATTATTATTATTATTATCATTATTATGAACATAATACAATTTATCAGTATAAATATTAATATTAGTATCATTCTATAAAATTGTTGGTATTATTATTATTATTATCAACAAAAGTATTGGTAATAAAATCATTAATGACGTTATCTTTTATTATTAGTATTATGATTATAGACACAACTATGAATGATATTATTATTATTATTATGATTACTAACTTATCTTTTTAAGTGCTATTATTATAATTATGATTTGGATTATTATTACAGATAAATATTTTGACCTAACATATATATGGTATTAATAGTTTATATATCTATATATATAAAACATATTAACATTAATTACACAAATACTTATATATAACAAACCAAAGAATTTTAGATATAATACTAACCACATATATATATATATATATATATATATATATATATATATATATATATATATATATATATATATATATATATATATATATATATATATAGATATATTAATATAATTAAATATATAGGTATTAATCATTTAAATATATATACAACATAAATATATATAACTATATAAGTAATAACCATTTTCAAATATATATATATATATACAAATAAAATAAATAATATATAAAGATATAGTATGTGAAATTGTTCGAGTACGGTTATATGTATTGATAAATATACAAATGATATAGGTTCGTGAATTCAAGGCCAATTCTGCATTGTTCAGTTGTTCAATATTGCTATATGTATTTTTACTATAAAATACAGTATGGTGAGTTTCATTTGCCCTTTTTACTCTTTATGTTTTTGGGCTGAGAATACATGCAAATGCTTTATTAATTGTTTTACAATATTTATATGCGTGAGTTTCATTTGCTCCCTTTTTATTCATTACATTTTTGGGCTGAGAATACATGCAAAATGCTTTATTAACTGTTTTACGATATTTATATGCGTGAGTTTCATTAATCTTTTTTTTAAATGCTTTTGCAATATATATTTTTGGGACTGAGAATACATGCGCTGTTTTTATAACTGTTTTACGAAATAGACACAAGTAATTGAAACTACATTATATGGTTGAATGATCGAAATCGAATATGCCCCTTTTTATTAAGTCTGGTAATCTAAGAATTAGGGAACAGACACCCTAATTGACGCGAACTCTAAAGATAGATCTATCGGGCCCAACAAGCCCCATCCAAAGTACCGGATGCTTTAGTACTTCGAAATTTATATCATGTCCGAAGGAGGATCCCGGAATGATGGGGATATTCTTATATACATATTGTGAATGTCGGTTACCAGGTGTTCAATCCATATGAATGATATTTTTGTCTCTATGCATGGGACGTATGTTTATGAGAAATGGAAATATGAAATCTTGTGGTCTATTAAAATTATGAAATGATTATTTATGCTAAACTAATGAACTCACCAACCTTTTGGTTGACACTTGAAAGCATGTTTATTCTCAGGTACGAAAGAAATCTTCCGTTGTGCATTTGTTCATATTAGAGATATTACTTGGAGTCATTCATGACATATTTCAAAAGATGTTACATTCGAGTCGTTGAGTTCATCAAGATTATTATTAAGTCAATTATATTTGGATATATTATGAAATGGTATGCATGTCTGTCAACTGTCGATGTAATGAAAGTTTGTCTTTTAAAAACGAATGCAATGTTTGTAAAATGTATCATATAGAGGTCAAGTACCTCGCGATGTAATCAACTATTGTGAATCGTTTATAATCGATATGGATTTCCTCCAGATGGATTAGGACGGGTTCTTTCACGTAACATGTCAAACCTTAGTATCAATGAAATCCTTCGAGGTAACTCGGTTTTCGAAAGTAAAATTTGGCAAGCGGTCGAATGGGTGTGCTCTTATCTAATTTGGAGGAATCGTAATGAAAAATTTTTTCGAGGGAAAAGTTGGAATCCACCAAATGCTTTGAATGAAATTCAAGTAAAGTCTTTTCATTGGATTTCAACTAGGATAAAAAAACGGAAGATCGATTGGTTAACTTGGCTTAACGATCCTAATGTGTATCTTAGATTAGTATAGATTCATGTTTGTAATTGTTATGGTTTGCTTTCCTTGCAAACCACTCGTGTAATTTTGTGAGCAAATGCTCACGCTCTGTACTCTTTGTTTCATTTTTATAATACATCTTGCTTTAAAAAAAAAAACAGATTTAATGGACAGCCTCCTTGTCCGTTAGATTTATTTAGTAAGTGAGTAAGGAAACACTTATTTTTGAGAAGTATTAGTGGGGTAGTCGGGAGCATACGACTATTTATGGACCAACAACGTTTATTATTTCGCACTTCTCGATATTCCGCTTAATGGAGGGAATATGTTTGTTCCAGTTTCGCCTAGTAGAGCGAACTGAGGTTGATGTTTCTCGATCATGAGATACAAATTTGATTATCTTTGGTAGTTTGATGGAAATAAAGACTTATTTGAGTTATTAATTGTGGGACGGACTCCTCTACATATATTGCCTTTACAAGAAGCAAGTCATGATGAAGAAGTTAGTGCTACAGTGTTTAATAGGATACAGCTAACAGTGAGGGGGAAGATTCTACAGTTTATGATTATGAGAGAGTCGGTTTGTTTGAAGATTTTATCAAAGATGTCGATAGGGATCTCAGCTCAGTCTTAGGGGAATCTGGTTGCATTAGTACTATGGGTAACACGTCGAGTGAAGTTTGAAGAAACTACAGGATGATTATTAGCATTTCGACTTCAATGAGCGGAAACATTGATGTTCGAAGTTTGGGTTTTCATGTATTCTGGAAGACTTTTGATGGAGCTTGTGATTCATAAAGATTATGGTACTACTGCAGAGATTGACTGAAGATTGCAAGAGGTGTTTACAATAATTCGCCAGCAACGTCCAAGTAAGAATTTGTTGATGCATATTTGTATGGCCGTCGCTGGGCGAATAACGTTTATTATTACATTGTTCACCTAGTTGATATGAAACTTGTCAGTTACATGAGCATATGTAACTGTTGGGCCATAATGTCTAGCGGCCCATTCGTATGAGTGAGGCCCATTAGGGTTTGTCTAGTTTGCCTATAAATACCAGTTTATGTGTTCATTAGGGTTAAGAGATGAAAGTCTAAACCCTAATTGGAGAGCCGTGTTAGGCGATCCACCGCTAAGGGGAGATCATGCTCGATCTCCCCTGGCAACAGATGTTTCTCAGTTTAATCAATTGTAAGTTCAACGTTTATATTCAATTATAGTGATTTACTTTGATTCATCGTGTTTTTATCTCTTCCGTCTTTGATCTAGCTCGTATTATGTTGTTTATGATCCTTAAACGGACCTACACATACCCCACCAAGCCACACGTTCCACCACTCCACCGAAATACCTTAAGAAGCAGAACCATTTTAATCATTATCGAAGGGTTCCATTCAATAACCCATATCTTGTAATGATCATAGAAACAATCTTTTTTTCTATACCTCTAATTAAACAAGAAGCGCCTGTGTGTGACACAAATCGCAAATTAGTACGTTTATGGTAGAGTATGGTGCACTAAAAGTGATCGAGTCTTAAAATTTAGAACCCTAGTTAAGTAACTATCTCGTTAATCACAAACTCGTGACTCCAATTGGATAAGAATAGCATACGATTTGCTATAAAACAAATCTTAGGTTACGAGAACTACACTCCACCAGTGGAACTTCACCCAAAATAAATATTAATAAAATTTAAGAATCTCTTCATTCTTTAGAAAGTCCCTAACAACTGCATTTAAAAATCTCACCTTTTGTCATGATCCCCAAACTAGTTGCGTATACCTTATGAAACAATTTATATATAAGATAACACTAGTTAGTAATACAGTAATAATTCATGAGCTAGGTTTAAGTGTTGGAATACACACGTTTTAGATCAGAACTAGTATAAACGTCTGCGCAATTCGACAGAATTATATGGTTATTTTACCGAAACTATAAGTGGATAAGATACAATTATAAAAAAAATATGTACGATAAAATACTACGTATTTTTTCTTTGGTTTCAAAAGTAACATCATCCAGAAAAGTCCAATCAAATGGCCAATATCATTTACGGTATTTAGAGTATAATATAAAAGTGGATAAAATATAATTGTAAAAAAATATGTACAATAATAAAATACTATTATGCTTTGGTTTCAAAAGTAACACCGCCAAGAAAAGTCCAATCAAATTTAACAACATACTAATTCCCGTAATTGCCCCCTACAGTATAACAGTAACCTCACTTTACTGTTATACTGTTCCTTCTATTTCTCAAACCCTAATCGTTCCACCTCCCAAATCACGAATCCTTTTCCCTTTCTTAAACGAACTCCAATTCCCAATTCCTTTTACCTTCAATTTCTTAAACCCTAATCTGACCATCAATTGGATTCACGCCTAATTGATCTATAAATATACCACAAACTTCACATTAAATCTCACATATTCAGTATCACTATCAATTTTTAATTCGTTGAAATTCATTAACCCTAAACCTCGATGGCTAATGATGGTGAGTTCACTCCTTTAACTATAATCGCCGGTGATGTGGAAAGCGTGAGAATCCGTGTGCAAGTGTTTCTGGTCTGGAAACAAACCTACATAAAAAACCCTTTTCAAGTGGCCTCAATCGAGATAATTCTTGTGGACGAGGTATGATAACTAATTCTTGTGTTTATACAATTTTCAGACTTTGATTGAAATCGGGTTTGATATATATCGGTGAACCCCATCCCCACCAGACCCACTTAAGCTACAGCGGTACATCCAGGTTCATTCTGACTGTATGTTCATCCGGGTTGATTCTTCATATTTGTTAGTTTTGATATTTTTGAATTATTGGAATTAATGTATAACTTTTTCATTATTATATTAAGAACTTAAATATATTAAGTATATAAGATACTCTATTGTTCATTCAAATAATATATGGTATTTGAATTTGATATTACATTGTATGAACCCCTATGGCAAGAACTTCTGAATCATATTATTTATTGATGTTTGGGAGCGTATTTCTTATATTTTTTGTGAGCTGTCTAGGTAATACAGCGACTGCTTGATCAGAGTGAATTTGTTCCTTGGTCTCAATAGAAAAAAATAAAATAATCCGTGTGCTGACGACAAGACCACCAAGGAATGCTTTTGAGGTACCTATAATATGGTCAATGTATAATTGGTAATCCTTAACTTTCTAATTCTAATTTCTAATACTTTTTAGATTCAGTATTGTTAAAATGTAATGTTTTTCTAGAATTGTCTAGATTAATTATAGATAGTAGATATTTAAGTATAGATATTTAGTAGTGATAATATGTAGAAATCACTAGATTAGCTAGAAGATTCTAGCTTGATCATTAGCCAACTTAAGATGGCTATAAATAGCCACCATGTATTGCAAAGTAGATGTACCAAAACAAAAAGCAATAAAATCATTCCCTTAAAAACACTAAGTCTTCATATCCTACAAAACATCCCCTCACTTACAACAACAATTAAACTAATCAATCACATTCAACTAAATCAAAACACTACAACTAATTCTAACAAGTGGTATCAAGAGCCATATTGGGCGTTGTTCGAATACACCATGACTACCGTTGGTGCATACAATATTCCCGTCCCCATCTTTGATGGCGACAACTATGATTTTTGGAGTATCCGAATGAAGACATATTTCCAAGCACAAAGCTTGTGGGATATTGTCGAAGTCGGGTTTACAACTCCAAAAGACGTCGAAACTCTGTCCGCAGAAGAACAAGAAAAATACAACAAAAATGTTGTAAGAAATGCTGCTGCTCTAGGCTACATTCAACAAGCCTTGACACCATCTATCTTTCCACGAATCATGGGAGCTACGACAGCCAAAGAGGCGTGGAAGATCCTTCAAGAAGAATTTCAAGGAAATGTCAAGGTGAGATCTGTTAAACTACTAACTCTAAGACGAGATTTTGAAAATTTAAATATGAAAGACACCGAGACCGTAAAAGATTACTATTCTAGAATTAAAGAAATAGTAAATCAAATGAGAGCCTATGGAGATAACATAACTGATAAGAGGATCGTAGAAAAGATACTTATCAGTATGACCGAAAAATACGATCATGTCATTACCGCTATTGAAGAGTCAAAAGACATTGAGACTCTGTCAGTAACAGAATTAATTGGCTCTCTTGAAGCATATGAGGCTAGACTGAGTCGGCGTAGTGAAAACTCACTAGAAAGTGCCTTTCAGTCTAAACTCAAAATAAGGTCTCAGAAATCTAATAATGAGGGGAAAAGAAATCTCGAAGAAAAGTCGAGAGGAGGAGAAAAACCCAGAATCGGGTTTGATCAGAGAAGAAAAAACTATCCTCCATGTGGTATCTGCAAAAAGACAAACCACTTGGAGAAAGATTGTTTCCACAAAGGGAAGCCACAATGCAATAATTGCAAAAGATTTGGGCATATAGAAAAAGATTGCCGATTAAAACAAAATCATCGAGCTAACTTCACGGAAGAAAGTGAAGATATTCCGGAGAACAAAAATCAGCTATTCTATGCCTGTCATGTCGCAAATAAACAAAGGGACGATACTTGGTTGATCGACAGTGGGTGCAGCAATCACATGACAGGAGATGAGAAGCTATTTCAGAGTATCAACACCTCCGTAAAGTCCCGTGTCAAGTTAGGAAATGGAGAACTCGTGGATACTAAAGGCAAAGGTACTATTACTGTTCAAACTAATAACGTCACTCGATCTATCAATGATGTTCTTCTAGTACCAAGCCTAGCAAGTAACTTGTTAAGTGTTGGTCAAATGATGGAGCACAGATACTCTTTACTCTTCGAAGACAAATCATGCGTTATTCGTGACAAGAAAAATAACTATAAATTAATAGCCGAAGTGCCAATGGAGAACCGCAACTTTCCGCTTCGTTGGCAGTATATCCAAGACACAGCCATGAAAGTTCAAGTTGAAGAATCATGGCTATGGCATCGAAGATTTGGCCACTTTAACTTTCACGCACTAAAACTCCTCCCACAGAAGAATATGATGAGAGACTTGCCTAACATAGAAGAAATCACTGACACGTGTGAAAGCTGTATGATGGGCAAGCAACATCGAAAACCTTTCCCTCGTGACAAAGCTTGGAGAGCGAAAGGTATACTGGAGCTGGTGCACACCGACGTTTGTGGACCAATGAGGACCCCGTCACTTAACCAAAACAGGTACTTTATTCTCTTTATCGATGACTATTCTAGAATGACGTGGGTGTACTTCATGCGTGAAAAATCTGAAGTATTTACTATATTCAAGAAGTTCAAGAATTACGTAGAAAAGACTAGTGGCCATTATATAAAAACACTAAGAAGTGATAGAGGAAAAGAATACACCTCTACACAGTTTAATAAATTCTGTGAAGATGAAGGAGTTAAGCGTCAACTCACTGTTGGTTACGCTCCTGAACAAAATGGCGTCTCTGAACGCAAAAACAGAACTGTAATGGAAATGGCCAAAACAATGATACACGAAAAAGGCCTTCCAAACAGTTTCTGGGCCGAAGCTGTATACACGGCTGTATATATACTAAATCAATGTCCCACGAAAGCCGTAGAAAATAAGACTCCGATAGAGGCATGGAGTGGAAGAAAACCGTCGGCAAAACATTTACGAGTATTTGGATCTATCTGCTACATCCATATTCCAAAGGAGAAACGTCACAAGCTCCAAGAAAAATCAGAGAAGGGAATATTCTTGGGCTACAGTACAAAGTCAAAAGGCTACCGAGTCTATAACCTGAAGACCAATAACATCGTGATTAGCCGAGACGTGGAGTTTGACGAAGACGCTTCTTGGAACTGGGAGAAAGACAAAGCTGAAAAACAAACATATCTGCCACGGATATCTATAGAAACTCCAGCTCAACAACCACTACAAATGGAGCATTCTAGTCACGAAAGCACAGGAGAAACGAGCCCTGCTACGCCAAGTTCTCCTTCAGCAACATTACCTTCAGCGCAAGAAGAATCAAGTCCGGAATCAACACCGGGAAGAGTTAAAAAGTTAGCAGAGGTGTACGAGACTTGCAACTTCACAACTATAGAACCTGAAAGCTATGAAGTTGCATCGAAAGATGAAAAGTGGGTGGCTGCTATGAATGAAGAAATAAGAATGATTGAGAAAAACAACACATGGGAGTTAGTTGATCCTCCAGAAAATAAAGAAATCATTGGAGTTAAATGGGTTTACAAAACAAAGCTCAACCCTGACGGTTCTATACAAAAACACAAAGCAAGGCTAGTAGCTAAAGGCTACTCACAACAACAAGGAGTCGACTACAACGAAACTTTTGCACCAGTAGCTCGACTAGACACTATAAGAGCACTTGTGGCATTAGCAGCTCAACGAAGGTGGAAGATTCACCAACTAGATGTAAAATCAGCCTTTCTAAATGGATTTCTCGAAGAAGAAATATACGTCGAGCAACCACAAGGGTTCATTCAGAAAGGAAAAGAAGAACAAGTCCTGAAGCTAAAGAAAGCTCTATATGGACTTAAACAAGCACCACGTGCTTGGTATAGCCGCATTGACAGCTACTTCACAAGTTCAGGATTCAGGAGGAGTCAAAGTGAGCCCACACTCTATATCAAAACCCAAGGTAACTCTGACACTCTCATTATTTCCTTGTATGTTGATGATCTTATATATACGGGAAACAATGAGAGAATGATACAAGAGTTTAAGGAAGACATGATGAAAACGTTCGAGATGAGTGACCTTGGATTGATGCGCTATTTTCTTGGCATCGAAATCAGTCAAGAAAATGAAGGCATCTTCATATGCCAAAAGAAATACACAGAAAATCTCCTGAAAAAGTTTAAACTATACGGTTGTAAAACCGTCACCACACCTCTAGTTGCCAATGAGAAGATGAGACAAGAAGATGGATCGGAGAAAGCGGATGCTTCAAGATTCAGAAGTCTCATAGGAAGTCTGCTATATCTAACAGCAACAAGACCAGACATCATGTACGCAACGAGTCTGCTATCCAGGTACATGAAAAACCCTACTCAAATACATTACGGAGCTTCTAAAAGAATACTACGATACTTGCAAGGTACCATGGACTACGGAATATGGTACAAGCCCACTATAGACTTGAAGCTTCAGGGATACACAGATAGTGATTGGGCCGGATCGGTGGATGACATGAGAAGTACTTCCGGATACGCATTCACACTTGGATCTGGTGTATTCTCATGGACATCAAAGAAACAAGAAACGGTGGCACAATCGTCAGCCGAAGCTGAGTACGTCGCAGCCGCAAACTCAGCTAATCAAGCTATATGGCTAAGAAGAATACTAGAAGACATGGGCGAGAAACAAGATGAAGCTACAAAAATATTCTGCGACAACAAGTCCGCGATCGCGATGGCAAAGAATCCAGTGTTCCATGGTAGAACAAAACACATTGACATCAAGTATCACTTTCTGCGAGAAAGCTCAGCCAAGAAAGATATTGAATTAAAATACTGCAAGACTGAAGAGCAGATTGCTGACATATTCACCAAAGCACTCCCAAGACCAAAGTTCGAGTTCTTACGCAACATGCTCGGAGTAACATCGAAAAACATTAAGGAGGAGTGTTAAAATGTAATGTTTTTCTAGAATTGTCTAGATTAATTATAGATAGTAGATATTTAAGTATAGATATTTAGTAGTGATAATATGTAGAAATCACTAGATTAGCTAGAAGATTCTAGCTTGATCATTAGCCAACTTAAGATGGCTATAAATAGCCACCATGTATTGCAAAGTAGATGTACCAAAACAAAAAGCAATAAAATCATTCCCTTAAAAACACTAAGTCTTCATATCCTACAAAACATCCCCTCACTTACAACAACAATTAAACTAATCAATCACATTCAACTAAATCAAAACACTACAACTAATTCTAACAAGTATGTATCTTACTACCGTCATTGACTCATTGTTGCTTTGATAAAGCTTTAAGATATGGAGGCCATGATATTCACTTTAATATATACTCCGTACTTACTTTTTCTTTTAAGTTGGTGAAATTTTATGTATTTATACAGTGGGTTTTCATCTTGATTATTTAGGAAGATAATTTATTGTTTATTATGAACTATGGATTGAAAGCGGCATCTGGTATATAGTTTATCAGATGTTTGCGGGTTGATATCAATTAAGTAGAAGAAGCTTTTGGAGTTGGTACGTTTAAGATACAACCTTTTGATTTGAGTATATAATTAAACCTTTAATCTTGTACAAAATTGTAGAATAGAAGCATTGACGAATTTGGTGACACAACATGCTGAGGTAGTTGCTGTGGAAAATGAATTTGATAGCCCTAACTCTCAAAACGATTTACACAATGTGGCAACGGATAAGTTCGATATCAAAATAATGGTAAGGCTACAAGTAAGGATTCTATATCGTTGAAACTGTTTAAGTTTACTGTGACGTGTATGTAACTATTTTTGTGAGAAAAGTATTTGATGAGATACCCTTCGAGTTAAAAATAGATGAAGGTGTCTGTCTCGACTTTTTCTTATAACAAGTTATTGATGGACATAATAAGGGTGTAAAGACAATGAAGAAGGGTGACACGATGCGATGAAAAGGCTTTGAGTTAGAGGTGCATATTCATATAATTTTGTTACATTTGTTATTGATGTATGACTACACAGAATAGTCTATATATAGTGACTGGAAGCATTTACAATTTCATTATAATTAATCAAATCACATTCAACTGAATTATGATTTGAGTAACTGCTGATAAAAATCTATGCTTGTGATTATAGATGGCAAAATGGGTGGGTAGGGTCAAGGGTGTAATGATTAAAAGCTGGTAATAATTTGTATGGGTGGGGTAATGTTTCGATTGAATTATGTACATATATTGATCAATAGGTATGGTAATTACTAAAAAAACATAGGTGACTTTCAGAATGCATAGTCATGAAGTTTACGCATTCAAAATGCATTGTTGGTACCTTTCATGTCGTTTGACCAGATTTAGACATCCACTTTTTTAATGTATGCACCTGTTCAACCCGTCAAACAGAGCATAACCCGCCTTGACCCATATAGAAGTGAATCCCTCTACTTGAATTCATAGTGTAAGGGTTGTATAGACATTTGATACTATGCTTTATCTTAACTTCTAACGGTACCTTTGTTGTTCATCATTTTATTTCTTTTTGTTAGTTGCATGGTAAATTTTTAGTCACATTTTGTTGATATGGAAAAGAAGGAATAGATTGGTTCATGGCAGCGCTGGCCGCTGCTCTTTGAAGATATATCCTCAACGAAGACATCATTGCTATCATGAAGATTCTCGCGCATCTCTGGCTCTCTAACACGGGTTCAAGAATTGATATGGAGTTTGAATATTGGCGCATATTTCCCAGAGGTGGTGTTGGTTAATTTGTAAATTAATTTATTTTAATTCGGTGAATCCTTGGTGTTTATTAATATGTATAAAAAGTTGTGATGTGATAGTCCCGCGAATTCGCGGGCTATAACCTAGTTGCAATATCGTTTACGGTATTTAGAGTATATATAAATAAAAGTGGATAAAATACAATTATAAAAAAATACTAGTGAAATGACCCGTGAAACCACGGGTTTGTTTAAATAAAACTAACGATATATTTTAGGTATTAAGTGAATTTAAACGCTAAAGTCATTTAGTTTAATGACCCGACGGATTTTGACTAAGAAACTTCTCGTTGTTTTTACAAACACATTGATGTATTTAACTTGATCGGAATAAATGAACTACGTTTATTTTCTCACCATCATCTTCCAATTTTCATCACAATTACATAAAAATTCTACATTAAAATCTTTTATTGAGACGTGTATTTCGCATACATATATAACGTAATTAATTTCGTAAAGAGAACTAATATTTAAATTTGAATAATATAATATAATAATATTTAATAATTAATGAGAGTGAATTTTTTTTCTTCCAAAAAACTTGAAATAAGTAAATAAGTATATTTTAAATTTAATTAGTCATTATTTAGATTAATGACATCACCTTAAGGGCTTAAATTTTTTTCTTTTTTCTTTTGATTTTTTCTTAATAAAGAAATTAGCCTAATAATAATATCATCATTATAGGATTTTAATAGAAACTATATAGATAGATAGATAGATGTACGATAAAACACTATTATGCTTTGGTTTCAAAAGTAACACCGCCAAGAAAAGCCCAATCAAATTGCAATATCGTTTACGGTATTTAGAGTATATATAAATTTAGTATTTGGAGTATATATAAATTTTTCAACTTTAAAACTTACTTTCGATCAAGCTCACTCGATCCTCACAGTTATTGTAACTGATCATGCATATATTTTCTGAGGGAAAATACATCCACAAACAACAATATGATATGGGTTTTTTTAGGCGTCATCGTCGTTAACCTCCGGTCCGGTTACCGTGATAACCCGTACCCGAGATGATGATCTCGGGAGGGTGGCTAACGAATTGCCCGCCGGTCGATAGTCGGAACTTAACGACGACAAGAGGGAGAAAAACCCTACAAGATCCGTAGGTAAAAACCCTAGATAGTGAGAGATCGTGTAGTCGCCGTAAAGAGGCATTTAGCGTGAGATGCGGAGAGCCGTATGCGATGGATGCCAAATGCGTTGCGGTGGAGGGGCGTGTGAACTTGATGTAGGTTTTCCCCCATATTTATAGATGGGAATTAGGGTTTAGATGACTTGTGGACTAAGTCAATCTTAAGCCCTAATTAATAAACCCTACGCCATTAAGTCCCCCAAGTTCGGTATGATATTTTTGCCAAGTATCGTATCGAACTTCTCATTATGCTGCGGAAAATAAGTTCACATGATCCTGCGCAAACAACTGTGCGTAAACCCGCGAATAGATGCGCGTAAAACCGCAATCAGAGTGCGCGGGGAAACCGCGTGAACCACCATGCGTAAAACCGCATGAAAATTGGGTCTAAAGCTGCGGACACTGTGCGCAAAGCGAGCGAACAGTTACGCAGGCGCACGAACATCTGCGCGAAAGATACATGTACTTAAAACCGCATATAACGAATTAAAAGCTCAATAAGATAGATAAACCTTTGATACCCGCGTGATTGCGAGAGTATGAGACGTCATGTTGCGTCTCTCAACGAGAGCACCACTTGATCATGCATATATTTTCTGAGGGAAAATACATCCACAAACAACAATATGAGATGGGTTTTTTTAGGCGTCATCGTCGTTAACCTTCGGTCCGGTTACCGTGACAACCCGTACCCGAGATGATGATCTCGGGAGGGTGGCTAACGAATTGCCCGCCGGTCGATAGTCGGAACCTAACGACGACAAGAGGGAGAAAAACCCTACAAGATCCGTAGGTAAAAACCCTAGATAGTGAGAGATCGTGTAGTCGCCGTAAAGAGGCATTTAGCGTGAGATGCGGAGAGCCGTATGCGATGGATGCCGAATGCGTTGCGGTGGAGGGGCGTGTGAACTTGATGTAGGTTTTCCCCCATATTTATAGATGGGAATTAGGGTTTAGATGACTTGTGGACTAAGTCAATCTTAAGCCCTAATTAATAAACCCTACGCTATCAGTAACTAATAATCTAAATTAACTTATACGAGTAATATATAAAAATAAATAACCAAAAAATACTACAAATAATTATTATCTTTTTCCAATACAGTGAAAACTAACACTAACGACTTCTCAATTTTCTCACCAGTGTCAGTTTTTCACTAAAGTGAATGCTCAATCATCAAAAAAAAAAATACTGTAAGATAAAACTCCCTATCACAACACTCAATAATATGTCAACTATATATATAAAAATTATAATGTATATAATATAATATAATCCCATATTTCTAGGCCATAGCCCCATGTTGTTGATAAGGTACATACCCACATGTTCATGCCATCTTTTATAGTTTATACATTTCCCTCCGATTATTTGTTTATTTATCATTTATTAAAAAAAAAAACCTAATTAGAACTCTTAGAGTTGTCGCTAATAAATTACAACATGTAAGATATACTTGTACCTTAATATAAATCAACCACCTCTTAGAAAAATAACAATCCCATGTATCATTATTTTTAGCATATTTTAATCTCTTAATAACAATTCTAAGAATTGTCATTAACATTTTTCTTTATTTTTAAGGTGATCACACCGTCGGGCTAAATTGATGTCCAACTGCCTTTCCTTTCAAATCGTCACCAATTCAAAGATAAAATGCGTTCTTTTGGATACATGTTGCACATAATTTATTCTAAAACGTCTTAATCCAACTATTAATTGGTACAGCTTGATCTGGTTGCTTCTGTTGACAAAAGTAATTTATCTTAATTATCTTAATATACTTTACCAAGATAGTTTTTCCTTGCCTTTTTCTATCTTGATTGGACCCACCGGTTCACCTAAATAGCTTCTGAATAATGATTTAATGAGATGAGATTATATGTTAATTTCAAACTTTATTTGCAAAACATCTTACATGTTATATACGGAGTATACAAAAACTAAGAAAAAAATACGAAATATAGTTAATGTAAATCACGTACATTTGAAAAAAATAATACCGGTTTATGTTCTAAACAAAAAAAAAATAATTGTTTATCCGGTTTTACCACTTAAAAATTTCCATGTCCAATATATTTCAAATTGCATTGACTATTTATTTAATTTTATTTGTTCTTGATAAGAAGGGATATCATTTTGTTAAAGCGTCAGTCAAACTATTTTCTTGGATTGAAGTTATCTTCAATGAATAAAATTGTTCATTAAAAAATTCTGTTTGTTGATAAATTTGAATTTTCTATATTATCCTACATATTTAAAAATTTAAAAATATATCCAGAAAAATAGTCTCGAGCAATCCAACGGTCCTCATCCTTCTGATAATGCTAAGGCAATAGTATCACTCAATGGCGGTCACTTACAGTTGTCTTGACCTAGAGTCACCGGTCACGTAACAGAGTATAACCTGTTTAAAAATAAAAATTTGATCAATCACATAAAATTAAAATTAAATATTAATATTAAATTAAATAATATAATTCTAAAATAACGTTACCACCACGACGGTCAGAATGTAACGGAACGGATACTCGAACACGTAGAAAAGACGGAGTTACTGACAGAGAGCAGAAGCAGTTAACGCACGATGACGGAAATGAAATCAAATTTCACGGAACGATGACGTAATTACACACGGCGAATTCAGGATTGAAACTTAATGGAATCTTAATTTTTTTTTTTTTTCACAACTAATTATATTTAACGGGTATTTTACCGGTTGTTTACCTCCAAAAAAAACTATAAATCCTAATAATATATGGGGTCCAGCAAAGTGTCCTATACAATTCGAAGAGTACTTCGTAAAAAAAATTTCCAGACTAGCGGGGTCACGTAACCCGCTGCTCATAGTGTAAGTTCGCCACTGCACGGTGTTAAAGTAAATTTACAGTACGCCACATTAGGTGATATTAACTTAAGTTTCGTTTTCCTCACTGGTCAGATTTTGTTATAGAAACTTAGAAGCTGCTTCGCAACTGATAAAATTAACTTATATATATATATATATATATATATATATATATATATATATATATATATATATATATATATATATATATTCTCATCTATACGTATTTACAGGGCATATAGATACATAGTTTATGTTATCCATTAACTGCCATCTCCCTCGGAATTAGCAACGGAAATCACAAACACGGATAATCATCAGCTGTAATCATGACGGATAACCGACTAGGCAATCGTTGAAACGACGTTCGCCGTCTTTGTTGATGTGACGACGGCCGAATTAACGCCGATAACGCTCGTTTAACCAAATCACCGCCTTCAACCGTACCTATACGTACTAACGAATTTGTCATTGCCGAACGCCGCGCGTTCAACCGATTTGAAGGATACGACGCCGTATTAGTTTGATTGTTCGAGTTTTTATGCAAACTGCATCTGAATGAACCTGGATGTGACGTAGGTGAACACATACACATCCTTTTTGGCGTCTGTAACTGCTTCTTTCCTGCCGTTGGATTGTTGCCACGTGGAATTACGGAGATCGAACGGTTATCGATAGAGAAACGTACGGCCGAGACTGAATTTGACGGTGATGATGATCCGTACAGGTTTATGCGTGTAGGTGACGAAGAACGGTTTTGGAAGAACGACGACGTTTCTGAGGAAGATGTATAGAATTTTACAGGAGAGTGAGACCGGAGGGACGAACCGGTTGTTCTACGGGTCGGGTTTGCCATTTGGATATAAAAATAAGTTGGGGTTCTTGAAGAGAGAGAAAATTTAAAGAGCGATTTTCGGTATCTTAAATTGGCAAACTTGACTTCACTCGATGTATGTATTTAAAGGAAATGAAAAACTGATTTTAATTTGTTATTTATATTTAAATATTTAATATTTAATCAATATTTATTACATTAATCATTAATTAATTTATTTAAATTTTGTTAACAATAGCACTTAAATAATAAAATGATTTTAAATTTAGTAACTCCTCCAAAAAATCAACAATTAATCACAATGTCCAATCAATTTATGCAGAAGGTGTCTAGCGAAATCCTTATATATATATAATAAAATAGTTCAAAATTTGAAATTTGTATTGAAAGGTTATATATATATATATATATATATATATATATATATATATATATATATATATATATATATATATATATATATATATAGTGGTAGGATCAAGAGGGAAGTAACCATTCGGGGGGAAGCGGGGGGAAGCAAAAATTTTTTTTTTCGTTTTTTGAAAAAACTTTGTTCACGAACATTATAGATGAGATGAAAATATGAACATTTAGTAGAGACACTTTGTGATAAATATTTTTATTTTGACGGAAAAACGCTCGAAGAAGTAATATATAACAATTATCGTGTTTTTCGAGTATATTTTGAGGTTTTAACTATTGGGGTTTAGATATTAGGGTTTAGATATTAGGGTTTATATATTAGGGTTTAGAAATTTAGGGTTTAGGGTTTAGATTTAGGGTTTAGATTTAGGGTTTAGATTGAGTTTTTAACACGAACGGTTTAGAGTTTAGGGTTTAGGGTTTAGGGTTTAGGGTTTGGTGTTTTGGATTTATGGAATAAACTCAAAACACCAAACCCTAAACCCTAAACCCTAAACCCTAAACTCTAAATCGGGCTAAATTTTACTTCACAAAACATGAAAAAAAAAAATGTTCATATTCTTCACGAACAATATTATCTTGAATGTTATTTTTGTCGATCGTTTTCCCGCCTAAATAATAACATTCATCACGAAGTGTCTCTTCTAAATGTTCATATTTTTGTGTGATCTTGATGCCGAAAAAAAAATTTCAAAAAAAACGAAAAAATTTTTTTTGCTTCCCCCCGCTTCCCTCCCGATTGGTTAATTCCCCATTGATCATGCTCATATATATATATATATATATATATATATATGAAAATATATATTAATTAATAAGTAGTGTGTCAGAATTATTTGATTTTTGAGTGTAAATGGGATGTTTCTAGGGATGAAAGAAACGACAAGGAATGGAGCCGTTTTGGAATTAGATTGATGTGAAGTGGAACAGTGGTGGGGTGCCACCTGCCTAATAAATACTTTATGGCACCACGTATAAAACACTAATTACAATGTGATCATGTACGATCCACTTTCAAATATGTATTTTTCCCGAAATTAACTCCCATGAATTTCAATAGATCGAATCGAATATGATAAGCTTCATATTCATTTAGTTTTAACTAGTGAGGTGGGTCACGATCGTGTAGAGAGGCGAAGCCAGGATTAAGGGTAAAAATTAAACGTAACGTTTTTTCTGAGAAAAATTAGTTTAAAAAAAATCGGGGGAACGTTTTTCTGCGAGCCTTTAGTAAAATTTGTAGGGGAGAATGAGGGGACTTAAGAAAAAAAAATTGTAGCTCAGTAATGACCTTTGTGGGTACAATGGTTTCTGCGCAAAGTACAACTCGGTGAAACATAAAATAGGTTACTGTTCCCTTACTATTCTCAACTATGGAAATTAATATGTAGTTGAAATTTATCGTATATTTATATTTATTTAATTTTAGGACAATTATTCATATCTATATTTAATTATTTATATTCATAATTTTTTTTTTTGAAAGGCATATTCATATTAGTGAATTAAGCGATCTAATAAAATATTCAATACGTCCCACCTCCTTCATATACTTTACAAATGTAAGATTTAGTATTGTTATTGTTGTTATTTCAATATTTAAAAAATGTTATAATACTTCTTAATATTTGACATCACTAAATTTTATTTATATAAATCTGTAATTTTTGTCAAAGATATAATATAATTTGTAAAATCCATTATTAAACGTAGATTACGACAAATTAAATGTGTAATTTGTATGTTTAATTAGTTAGATGTATGTGTTTTATTGTAATATATCATAATTTATTAATTATATTATTACAAAGAAAAATGTATGTGTAATGATAAATACATTTGTAATAGTATTACTTATATATGTATTTCGAGTGTAAATGTATATATTGATTGATGGAACTTTTCATCAATATCCATACCATTTCCATTTAAGTTCATTCAAGTTCATATTCATCTAGATTATCCATATTCATCACGAATCAGGTTGATCTTCACTAGATTAGGTGGTCATTGCCATCCCCATCCACACTACACCATTCACCTCGCCATTCAATTCGCCTTCCAGGAAATTAATGGCACGAGCCACGAGCGATGATACTTTCACCATATTTTTTGATCGATTCACCATAATTATATTTTAACGAGTTGTACATTACAACTCATTAAAAGATATGGGTAATAAATCTATCACAAAATTTTACTAGAAATATGAATTCTTTAATTGGAAAATGCGTTCGTTGTCATTTGGAGGAAGATTAACTCTAATTAAGTCGGTCCTATCTAGTCTCCCGTTGTACTACTTTTCACTATTTCGTGCTCCGCCTTGTGTGATTAAAAAACTCGAGTGTGTGAGGAGATCTTTCTTTTGGGTGGGACGAGATCGGGGTCAAAAATCTCTTGGATCAAATATGAAAATGTAATTAATTCGTATGGGAACTAGGGGTTAAACATCGGGTCTCTAAAGGCGAAAAACCTTGCCCTCTTAGGGAAATAGTGGTGGAGGTTCAAAACCGAACCTAACTCAAAAATCAAATAATTAATATGTAGTTGAAATTTATCGTATATTTATATTTATTTAATTTTAGGACAATTATTCATATCTATATTTAATTATTTATATTCATAATTTTTTTTTTTTTTGAAAGGCATATTCATATTAGTGAATTAAGCGATTTAATAAAATATTCAATACGTCCCACCTCCTTCATATACTTTACAAATGTAAGATTTAGTATTGTTATTGTTGTTATTTCAATATTTAAAAAATGTTATAATACTTCTTAATATTTGACATCACTAAATTTTATTTATATAAATCTGTAATTTTTGTCAAAGATATAATATAATTTGTAAAATCCATTATTAAACGTAGATTACGACAAATTAAATGTGTATTTTGTATGTTTAATTAGTTAGATGTATGTGTTTTATTGTAATATATCATAATTTATTAATTATATTATTACAAAGAAAAATGTATGTGTAATGATAAATACATTTGTAATAGTATTACTTATATATGTATTTCGAGTGTAAATGTATATATTGATTGATGGAACTTTTCATCAATATCCATACCATTTCCATTTAAGTTCATTCAAGTTCATATTCATCTAGATTATCCATATTCATCACGAATCAGGTTGATCTTCACGAATTAGATTGATGTAATTAATTCGTATAGGAACTAGGGGTTAAACATCGGGTCTCTAAAGGCGAAAAACCTTGCCCTCTTAGGAAAATAGTGGTGGAGGTTCAAAACCGAACCTAACTCTCTTTGGGCTAATATTATTCGTAGCATCCATGGCCCATGTGGCGGCCTCTTGACAGACAGTGGGGTTACCCGCTTTTCGTCAATAGGTACGTGGAGCAATATTATTCTCTCAGGTACATCGATAGAAGAATTGCATGTGCCGTTTAAAAGCTCCTTCATCAAGACCATCGGTGATGGTGAATCTAGCTCATTTTGGCACGAGCATTGGATCGGGGAAGATAAATTGTGTATCTTATTCTCGCGTCTATATAGACTTGAAAGTGAAAAGGAAGCTTCAATAAAGGATTGTGTTTCAATTTCAGAGGACATGATCGAATTCAAGTGGTGCTGGAGTCGAAGTCCATCAGGTAGAACAGGTTCTGAACTAAACTGTTTAGTCTCCTTGATTTCAGCATACCATTTCAACAACAATAATAGGGACAGTTGGGCTTGGAGTCTAACATCGAATGGCTCCCTCATTGTTAAAAAACTGGCCGCTTTAATCGATGAAAAGGCCTTGGCCCAATTAGTCTTGACACATCAGCATTTGCGAAACAAGTTGATTCCTAAAAAAGTTGAAATTTTCATGTGGAGATTGTTACACAAAAGGTTACCCGTTCGGATCGAATTGGACAAGCAAGGCTTAGATCTTCATAATGTACGTTGTTCACTTTGTGATGACGATGTAGAATCGGTGGATCATATATTTTCTTCATGTAAGCATGCGTGTGATATATGAGGTAGAGTTGCTAAATGGTGGAATCTAAGCAACTTCACTTTCAATTCCATTGAAGATGTATTAAAAGCACTCGGGTTCTCATCCATATCTCATTCAGGAAAGTCGATTCTACAAGCTACGTTTTGGGTTACTGCGTACTTGATTTGGAGGAACCGAAACAATATGTTCTTCCAAGGCAAAAGCTGGAGCACCCCGGTCGCATTGAACGAGATTTAAATCAAGTCATTCGAATGGATCGCTTCTCGAGTTAAAGAAAAAAATTGGATTGGCTCATTTGGATTTCAAAACCTAGTGTATATCTTTCTTCTTAGAAGGGTTGCTCCCTTTGCAACCTTATATTGTAATTTGTTATGTTTTGTTTTTGTCTTATCTCGTGTTCGTGGTGTTTTTTTCTCATAGGGTGATTCACTCATTGTAAGAATCTCCTGTTTGTAAGTTTTGTCGAGTTCTTAATAAAATTTGTCTTTCAAAAAAAAAAAAGAAATATGAATTCTCTTCCCTATAATGTTGTGATTAAAATATCTCCTTAATGTTGTAGGGTTTATACTTTTTAATACTCCGTATAAAATTAATACAATATAATTTAATGTAGTTTATTTATTTTGATTTATGATAAAGAGAGTAATAATAATAATAATAATAATAATAATAATAATAATAATAATAATAATAATAATAATAATAATAATAATAATAATAATAATAATAATAATATTCTCCCACAGTCCCACCCATAGGTTCAACTCGCACTTTAACCAATTTTTATTGTTGAACCACGTTTAGTTTTTAAACTAGTCTGGATCCGGCCCGCGCGATGCGGCATGGGCTTTCGGTTTGTGTATTCATATTTAACATAGCATTGTGTATTTACAGAGGGGAAAACGGCTCATGTCTTAAGCGCCGTTTTAGATGTCGTTTTCTTAAGCGTTTTTAAAAAGTGTCCGTTTCGAACGTAGTTAGTTTCGTTATGTTCAAAAAAAAAATTCGAGTGTAACGTTGCTGTCGGAAAAATTTAAATTGCGGCGAACAAAAAGATACGGGCTGTCGTTGTGTTAAGCATTTTTTAAAAAGTGTCTGTTTCGTGTATAGTTAGTCCCATTGGGTTCGTGAGACTTTTTCGAGTTGAACGGTAGTTTCGAAAAAATTTAACTCGCACCGAGCGAGAAGATAGGTTCCGTTATAAATTCGGGGGGAAATAGTTTCTTTTATTTTAATAAAATTATATGTTTACACTTTCTACCCCTGAAAAATTGTAAATTTGAGGGGTTGTTGTGTAAATTGAGCCAAAGTTGAGGGACCTATTGTAGTGTGAACGCAAACGCAAAACTACAACTGAAAATAACTAAAACTACACATTTGGCCATGTGTTTTAGTATATAAGGGTTTACGAGAATCCATTTGAAATATTAATCATATTAATATTATATGTCTGATAAAAATAATTGCGTATAAAATAATATTTTTGAGCAGTGCATAAATAATTAAAAATTGATATTGTACCCCAAACACCCCTCCCCCATATGGCCATATCTATCTATATATAGTTTTATTAAAATTCTATAATGATGATGTCATTACTAGGCTAATTTTTTTGTTAAGAAAAAATTAAAATGAAAAAGAAAAAATCTAAGTCCTTAAAGTAATGTCATTAATCTAATTAATGACTAATTAAATTAAATCTACTCATTTATTTATTTCATATTTTTGGGAAAGAAATTCACTCTCATTAATTATAAATTATTATTTAAATTCAAATATGAGTTCTCTTTACGAGATTAATTACATAATATATGTATGTGATCCGGGTGGATCTACCCATATGCAAGAACCAACAAGTTGGAAAGGTAACAGAAAATAGTTGTGTGAGATTGGTCAAAGATATATTTCCTCACCAACTAGTCTACGTGGGTTTATCATGTAGTCAACAATACCATGATCCCATTATCATGCGATATGTACGTGGGTTGTGGAGAGCAAAAGCCTCATTCTACTAACTATATATATATTAGTGGATGAGAGATTTTAGAAGGAGCCTTTAATTACTTTTCCATGCATTAGTGATTAAAGAGAGTGTGGGGTAGCCTCAAGTTTACATTCACTTGTATTTGTAATTTTGAGAGAGAAATAAATACAATTATTTTAACCCCAACTATATTTGCTATCATCTTGTTCTTGTTTCCATATACGTACCACAATCAGAAACATATAGTCCATCCTTACAAGAATTGTCAAGTCCATTATTCTTGTAACGGATCAAGAGGTATCAGATTTTGGTTCTTTTTTCTTTGTGTGACAACTTATAAAGTTTCCGCGAGATCGTTCAAATTTCATAGGAATAGCCCGAAAGAAAAAGAAAAAGAAGAAGAAAGAAGACAACAAAAAAAATGGCTATGAAGAAAAAAATAACCATTTGCCATGTTTACATTTTTAAAAAATGTTAAACATGAGAAGATTGTAAATTCTTCTTTTTATTTATAGAAGGAAGAGGAACAAGAAGAAAAAAAACGAGAAGGCCCATGATCCTATGAAAAAAATAATTGTATTGGGTTGGGAAAACATGGAGCATCTTCTTTTGTTAATAGAAAGAAGGTAGAAAAAAAGCCTCAAATTATAAAACAACACATGGTTGTAATTTGAGAGTGTTTATAAAAAAGAGACTAGCAGAAGCTAGTCATCTTCGCCGGAGAAGGGGAGGAGTGATCCGGGTGGATCTACCCATATGCGAGAACCAACAAGTTGGAAAGGTAACAGAAAATAGTTGTGTGGGATTGGTCAAAGATATATTTCCTCACCAACTAGTCTACGTGGGTTTATCATGTAGTCAACAATACCATGATCCCAATATCATGCGATATGTACGTGGGTTGTGGAGAGCAAAAGCCTCATTCTACTAACTATATAATATATTAGTGGATGAGAGATTTTAGAAGGAGCCTTTAAATGATATCCCTTCAGTTTCACAACTTTCCAAAATGGCTGGAATTGCGTTTGATCGTCAGAATAGTGGGACCCTCGAAACGTATTTTGATGCATGATGTAACAGCGACGCTCTACCTCCAAGTAACTACCCTAAACAGAAACTCAGAAGTCGTATTGCGAAACCTAGAAGCTTATGAAATGGCTAGTAATATGTCAGGAAACCATGTACTTGCACAATATCTTGATATTATGTGTGACATTATTGATGCAAAGGAGGATGTAACTTTGCTTCGACTTGCTGGGATTGTTAAAGGAAGCTTAACTGATTTGCAAGTTGCAGATTTGTTTAATGGGATGAATAAATCGTCTCAGAAAGTTTACAAAGACAGTACTGCAGCATTACTAAACAAGTATCATCGACAGACATTGTATATAAGGGTGTATAGCTTTGTGACGAACTATGTCTACAAATCATGGAAATTATATATTGACTGTTGTTTCTACACTCCTACTGTTGTTGCTATTGATTTTCCAGTCGTTTTTCGATGTTTATGATAGCAAACGAGTTTCCAGATGGTGGCTTAATAATTAGTATGTCCTTTAATGTTTCCTTTGTTTACTGGTTAGAAAGTACATTCAGGCTTACAACTTCATGTAAAGTGTTAATCTTTCAGCTAAGTTTTGTTTTAATTTGTTAAGATCCATTTATTTTATCTATTCATAAGCAAGCCATCTTTCATTAGGATTATAAGCTTCTTTTTAAATTAAACAAGAAGATTATTTTAATTGTTTCGTCTGTTCTGAATGTACATTTAGGCCTTCATATTCATGTAAAGTGTTATATTTCTGCTAATCAATATGTTAAATTATGGTAAGATCCGTTTATGGATTCATAAGTTATCGATATATAATTGCATGGCTATTTTACTAACTAATTAACTTTGATTAGGATTCTAAGCTTCTTATCAAATTAAACAACTGGATTATTTTACTGTTTGCATGAAGAAAGATTATACTTTGCTTACAAGTATTCTTAATCTCAAGAATAATTAGTCTATGTTTAAACAAATAACTAGAACAACTTAAACTTGAAGAGCAAGAATAATTTCAGGAGTTGTAATAGTTACATTTCTAACTCAAACATTGTTTAAGGTATCTTTATCTAAATAACTATGTATCCATGGAATCTAATTCACTTTTCCTATAAATTATTGGTATCATATTGCTGTGCAAAGTACCTCAAATCTAAATCAAAAGCATAATACAATAACAAAAATGAAAGAAAAACAACCCATCAATTCGATTACGAATGTGAATATTGGCAAACAAGGATGGGTGGATCATATCAGTAAGAATTTCAATGAAGAGGTTGGGATCGACATTAGTAATATTCCTGTTTGTGTTTTTAATGTTCCAAAATCCATAAGTCGTTTCAAACCCGAAGCCTATGTACCTCAAGCTATCGCTATAGGACCTTATCATCATTTCGAGACTCATCTCTATCAAATGGAGAGGTACAAAGTTGCAGTTGTTAAAGCATTCTTGAATCCTGATCAAGTTCGATCCTTTGGGCCGTTGGTGATAGAACGGCTCAAAAAGATCGAGCCCATGATTCGTGCATGCTACCACAAGTATCTAGACCTTGATGATGAGATGTTAGCTTGGATCATCGCAATTGATGGCCTGTTTTTGCTTGATCTTTTTAAGCATTATGGCGAAATGGAGCCATACATACCAAAAAGATTGTTGCACTACGATACTCTTTATAGAGACGTAATGGTACTCGAAAACCAAATCCCCTTGGTGATCTTGAATGAACTACAAATGATCATCAATGGTGATCCTGATTTACTCCCAATGTTGATAGGTTTTTGTGAGGTACATTCTCCTCTTAAATTAACTCGCGATTCAAGTTATTCTATTGGAGATACAAGTTATTTACATTTGCTTGATCTTATGTACCATTTAATCGTTAATAACGAATCACATAAACATGATTCTCTTGAAACATGTCATGGGGAACGATCTAACGTCATGCACAATGTACCAAAGAAAGATCATATTATCCGCGGACATATGGACGAGATAATTGAAATGGGCCAAAAATTGGGCAAGATAAGAAAATTTGGGAAAGCAATCAGTGTTATGGTAAGCATCCCATGGGACAAAATATCGAATTTACTTGGAATACAAATTCGCGATAAGTTAGACGAAGAAGGTGATGATCATCCTCGTGCAATCGAAATTAATATCCCTTCTGTCTCATCTTTAAGCAAATACGGACGGATCAACTTTATCCCTACGAATGGAGGTATTAGGGACGCTAAGTTTGTATCAAACGAAGCCACGTTATACGTTCCAGTCATCACTCTTGACACATATTCAGATGTTGTGTTACGAAATCTGGTTGCTTATGAAGTGGCAACATCAAGTTCAACAATGGAATTGAGTCAATACGTTGACTTGATGAGTGGGATGATAGACACTGAGGAAGATGTTATGTTGCTCAAGGGTAAGGGCATAATCGAAGGCAATATGACGAACACAAAGATTGTCGAATTCTTCAATGGGATGAACAAGTTGAATGAGAGTGTTAAGAGTAACGAAATTGTTGAACAACTTAATGAGTATTACAACAGAAGGTTGAGGATTAAGGTATGGAAGTACATGAAGAAACGAATGCGTGGTTCACGAAAAGTTTTAACTATTGTTCTTACAATTTTGGCATGTATGTTGATGATTGTTTACTCGTTTTGTGAAGTTTATGGTTGTCCTAAATTGTTTAACAAAGTAACATAGTATCAACTCTCTTAAATTTGGTTTGATTTATGTAATCTGTTTTTTTTTTTTTACTATGAGATGTATATGAAGATGTAAAAATATGTGTTGATGCTGATGTTTATGAATTTGTCTTTGTGTGTTAAGTTTGTCCAAAGAAAAGAACAAGTTTGACATTAATCTCTATAATAACAACAAATTAAAGAATCTTTACTGACGGATTAATCAATAAACCACTCGATAATCTCAATTAAAATCTATCTTCAACATATACATATACACATTATCATGATCTACATTATTTAGCACAATCATAACAACAATGCTACCTTCAATTTCTACAATCCCATTTTCTTCATCTTTTATTGATGATCAACAACAATGGGTTGATCGAATCAGTAAAACCTTCGAAAACAATCTTGTAGTCGACACCGATCTTCCTATCTGCATCTTCCAAACACCCGAAAACTTAACCACTGAAAAGCCCGAATCTTATGTTCCCCAACATATCGGGTTGGGCCCTATTCACCATTTTCAAACAGAGCGATATAGCAAGCAAGAACAGATGAAACTCACTACTGCAAAAACTATGCTAACACCCTACAAGATCACATCTCATTTCAAGAAAGTAATTGTGACCGATAATCTTAAAGAACTCGTTCCAGAACTTCGTAGCTGCTATGACTTATATTTTGATGTCAATGATGATACGTTAGCATGGATTTTTGCTATTGATGGTGTTTTCTTGATTGATCTTTTGATAAAATTATCAGAAGGAGATTCATTACAGTTATTTGAAGATATTGTGATGCTTGAAAACCAAATCCCAGTTGTGGTTTTAATGGAAATTTGGACTGCTTTAGAGCAACATTTATCCGGTGTTTGTAACAATTCGTTTCTTTCGAATGTGTTGATTAAAATAGTCGAAACTCGATCTCCACTTAAGTTTAGTAGAAGACTAACTCGAATTGATCTTGATATAACAAGCAGGTTTCATTTGCTTGATTGTATGTATCATTTGATCGTAAACCATAACGTGTCTGCGAAAAACCAGTTTAATCGAAACAATTTCTTGGACGATGTAATTGACCTTGAAGATGTGGAAAACGCAGTTCAAATGGCGGGTGATTTATGTCCAGGAGCGAACGCCTTTTTACAACCTCTTTTGATCATCTTGAAATTACCATGGGACAAGATTATAACTTTGATCAAGAAACTTTTGGGTGAAAACCCTGCGGTTCTTGAAATCGATATCCCATCAGCTTCTGAGCTTTCAAGAATCGGAAAGACTGAATTTTGTATGACACCTGGAGGGATACGAGACGTTGAATTTGACGATGAAACGAATACATTTTACCTCCCTATACTTGATTTAAAATCCGATTCAGAAGTTATATTAAGAAACTTGGTGGCATATGAAGGGTTAATGTTCACGAATCGTACGTTTACTAACCTCGATTTCACAGAGTATGTGGATATAATGTGTGGGATTATCGATAGCGTTAAGGACGTTAGAATCCTTCGTGACAAGAATATAATCGAGGGCGATTTAGAAGATGAGGAAATCGTTAAACTTTTTAACGGGATAAGCAAATCGAACTTGAAAACCGATGAGGAGTCAGGTTTACAGAAGACGGTTGCCCGAGTTAACAAGTATTATGGTAACGTGCCACGGGTTAAGGTTTATCATTTTATCAAGAAGTATTTTCTTGCGTGGTGGAAAGTTATCGCGATCGTGTTTAGTCTTGTGAACCTAATGTTGTTGCTTTTTCAAGGAGTGTGTCAGTTTTACGAGTGTAATGACCGAGTCGGGTTTGGTTTTGTCCGGTTTGTGTCTGTTGTCGGGAACGAAAATAACCGGTTATTTGACTACTAGCTTACTGATTCAGTGATCAACAATGTGAAACAATCATGTTGTGTTGAACCATATACCCTTCTTTATATGGGTGCATACTTTCCTTCATGTAACCTATATGGCTATATACATGTATATCTATTGGGATAAGAACAAATTTACTTGTCATTTAATGATTTGTAACCATTAAAATGTGCCTATCATGAATAATTGTATAAGTTTGATCAACGGTTTACTTAAAACATATTTTTCAAAAAATAAACAATAATAAACAAAATAATTCACAGATCAATAAGATAAAAAAACAATACAACAATAAACAAAATCTAAGCCTAGTCAACAATCACAAATAACGAAAAAACAAATAAAACATGTTAAACCAACACAACTTAATCACCAACAAAGTGAATAAAAGGTTTACAAGAGTAAACAAAACAAACGACTAAAATCACATCTAAGATTCGATGTACCGACCGGACCAAAACCTTTTAAATAAGGTCTACTTCAAATATGTTCATTAAATTCGGTGGACGGGTGATCTCTCGAGGGGTTTTCTACCGCCCGTACTGTGGGTTTGTTCATTGGATAGGTATTTTTTCGGTGTGCCGGCCTCGAGTTAGATGTTCTTGTGTTTCCCAGGCGATGGTGTTTATCGGTTTAGTGATGTGGCTGTCAGGAGGTCTCCTGTGGGCTTGGTCGTGCTCGGAGGGGTATGTATTTTGATTGGTCTAGGTCAGGCAGGGTTAGCAGCGGTTGATCTTAGCTGTGGGTTTTTTTCAGTTTGTTGAATGAGTGTTTATCAATGTTATCTGATGTATATGTATTTTCAATTATAGCTGGTGTAAAGGTGAATGTAGGTTGACATACAACATATCATAGATCTACATCTACATCTATATCTATATTTATATCTATATCTATATCTATCTATATCTATCTATATTATATATTTATATATTATATATAATAACAAAGTCAGAATTAGCTAATCAACTTTCAAAAATTTTAAATGAAGTAAAAACAACCATTAGATTATGGAGCATCTTTCAACAACAACTATTAGATTGTTTGATCACTCATCAATTGTCTCTCTATCATTTTCTATTGTTTATTGATAAAAATACCCTTAAAGTATCCGTCGCTAATGAAAACACAGGGGGTTCATAGTAGTCATCCCATTTATCACAAAAACCAAATAAGAAAAAAACACACTTCTCTTTTTCTTAAGAAATTCATACCGAACCTAGAAAATTGACGATGCAACGCTGCAATTAGGGTAACTTCTATTCAATCAGGAATCCGAAAATCAGAGTTCACGATGATTTTGGTTTCGTAGGTTGCAATCATCAATCAAAAATTCTCCTTCCCGTTTCAGTATCAAATTAGGGTTCTTATGGTGCAATCGATTTGAGTCCTCAAGATTCACCATTGTAGATTCTCGATTCAGTATGGTATGAATTTCGTTTTCATTATGTAATTTTATTTATTTTTACTTGCAAGTTGTTCAATGATCAATATAACTAAATTTGTAAATGACATGGTAAAAGGCTTATGTTATCGCCTCTCGATTTATCTCATAGATGACTTCTTTTTAACATTTGTAAATAACGGGCTACTTTTACTACTTATGTTTTTCTTAAGAGTGTTCATTATGTTTCTATCTTATGTTCGTGTTAAATAAAGCATCATTTTTTAGTACTGTTAGGTATGTTTAGTACTCTATTTCTAAATGTATGAATTATCCCTTAAAATTTTGATAAACAAGTTTTAACCGTTAACTGTGTTTGTTTAATGCTAATGTGATACAATAGTGATAAATTTCTATAGCCTTTTAAATGGGTTCTAACCACAGTACTTTATGTTTTGTAGGATTCATACTCAATTGGAGTGCAATTGATTAAGTGAAAGAAGTCTGGGACCTTCCTACAAAGCCATTTGCTGCAAAATCAGGTAACAAAGTTACCATAGAAGGTTTTTTTTAATCACATGCTTAAGTCGCAAAGTTCTATTGAAAATTGGTAACAAGTTTTATATTTTCACGGTTTTTTTATGCCCTCTCTTTCTACATTATTTTTTGTTTGGATTAACGATAAATATTCAGATACAATAATTATTTCTTCTATGCTCTCTAATATATTAGTTACTCAAAAGAGTACAAGCAATGAGGTGTATTAACTTGGTGCATGAGTATGTGTCGGATGATATGCATATATGCATTTAAGGTAAGCACATTATCATCTACTCCCTCTCGCATTTACTTACGTGCATTTGCAATAACATTATTGCTTACCATTTTGAGTTTTTGCAAAGCATCATTTGAGATTGAAAAGTCTTTGTCATTTTCTCTACTGTAATAAGGTACAGTTGCAACGTTCCATAACGAGGTATGTCGATTCGATGCACAAAAAAGACAAATTCTTAATGAATTATTGTTACTGAAAGGTAAATACTCTTAATTTTTTTTCCGACTCATTTAGTTATAAATGGGTCAATTCAGCCTATTTTTGCATAATGATCCATAATTTTTTATTTTTTTTTAATTTCGGTGTATAAAATCTCAGAAATCATTTTGTTGAAGATATTACTTTTTATTATAACTTAAAGTAACATAAATTTTAAATTGACATTGACACACTATAACTTATATAAAGTTCTTATAAAAGTCTTTGGTTAGTGACCTAACCAAAAAGTAGAAACCTAACTATATTTCTGCTTATGTTTGGTTCACATCTTCGATTTTTGAGGTTAGTTTGATATGAATTACAAAGGCAAGTTGGATGGTCATGTTAAGGTTCCCGGGTTATATAAATAATTGTTTTTGTTTGCTTCTCTATTCACTTTATTTTTATTTTTGCTACGAATTGATTAAACCATTGTATCGTACTTCGGGTTACTTAATATTTTGATTTACTGCTACAAACGCTTCTATAACATTATTAATTATATTTCTTTCATTCCTCAATGATTATTCATTTCAATAAATTTATGTTACCTTTCAAAATAGGTTTCCTAATCTTTTTTTAAAAACCCGCGAAATCGCGGGTTATAAACTAGTTTTTGTAATATTTCGTTTATTAATTAATAGATAAATATATTACTTGATAATGGATTGTAATTCATGCACAAACTTAAAATTGTGTAGTCAAATTGGACATTTTGACCGAGAAATATAGAGTAGCAAATCATAATTTAGTTTTAAAAATTATAGACCAATTCGATCATAATATATACGGAGTAAATCAAGATTCACTCCTATAGCTATATATTCCGTAATCTTTTAGAGATCTTATATCAAAAGTATTAAAAATCGATATTATTCCTCAATTATCTCATATCTCATATATAATATATAATATAATTAAAGATTAAAGATATAATCTCTTTATATGCCATTAATTAATTTGTAATTAATTTAATAATATATATAATATAGATATATAGATATAATATATAGATACAAACATCCTAAAATAACTTTCAACCACAATTCACAAAAAAAATTGATATATATATATATATATATATATATATATATATATATATATATATATATATATATATATATATAGATCAAATGATCATGCAGATTACAATTATACAGATCTGGTGATCTTATACAAATCCTACTATACATCAAAAGAGGGTTTTTATTAGCTAATAATTTTTTTCAAAACCCCCTTAATCACCGTTAGATTGAAAAATTACGTTAGAATAACCCTTAATCCAATGATCATTAATCATTCACTAAACAAATTAGCTAATAAATCAATTTTTAAAATACTCATCCCTAAATTACCCTCTCTAATAATAATAAATA
The DNA here is from genome assembly GCF_046630445.1 of Rutidosis leptorrhynchoides. Taxonomy (NCBI): domain Eukaryota; kingdom Viridiplantae; phylum Streptophyta; class Magnoliopsida; order Asterales; family Asteraceae; genus Rutidosis; species Rutidosis leptorrhynchoides. Next base: position 16,193,343 of record NC_092334.1, read on the forward strand.
AAAGAAATAACACGGGATAAATTAACAAAAGAAGGGTTTCATTCATTCATTCATTCGTTCACGATACTAGAAAAAACAAAAACCCTAACTTCATCTGCTAAATCATCGACACTTATCAAAATCATCGACGAAAAGCAACACCGTTTATCGAGTTCACCAATACGAAACATGAAGAGGTTTCTGAAGTTCACCTCGCCAGAGTATGGTATCGATAATATAGTTGGTTAGGGTTAAAAATCGTTGGTATTGATGCATATATACCTGATTTGATATGCGATAATCTACGTATTCTAATGCTCTGCTTCATCAGAATCTGCTATGAGGTATTTATCATTTTTTATTTATGTGAATTAAGTTGGTTACTGTCAAACCCTAACCTAGATTATCGCATATCAAATTGGGTATATATGCATCAATAAGTCAGAATAACTCTTGAAGGTGCATTTGATAAATGCATCTTTGTAATTTTTCTATGTATATAATGCAAGTCTGTACCTTGAAATTTAAGTAGTCTTGTGTGGGCTTGAATTTGACCTGCACATGACATCAACTTAATGGGCAGTTACCTTTTGTTTGATTGTTTGGGTATGTGAAGTTTAATGGTGGATTTCAATAATAAAACATAAATGATTTCAATAATATTCCGAAATCAGCTGCAACAATCCAAAATTTCGTATGATTTGACCTGCACATGACATCAACTTAATGGGCAGTTACCTTTTGTTTGATTGTTTGTGTATGTGAAGTTTAATGGTGGATTTCAATAATAAAACATAAATGATTTCAATAATATTCTGAAATCAGCTGCAACAGTCCAAAATTTCGTATAACTTATAAAACAATGGTGCAGCTTACAAGCTTATTAGCCTTTTCTTTTTAAGCACTAATTATAGATCCATCAGTTAAGGCACACTCAATGTTCTGAAATCAGCTGCAAAAGTTTCAACTCTCAAGAGAGTGTCATTCACATCTTACTCAACAGCAAATGATTTGTGTATGCCTAAAAATTTCTAGAATCAATTGATTTGTGGATGAAACCTGGTATTATTTTATCGCAGTTAAATATGGCTTTACTAATCATATTTGACTATACAGTTAATGTATACTACTGATGCCATTACTTAATGAGCTCCTACTCCTGCCTTTTGGTGATTCTATTATCTTTTTATCTTTAGTGAAACTAAGTATCATACCTAGCATATCATAAAATAATTTTATTTGAACCATATGTAGTTATGCACAGTTGTTACGATCGGGTCACACATTAACCTCACATTACACTATGTTTACTGCAGGAAAATTACATCATTGAAGCTGGAGTAAGAATATATATATCTAATGCGGGTATATTCAGTCCATTATGAGGCAAATGAGAAAGCAAATTAGCTGTGCTATTTGGTAAGGTATCTTAGCTAAAAAAATTAGCTAATAAATCAATTTTACATACACTTCATCCCTAAAATACCCTTATCTAATAATTTAAAAAACACCGAACAAGATTCACCACATTCATTACCTAATCCCTTCACCTTTTTTGTTAAACCTTTTGGGGTTTTCTCATAAGTCATACCTATACAGTCCAAAAACCAAATCTAATTATCATCACTAAATCGGTTTTACAACAAACGGTAAACGATTGCTATAATTCATTCGCAACCAACAAGAATCGAGATTAGATGATGGTTAATTTGTATGTTCAATAACAGACAGGTATTTATTATTCATTCGCAACCAATAAAATTAACAAAGGGGTTCATCGAGGTTACATTCATTCATTCATGACTCAGAAAAAACAAAACCCTAATCATCGACACTACCGCTTATCAAATTTTTATTTGTTCTAACTGTAATCGCTAATTTGTCACAACAGGTGACGATTATGTGTATACTAAATGTTTTTGTGAATGAATTGTCGCTAATTTGTCACAACAGGTGACAATTATGTGTATATTAATTTGTGAATGACTATTGATCTTTCAGCTTATTTTCTTTTCTAGAGTTAAGTTTTAAGGTATCTATCTTTTATGATCTACGTTCAACCAATTCATTGGTTTGTTAGATATATCAATGAGTCGTCTATACACAAATTTATCTTTCATCTTTTTAGTTAATTTACCGCTTTTAATCAATATAACGTCTTGCTTAATTAGGGTTGGTTAATTACGTAAGTCAGTTGTACACATGGTACAGCTTGTCATTTTTTTTATTTTTTTATTTTTTTTGCAATATGAACCCTACTTGCATCAGTAGATTTTTAACATGAGTTTAACAGGCTTTTAGAGAGGGATTGAACAATGAAGGTCTTTGCTTGGTCTTTCTCATTTCAGAAAATCATTGGATTCACAGGTAACGTTTATAACCGTTTTATGAATTTATAACTTTTTTATGATTATAAACTGGTACTATGGACCATTTGAGAGGGCTGAGGGCCATAACACAAGTAATTAACTATATGAGAAAATTCAACTGTGGGTGCAGTTGGATGCTGTCCAAAGGGAATATTCCTTTGAGAAGATGTGTAGAAAAAATATTTTAAGAGCGAGTTCGTAACGACAATGTGAGGCATGACACCATGAGGTTAGTTTAGCAGTTTACAATAATTTAATTGTGTTATGCAAGTGATTACTTATTAACCAACACTCCACTTTGTTACATAAAATGTGAATTAGAATTTTTAGTTCTATTTGATTTTAGGACTAAATGAATTAGAATGGTTTTTAGGCTATGATGATATTAATATATTGTTTACTCAAAGGGTGCACTCAATGGGGTATGTGTATGAATATGCTGCATGCCTACAAACAACAGTTTGCAAAGTACACAAAATATATTTGATATAACAAGGAATTTCCAACAAGCTTTCACATTGTTTACAAATTTGTTTGTGGAGATATGTCTTATATACTTTTAATGCAGCGGAAGTTTAGCATGAATGAGTATGATTAAATGATCACTGAGGTACTACTAATTCTTAGAAAATTTTTGCGCTTTTTACTTTTGAAATAAGGTAATTATATATGTCTAACATGGGTGTTTGGATGATTTATTATTGTGGTTTAAGTAGGTATGTGTTATTACAAAAGTGATTTTTGAGAGTAATTATGATGTGCATTTTGTTGTTGGAATATTAAAGTAACTTGCACTGTATGTTTTGTGATGTACATTGACTAATATGGTACAAGTGTTTTTCTATCTCTACATTACGTTTTGCTAGCGTGTATAGGCTCTACTTGTACATGTATGCACTTGGATAGCTGTTAATTGTAGGTCACTTCTACCACCGAGTCTTTGCTGAAGAACTGCTATCAGCATAAAGTCTCAGGTTCTTCAAGTATAACTGGTTCCATATGTTTATGATTGAACTCTCAGTCATTATCTCGAATTAGATGCATTGAGCTGTTATTATGGGTGCAAACTCCTGATCTTAGCCACAACCACCTTTGATTCTTATAGTTACTGCTATTTCATTCTTTTTTACAGCTTTGGCAATCATATTAACATAGCATCTATATCATTCGTTAACTGTATCAACACTTTCTTACTATCTACTAATGAAAATTGGTATCTTTTATTGGAGGATGACCGAAATAACATCACTTGATGACTTGAAACATTATGATACAATGCGAAACTCGATACAAACGAATAAAAGGTATAGATCATTTTTTTTGTGGTCAACTGCATTCAGATTTTAATATTTAATGAACTTAATATATTGGATCATGATTAGAGAGTCTCCAAGAGTTGATGGTGATGAAGATGAGGAGGAATTTGATGATTACTTTTGAAATATGGTAATTATATATGTCTAACATGGGTGTTTGGATGATTTATTATTGTGGTTTAAGTAGGTATGTGTTATTACAAAAGTGATTTTTGAGAGTAATTATGATGTGCATTTTGTTGTTGGAATATTAAAGTAACTTGCACTGTATGTTTTGTGATGTACATTGACTAATATGGTACAAGTGTTTTTCTATCTCTACATTACGTTTTGCTAGCATGTATAGGCTCTACTTGTACATGTATGCACTTGGATAGCTTAATTGTAGCTCACTTCTACCACCGAATCTTTGCTGAAGAACTGCTATCAGCATAAAGTCTCAGGTTGTTCAAGTATAACTGGTTCCATATGTTTATGATTGAACTCTCAGTCATTATCTCGAATTGGATGCATTGAGCTGTTATGTTATTATGGGTGCAAACTCCTGATCTTAGCCACAACCACCTTTGATTCTTATTGTTACTGCTATTTCATTCTTTTTTACAGCTTTGGCAATCATATTAACATAGCATCTATATCATTCGTTAACTGTATCAACACTTTCTTACTATCTACTAATGAAAATTTTTATCTTTTATTGGAGGATGACCGAAATAACATCACTTGATGACTTGAAACATTATGATACAATGCGAAACTCGATACAAACGAATAAAAGGTATAGATCATCTTTTTGTGGTCAACTGCATTCAGATTTTAATATTTAATGAACTTAATATATTGGATCATGATTAGAGAGTCCAAGAGTTGATGGTGATGAAGATGAGGAGAAATTTGATGATTCGGATAATGAATTTGATCTTGCAAACTATTCGAGGAGAGATCCTCATGGTGTTCATGAGGGAGGCCTCATGATACGACGTGATCAATCTAATGTGTCGGGCTTTGCCACCTCTTCAGAGGTGGATGCCCTTACTTTGATTCCCGATATCCATCTTACTTACTTATGGTCAGGAGGTAGTAATATAGTTCCATTCCATTCTTCATAATTCTATTTATCTAGATGTTAGTAGCAGAGTTTTGAATCTATGAACTGAATGCTGAAGTCCGTAAGTTATGATTATTTCCAAACTTACTATCTTTTTTGTTACATCAATCAAAATATTCTTCATAATTCTATTTATAAGCATGTGAAAAGCATAGTGGATGATCAAAAAGTTGTGACAAAAAGATAGTCAAAACCTTTTGTGTTGAGGAGATGGTGTCTTTATTTGATTGTCGTACGTGCAGGTGTACTGGTGTACTTTCAGGGAGGTGATTCTCACACATCACTTTTTGATCCATCTACACTTTTGTTTCACAAATTCACAATTTTACCCGGGAGTTGAACATATATTATTATTCTAAGTATAATTAAGGGTATAATAGTGAATTATGTGTTGATGGATCAAAAAGTGGTGTGTAGGAATCACCTCCCATTCATTTAGTGTTCATGTCAAAATATTTGTTGAGCTAATTCTCATTCCTTAATATAGCCATCGTATGCTAAAAAACATGGTTCGTTCCTTACTATCCACGTACATGACACAATGAAAAACGAGAGGCTTTGAAATGGCATATTTGATGGTCAACTTGCAAAGATTGATGATCCATAGTAATTTGTAATGATAAGAATAATCTTACAATCTTTTTGAATTTGTTTTTACATATCTGAAAATTTTGAAAAGTTATATTGTTTATTTGTGTTATCATTATTGAAAATTTTCTTAAAATTATAATTCAATAAACCTCACGAAACCGCGGACCTTTAACTAGAGTTTCTTAGAATTATAGCTTAGGGTTTATTGAATTCATAAATATCGATCTAATGTTTTTGGTTTTATTAGAGTTTAGGGTTTAGTTTTTATAATTTATGGTATATCGTTTAGGGTTTAGGGTTTAGATATAGTGTATAGGGTTAGAGTTTAGGGTTTAGATTTTAGAATTTATGGTTTAGGGTATAGGGTTTAAGGTTTAGGGTTTAGGGTTTAGTGTTTGTTGTGTAAGGTTAAGGGTTGGTGGTTTAGGGTTGATTTAGGGTTAAGGGTTTAGATATTGGGTTTAGGGTTTCGAGTTTAGTGTATAGGGTTTAGTGTTTAGGATTTATGGTTTAGACTTTAAGGTTTAAATTTTAGAATTTATGATTTAAGGTTTAGGATATAGGTTTAGGGTTTATGGTTTAGTGTATAGAGTTTAGGGTTCGGGGCTAAGGTTTTAGATTTTATTTTATAATTTAAGGTTTAGGGTTAAGTGTATATGGTTTAGTGTTTGAGGTTTAGAGTTTGGAGTTTAGTGTTTAGGGTTTAGTTTGTAGGGTAAAGGGTGGGTGGTTTAGGGTTGGTTTTAGGGTTTATAATTTAGAGTTTAGTGTATAGGATTTAGGGTTTATGGTTTACAGGTTAGGGTTTATATTTTAGAATTTATGGTTTAGGTTTTAGGGTTTAGGCTTTAAGGTTTATTGTTTAGCGTTTAAGGTTTAGAGTTAAGGGTTTTATGGTTTAGATATAAGGTTTAGGGTTTATGTTTTAGAGTTTAGGGTTTGGATATAGGGTTTAAGGTTTTAGAGTTTAGGCTTTAGATTTTAGAATTTATGGTTTAGGGTATATGGTTTAAGTTTTAGATTTTAGGGTTTGTTGTGTAAGGTTAAGGGTTGGTGGTTTAGGGTTGATTTAGGGTTTAGGATTTAGTGTATAGGGTTTATGGTTTAGACTTTAAGGTTTAAGGTTTAAGGTTCAAATTTTAGAATTTATGGTTTAAGGTTTAGGATATATGGTTTAGGGCTTAGGGTTTTGTTTTTACAATTTATGGTTTAGAGTATAGATGTAGGGTTTAGGGTTTAGTGTATAGGGTTTGGGTTTAGGGTTTTTGGTTTAGTGTATAGGGTTTAGGGTATATATGGTTTAGGATTCATGGCTAAGGGTTTAGATTTTTGAATTTAAGGTTTAGAGTTTAGAATTTAGTGTTTAGGATTTAGTGTGTAGGGTAAAGGATGGGTGGTTTATGGTTTAGGGTTGATTTTAGGGTTTAGAGTTTAGTATATAGTGTTTATGATTTAGTGTTTAGGGTTTATTCTTTACAGGTTAGGGTTTAGGGTTTAGAATTTAGAATTTATAGTTTAGTGTATAGGGTTTAGGTTTTAGGATTTATTGTTTAGCGTTTAGGGTTTAGAGTTTAAAGTTTAGGGTTTAGTATGTTTAAGGTTTAGATTTTGGGTTTATGTTTAGGGTTTAGTGTTTAGAGAGCGAGATATATTGATGAAGCTGAAAGTTAAAGTACAATTTAGGTTATCGTTTAACCCATTTGATTCCTGTTTTTTACCCTTATGTTTCAATTGACCCATTAAACTAATTTAAGATTAAACTTCTCCAATCAACTCATATTAGATAAAAACATAACTCAATTGACCCAATCCCAATTAATTTGACAATATGGTCTAAACTGTCATCCCTCAATCATATTAAATTGTTCATATCGTTCCCAAAGAAAAAGAACAATTGGTATTTCTATTTCTATAAACTTAATACAATTATCACTTAATACATTTGTTTATAGTACATCAACTTCAAAGTTTACATATTGATCAACGTTATTTTGTTGAATGATTAATCTACAACAACTTCCCAAACATTTTTTGCGTAAACAATTTAAGAAAACAGTGAAAAAGAGGAATGCATGTATCAACTGTAACAGTGTTGAATTAAAAGTTGAAATCACCTAAAAAGGTGAAATAAGATTCATAAACAATGGCTAGCCTTTAATAATGTAGGAATTAAAATTAAAACATGGTAATTTCATTTGCTTCACTGTAATACAACAAGCTTATTGGTATTTAACGATTTATGATGAAGAAATGTGCTTGACCAAGTTTGAAGATGAATTAGCACATACCAATAATCCATCAACCCACCTTAAACGACTTACATTGGCACCACACATGCGTTTTCCATCTTGCATCAAACACATTACGGATATTGATATGCATCAACTGGTATTTTCCTTTGTCTACATACATCATATCTAATTACAATGTTTCGTTCAATATTATGATAATGTTAATATTACTATACATGTTTTTATTTCAGTTTTAGAAACGTGGGAAGTCCGGGTGATCACACTGGCTAAACCAACATTGATGTCCATTACCAGTATCAGAATAATCCTATCGCTAATGATGAAAAAAATGAAAATGACAGCAGCTCAGGTTTAATTTACTTGGGACATTAAAGTGATGAAGAATTGGATCCTGAATCTGATACAAGTGTTTGATTGCGTTCATGCGTGACGAATGCAGGTTCATCATGGTCTTAGATAGAACTCACCCGGTGTAACAGTTTGTTTCGGTATCAAAGTATTTTGATTCTGCAGGCTTACCATTAGTTTGTGCAAAAGTGTTAATGAATATGTTGAATGATGTATCTATGGATTTAGTTTCTTTCTATTTTGATGCATAAGTATGTACTCCGTAATTATTAAATACTTTAGCATATAACTTATGGAAGCTTGTAACTAATGAATAGTTTGGCATGTAATTGAAATTTATGATATGCCAATCGATCAATGATGGTAATTTTGATATGCTACAGATATTTTCATTATAAACGAGTATTAACTAAACAATTAAAATGTATGATCGTATGTTTGAATAAACATATTACAAATAGTATTGTTATGGAAACATCAACTTCATACAGATGCAAAACCATAACTTCTAATGAAATCAATTAAGCATAGCCATAACGAAATCGTTACACTTCAAAACTGGTTTCGGTTGTTAACCATTGTTATAGTCATTCAGACTAACAATAACAAACAACTATAAAAAACGGTTGTTTTTGGATGATGCTTTTGTTAAGCATAGATGATTAAGGAAAGAAAATTAGGATAATTATTATCTTATTTCTAGACTAGCAAATGCATCAAACCAATATTCAAACCCATGATACTACAATTTAATTGTTTAATTGTGTTATCATGACTGAAATTGTCTTAGAATATCATCATTTCATAAAACTCGCGAAATCGCGGGTTTTTAAAAAAAGATTAGGAAACCTATTTTGAAAGGTAACATAAATTTATTGAAATGAATAATCATTGAGAAATGAAAGAAATATAATTAATAATGTTATAGAAGCATTTGTAGCAGTAAATCAAAATATTAAGTAACCCGAAGTACGATACAAGGGTTTAATCAATTCGTAGCAAAAATAAAAATAAAGTGAATAGAGAAGCAAACAAAAACAATTATTTATATAACCCGGGAACCTTAACATGACCATCCAACTTGCCTTTGTAATTCATATCAAACTAACCTCAAAAATCGAAGATGTGAACCAAACATAAGCAGAAATATAGTTAGGTTTCTACTTTTTGGTTAGGTCACTAACCCAGAAGACTTTTATAAGAACTTTATATAAGTTATAGTGTGTCAATGTCAATTTAAAATTTATGTTACTTTAAGTTACAATAAAAAGTAATATCTTCAACAAAATGATTTCTGAGATTTTATACACCGAAATTAAAAAAAAATTTAAAAAAATGGATCATTATGCAAAAAAAAGGCTGAATTGACCCATTTATAACTAAATGAATCGAAAAAAAAATTAAGAGTATTTACCTTTCAGTAACAATAATTCATTAAGAATTTGTCTTTTTTGTGCATCGAATCAACATACCTCGTCATGGAACGTTGCAACTGTACCTTATTACAGTAGAGAAAATGACAAAGACTTTTCAATCTCAAATGATGCTTTGCAAAAACTCAAAATGGTAAGCAATAATGTTATTGCAAATGCACGTAAGTAAATGCGAGAGGGAGTAGATGATAATGTGCTTACCTTAAATGCATATATGCATATCATCCGACACATACTCATGCACCAAGTTAATACACCTCATTGCTTGTACTCTTTTGAGTAACTAATATATTAGAGAGCATAGAAGAAATAATTATTGTATCTGAATATTTATCGTTAATCCAAACAAAAAATAATGTAGAAAGAGAGGGCATAAAATAACCGTGTTCTTCGTTTTCAACCGATACTACATAAACTACGTGAATCATATTAACATAAACTAATTCTTCATTAATCTCATCGTGTTCTTCGTTTTCCACCGAAAACACATATTGATGAGTTTTGAGAAATCTACTCAATAATATGTTGATCTGCGACTAGTTCTGGAATCCTAATGACCTAATTATGCTACGTAAATCATCAAGTTGATTGGATAAACAGTTCTGAATTCAGAATCATAAGGTCAAACTTCGAGCTATTTTGGTCAATGAATCAATTGAAACGAATTAGTCATTTGCAGATGATAACAACAGTTGTCGAGCATTCCTCGAAGATTTTGCAACACTTTTGGTGAAGGAATTACAGCCTGAAAACGATTAAATCGGGCACCAAATGTTTTTTCGAGCAGCAGGATGTTCACTCATGTTTTGCGAGCACAAAGATTTCGAGCAGCAAGAGGTTTTCGAACAACCAACTTTTCGTGCACCATGAGTTTTCGAGCAGAAGTTTTTTGAGCACTAGGTTTTCGGGCAGATTCAGATGAACAACAATTATATGAACACCAAAAAAAACAAAAACGATTTCTAGTTGATTTTAGATGAAGAAATCAACATAAAATCTTCATGTACTCAGGAGGTGAGTACTCGAAACCCAAATTTAGTTCCTGAAAATCCATAACACGTTCCAATTTGAACAACCTTTTTTCCTTTTGTTTTTTTTTTTTTCTCTTTTTTGGATCTCAGCCAAATTTGTTGTTGTAAAATCGATTTGAGGGGTGACGAAGGTAGAGCAACCATCAAGGAACTCCAATCTGGTCTCACTTTGGTGTTTAAGAAGAAAAGAAAGTGATGAAGAAATTGGGTGGAAGGAAGAACCAGCAAGAGAATTTAATTGGTTTTTAAAAAAAATTAGGCGTGTGGGTGGGGATATTCAGATTTATTAATATAAAGACCAAAATGACGAATTTACCCTCACATGCTTCGCACATGCTAAAATTTAACGGAAACAATTAACAGTGTTAGTAAACTGGGCTATCCTTGCACAAGAATCACACCTGAATGACTATCCTTCCCCAAATCGACAAGTATGGCTATCCATGGTATCTAGTACAAACCACAGGGACTATCCGCGCAATTTTCTCTTTTTTGAATCGCTATTTACATATCAATATGAATTTCAAATTACACTTTTTTGCACATATTGTTACACACTCGTGCAACGCACGGGCTCAAAAAACCTAGTATATATATATATATATGTATATATATATATATATATATAGTGGTAGGATCAATGGAAAAATAACCAATTGGGGGGAAGCGAGGGGAAGCAAATTTTTTTTTTTTCGTTTTTTGAAAAAACTTTGTTCACGAATGATATTGCTATAAATATGCATATTCTTAGTCGCAATATCAGTCCAAAATGTTATGGTTTTATGTGTATTCGAGTAGTTTTCAGGTTTGTAATTGGTTAAAATGTCCAAAACGTCGCATGAAATGCTATTATGGATTTTTAATGATATAAAGATCAAAATGAAGATAAAATGAAGATTTCTAATGAGCAACAAAAGACTACAACATCGCGCCTCAAGACTACAAGTTAAAACGATCGAAATCAAGAAATATGCGCGCCTGCACGAAAAAAATCATAACTAAATCATACTGACTCGAAAAAAGGCGAATCAGGTGTCCAGACGTCCGTAATTCAAAAATCTACAACTTTCAAGAAGAGACCTTACGCGAAACGCATACCAATCTACGCGAAACGCTTAATTTTTTGGATCTAGATTCCAAGTTTCACATGGGACGATTCTTTTTGGTATATAATATTACTCATTTATAGTTTTCAGTCATATACAGCAAAAAGGAGCAGAGAAACAGTTCAACTAGTTGGTAATACACCTACTACCTACTACTACAAGTGCATTTAATATATGGAGTACTACACACAAACGGAGGAAATATATTTCACATGGGACACTGCTTTTTAATTGTTTATACTTCTTTATCAGTGGCCTCAGTCTTTTACATCAACATATCGCACTCTTTTAATAAAAAAAAGAAGAAACAGATCAAGAGGTTGAAAAGTTTTACTACTACTTAAATGAAGATATACGGAGCTAGCAAGGGGGAGAGTAGTAGTAGTTAGGCTAGCTAGAAAATAGTATTCAACTTAGAAGCAATATATTGTCCAATTCATATTCCAAATTCAGTCCGTAACATTTTTATTATCAGTTTGTAATCCGTATTATTTTTAATTCCAAGTTCAAGTTAGATAGTTTCAATATTGTAAGGGTGATATTGTTCTTGTGCACGGGTGCTGTCATTTATATTTTCTACCATTTGAAGTTAATGAAAGTAAAGACTATTGTAAGTTTGTTCGCTTTAAATTTTTATTATTGTTGCTATCATCTTTATTATTGTTATTATTATTAGTATTATTATTAGTATAGTAGTAAATTATTATTATTGTTATGTTTATCATGTTATGTTTACGTATTTACTCCCGTACCATTATTATGATTAGCTAGTTTACTCTCGTGTTTGCTTAGATGTAGAACCCCTCGATTATGGATTGTTATCATTTAGAATACTAAAATGTAACTTAGATTATTTTTAATATTGTGCCTAGTTGAAAGAACCATTGTTATATAATTAGATATTTAACTCTATCACTTAATTTATTAGATAAAAATAGCGAAAGTTATTTTTATTGATATAGATTATGCTTTAACACTAAAAGTGGTTTAGACGAACTTATGGTTAAATTATTAACACCAATTTAGAAATATGATTCGGTGGTTTGGGTAATATTATAGTTTATATAATCGTGAAATTGTAAAAAGGGAAACCGTTACGATTTAAGTTTTGGCGAAAGTCAAAACTTGGCTAGGTCACAATTTAAATAACTGGAGTATAGTTTGACTCGTTAAAATAAGATTTAACGAAAGTTAGATTTAATTTTAGTTAGTTAAGATTTTATATAAATTCGAAAGAAAAATATATAAAGTAAACATTTTAGAGTAATTACAAATGTTATTTAGATCAATTTTAGATATTGTGTTCAATCAAAAGATCCATTATTATGTAAATTTAATACTTAATCCCCGTCACATAGTTTATTAAATCGTTTAGCGAAAGTTAAATTGGTGATATATAAAATATGCTTCAACACTATTTGTGATCTAGACAAAACGTAGGATTATATTCCTAACAAAAATATAAGAATACGGATTTGGTGATTTGGTGGTATTAAGATTTATATAGTCTTGAAATTATAAGAAGGGAAACCATTTTAGTTTAGGTTTTAATGAAAGTTAAAACTAGGTTGAATCACAATTCGAATGATCGGGTATAGTTTGCTTTGTTAAGACGATGATTAGCGAAAGTTAAGTTGAATCTTAGTAAATCAGGACTTTATGAAATTGAGAGGTTATCATGAATATATACTATATAATATTGTAATCGAACTTAACAACAATCCATAGTAAATTGATTATGAATTGTCTATGATTCATATCAACGAGGGGGACGAAATCTAAGTAAATACACTTTCTTATTATTTTTATTTATTGTAATTTTTATTATTATTTTAGTTAATTATATCCAAAACCCAAAAGCAATTAAAACTCACTTAAAAGTATAATTATTTGTCATTAAATTCTTGAATACGCTTCTCCCTGTGGAACGAACTTGACTTGCCAGTATCTATTGCTGCACGATCGGGACCAGTTGCCCGTAGTGTGATAATATTTATTAGTTAGTTTAGTTGTAAAAATTTAAAGGTCGGTTTTATCACATCAACTTTTTGGCGCCACTGCCGGGGAGAAATTATTCATTCAGTAATTTAATTACTTTTAGTTATTTGATCCTTTCGTCGGGATTTATTTTCCTACGAAAGTTCTGTTTTATTTTTCTCTTTATTCTTTTTAAATTTCAACTAGGTTCCAGTCATACTGTAATATGGATGATTTTGAGAATATGACCTTGGAAAATCTTTTTAATGCCCAACAATTTAATCAATACTCTCAAACAAGTTTTGATGATAATTTGTGCGATTCATCTATGTTTAATAGGGTTGAAACTACATATATTTGTGAAAATTGTGGAGGTTACCATTTGACTTGGGAATGTGATTATCATATTTCCATGGATCAAATAGAGAGTTATGAACCCATGAACTATATATGGAATGAATATCAAGAGAATAACTCGAATCCAGATTTTTATTATCCAAACCAATCTTATTACGATTCCTCACAAAATTATCAACAATACCAATTTTCTAACCAAATGCCACAAAATTTTCAACAAACTCAAAATGAAGAAAATTACTCGTATGATTTTCAAAATATTATGATGAGTTTTATTGAAAGTCAAACCAAAACTAGGGAATTACTAAATCAACAATGGCAACAAAATCAAACATCTATTCAAAATCTAGAAAAAGAAATGGAGCGTTTGTTTACTATTCTTTCGGAAAGACAATCAGATGATCCATCGTTTGAGTCTTCATATTGTTATCCTAACCCTATTTTACAGGTTCCAAATGAACAAACAGTTGAGGACAATGTGCAAATTGAAATTGTAAAAATAAATTCACAGGAACCTCTTGAATTAAAAGAATATGAAACCTCTATGAAATATATAAATAGGATAAGTCAAAATTAATATGTAGTGAATGGAAAGAATAATGATGAGGATTCTAATTCCGAGGTCGAAGTGGTAGAACCGGTTTTTCATACACCCGAGAACTTTTCAGTTTATAATAATTCACTCGGGTATAATTGTGATAATGAGGAGGTCGAGTTGATGAAATCATCAGGGATCATTGATGATGAGGAGTTTAATATATTAAAACCACTTGAGGAGTCACATTCTCATGTTGAATTCGTATATCCTCAAGAAGTTAACACTTAGAATACCTTAAAAGATGATCCATTTGGGCAGGATCCACCTAGGAGAATAAAATTTTTATTGCAAGCCACACTTAGAGAAGAGTTGTGCGTTGACTCTCGGGTTGAGTCATCTTTTTTCGGTCAACTGAAAAAGGATTTATCTGATATATTATATACCACCCGAGATGTAAATGAATGGCTCACTCTTCTAATTCGTGAAACTTTCTCCACTGATTTTACATGTCGTTCGATAAATATAGAAAAATTTGACCCCGCTAGGCAAAAAAAATTATGGGGTCGAGTCGAGAAAACGACTCATTAAAAATCATGTTTGATTTGTGTTTTTCTTCACGTGTTTGAAAAAAAAAATCAATAAGTTAAAAAAAAAATTTAAAAATTTGTGTGCTTAATTTTTTTTTTTTTTTAAAAGTGTGATTTATATATATATATTAAATTTTGATCTTTTTAAATAAATGAAGTTATAAATTTAATTATATAAAAAGTCAAAAAAAACGTGTGTTTATTTTTATTATTGTTTCTCAAAAAATTTAAAATTTTTAATTTTTTTTAATACATTAATTTTAAAAATTGAATTTTAAAATTTATGAACGGATAAAGATCAGGTATAAACAACCGAACTTTCCGTTATAAGAAATATAAATTTTATAAATGATATTTTAAAATTTTAATTAGTTACTAAGTTGGAAAAAAATAATTGTGTTTTTAGTTTATTATATTTTTGTTTGTTTATATATATACAAAAATTTTAAGTGTGGGGTAAAATTTTTGGTACTATTGAAGTACAGCCGCATTTTTTTTTTTGTGATTAACATGATTGTTTACAGGTACTTACGATGATGATGCATTCAACACAAAGAAACACCAATTTTATATTGTAATAAAAGGATTGGATATGTTCATACGATAAACATTTTACGATCTCCAATTTATAACCAAGGAAGTTCTAACTACATTTACACTTTTTGTCCTCTCAAATTTATACATTTTATCTGATTTTATGTAATGAGGGCATTACATAATCTTAAGTGTGGGGTGGGGATATAAATTCTCGAGAACTTAGAACTTGGTCATTTTTACGAAAAATTTTGAAAATTTTTAAACAAATTTACATCAGTTATTTGATTAAAACATATAAAAAGAAAATCAAGTATAACGAAATTTATAAACTCATATGTTTAGAACCATTTATCACATGTTTCTATGAAGTTTATTGCAGATGCCATTGATTTGGAATGTATAAACCTGTTATCCCAATAATGGAGCAATAAAGGATGAATCAAGTCCATCCTTAAAGGAAGTCAAGTCTTCCGAATGTCGTTTTACTTGGTATAGCATACTTCCTAAACTATATCATTTCATACTAATATCATATCACGATATAAAAGTACCGTGGGAAGAGAAAGTCTTGAACTTTCAACCCGAAAATAAACTTAGTAGGGTAAATCCGAGTCGTTATCCAGTGCAAAACCGATTACGGTGTATAAGCTGGAGCATGATCTGTCCCACGCGATAGCTCAGTCTTCGCAGTTTTAACCCTTGAATTGAAATGTACAAATTGTCGTAAAAGACCGATAGAAATATCGCGTTAGGGGGCGCCCGGTAAAGAGTTTCATGATACTACAATCATGGGGACGAATAGCTTGCTAATCGCCGACTGGGGATTCGGTTTTCAGTTACCCTCAACCGGAATTTGAGGTTAAAACCGAAAAACGTGTATAGTGTAAAAACTAGCATGACATTTTAAAAAATCATAAAACGTTTTCACAAGGTCCAATTTTCCCTAAGGATCCAAATTTATAATTTTTCGTGAGACTTTAATCACGAATTTCAGCTTTGTTTCTGTTGCCAGAATTTCATTTCGTGTGGTGTGTGTGTGATCCAATAAATATCGTGTGGTGTTTTCAATTCACTTCATAAAGCGTGTGTTTTCTTTTCGTGTGACGTGTGTGTCTGATGAATGATTGATATGGAAAAATATGTAGTATTCCGAGCCTATTAAAAAGATGTCATTGCTTGAGGACAAGTAACGTTCAAGTGTGGTGTAATTTGATATTGCTATAAATATGCATATTCTTAGTCGCAATATCAGTCCAAAATGTTATGATTTTATGTGCATTCGAGTAGTTTTCAGGTTTGTAATTGGTTAAAATGTCTAAAGCGTCGAATGAAATGCTATTATGGATTTTTAATGATATAAAGATCAAAATGAAGATAAATGAAGATTTCTAATGAGCAACAAAAGACTACAACATCGCGCCTCAAGACTACAAGTTAAAACGATCGAAATCAAGAAATCTGCGCGCCTGCACGAAAAAAATCATAACTAAATCATACTGACTCGAAAAAAGGCGATTCAGGTGTCCAGACGTCCGTAATTCAAAAATCTACAACTTTCAAGAAGAGACCTTACGCGAAACGCATACCAATCTACGCGAAACGCTTAATTTTTTGGATCTAGATTCCAAGTTTCACATGGGACGGTTCTTTTTGGTATATAATATTACTCATTTACAGTTTTCAGTCATATACAGCAAAAAGGAGCAGAGAAACAGTTCAACTAGTTGGTAATACACCTACTACCTACTACTACAAGTGCATTTAATATATGGAGTACTACACACAAACGGAGGAAATATATTTCACATGGGACAGTGCTTTTTAATTGTTTATACTTCTTTATCAGTGGCCTCAGTCTTTTACATCAACATATCTGTAACAGACTGAAACCGGGGTTAGAAGTAAGATTACTTAATTACCCTTACGCATAATTGTGTGGTTAATTATGCTTTTATTCTAATTTAATGTTCAGTGATATTTTATTATTTGGTTAAGACCAGTTTGTGACAAGGGTCACAGAACAGGTTCGCTTATTTAATTTGGACTTTGTTCGGGTTGTCAAACTAAGTACGAAAGATATCTTATTTTTTTTTTATTTTTTATTTTTTAAACCACAGCGGAAGACATATTATATTAAAACATAACCTTAGTTAAAGTATTACAAAAATTCACACTATATAATACTTATTTACAAACGACGTCACTTAAAAACTTCTGGTGTATTAGTACAAAAAGACACATCAGAGTTTGCAGAGTTAAACACGTCCTCATCAGCAGCTCCCAACTAACTA
Source organism: Rutidosis leptorrhynchoides (assembly GCF_046630445.1). Lineage (NCBI taxonomy): Eukaryota > Viridiplantae > Streptophyta > Magnoliopsida > Asterales > Asteraceae > Rutidosis > Rutidosis leptorrhynchoides. Next base: position 16,211,163 of record NC_092334.1, read on the forward strand.
GCAGTACCTAAACCTGCAGGGGAGGAATGTGGGGGATTAGCGCACCGCTTAGTGAAAGGAATCTATCTAACAGAAAAAGCATAAGTACCATCATGCATAACTTATGATAATCTGCTAACGTCCTATCGAGTCAACTGTATAACCATCCAGACGCAACACATGCGTCCTTGCACGTTATACTGAACAAACCACAGGACTTGGATCCAACCTGACCTAGCCTCGGTTGACCTCATATGAACCCTTACCTGAACTTATGACTAAACGAAAATTTAACTTAATGGATGATTCTCGTGGACTTAAAACCTTAAATAACCGTATTTGGGTGCCTATTCTTGGAGACTTGAGGGATTTGATCATGACTGAAGCTCATAAATCCAGATTGACAGTACATCCAGGCAGTAATAAGATGTATCATGATTTGAAATCGGTGTATTGGTGGCCGACTATGAAAACTGACACCAAAAACCGTATGGTTCGTTGTGTCAGTTACAGATTCCAGAGTGGAAATGGGAGCATATTACGATGGATTTTGTGACAAAATTACCTAAAACCCAGAGGAAACACGACATGATTTGGGTATTAGTTGATCGTTTGACCAAGAGTGCTCATTTTCTTGCTACTCGTGAGACAGCGTCATTAAGTGAACTTGCCGATTTATATGTGAAAGAGATAGTTAGTCGTCATGGTGTGCCATTATCGATTGTGTCAGACAGGGATTCTAGATTTGTATCGAACTTCTGGAACAGTCTACAACATAATCTGGGTACACGTGTAAATTTGAGTACAGCTTATCATCCTCAGACAGATGGTCAGAGTGAACGAACAATTCAAACTCTAGAAGATATGTTAAGAGCATGTGTGCTAGAATATGGTGGTTCGTGGGATACACATTTTCCGTTGGTTGAATTTGCGTATAATAATTCTTATCATTCGAGCATAGGAATGTCGCCTTACGAAATGTTGTATGGCCGTTGTTGCAGAACTCCGACTTGTTGGTTAGAAGCTGGAGAGAAACAGTTTGATGGTCCCGAAATTGTTCAAATGACAGCCGAAAAAGTTGCTATTGCGCGAGAAAAGTTGAAAGCCGCCAGAGATAGACAAAAGATGTATGCAGATCCGCGTAGACATACGGTAACCTTTAGTGTGGGTGATCGCGTGTATTTGAAAGTTTCACCATGGAAAGGGGTTATCAGATTCGGTAAACGTGGTAAGCTTGCACCAAGGTACATTGGGCCGTTTCCAATTAGTGAGATTCTGAATGATCAAATAGTGGTATTGGATCTTCCGCCAGAGTTAGCTGGTATTCATAATACCTTCAACGTGTGTTATTTGCGTAAGTGTAAGGTCGATGAGACACAGATCGTACCGCTAGTAGATTTGAAAATTGATTTGAGTAACAAGCTGGTTGAGGAACCGATTCGAGTGGTCGATAGAAAGGTTACTAAGTTAAGAAAGAAAGAGATCCCAATGGTTTTAATAGAATGGAAACACAGCTTAGGGTCTATGTCATAACCCGACCTTAACCATAAGGACGAATACAATAACATATGATTTCATCGCGAGGTATTGACCTCTACATTCGACATTTTTCAAAAACTGCATTCGTTTTTACAATACAAACCATAGCTTCTATTACAAATACCAGGTTTAAACAACTTAATAATGATTATCGTTTAGCGATAATCTTAGACTTACAAACTTTACATGTGATAATAACAATACGACTTCCAAAATATTTTACATTACAAATCCTCCGATATGCAGTTTTATTTTTGACACAAATATGCATACTCAAGATCTTGCTTAAATTCAACATGTTGCAGCGGAAGCTTTTAGTTATCACCTGAGAATAAACATGCTTAAAACGTCAACATAAAGTTGGTGAGATATAGGTTTAATGCCGGCAGCGTTATAAATATAGACCACAAGATTTCATATATAAATGTTTTAATAAAAATATTCTAAGTTGTTGAGCACTTGATAACCATACTTAACATTTAATCAACGTCGCATATTCCCTTTATTATGAAATCTTACTACACCGTACCAAGTGTAGTCACCGAAATGAAGTACTGTGCAACCGTTGAATACTGGTCGTCCAGTCCGGTTGGGGTTGTCAGGCCCGATAGATCTATCAACAGGATTCGCGTTTACAATACCTCATGTAAATAGTAGTTACCAAGTTACAGGGAAGTATGCCAGTGGTACAACTCAACGTAGAATATATATTTTTAATCACTTGTGTCCATAACGTAAATCATAAAATGCATGTATTCTCATCCCGAAATATTTAGAGTTTAAAAGTGGGACTATATATACTTATATTACTTTTAATATTTTCTTAGTCCGTAGTTAGCAGTCCGATGTTAATGGTCCACAATTAGTTACTCAATAAAATAAATAAAGACCCCATCGTATTCGTATTGATCAGAATTAATCTCGACCCATGGTACCATGTTATCAAATGACGTGTTGCGTACATAAAGTACCGTGTTGTCAAATGACGTGTTGCGTACAATCATGAGGTCTTATGATTAATCTTCTCGTGTTGTTTACAAGTGGTCCTGAAATATATAAAATCAAATCATAAGTAAATATATCATATTAATTAGAAAATATATGATTAATTTAATTTTTCTCCAAATATTTTCGTAGCTAAACTAGCTTCGGATACCCGATCTTGTTTTAGTCGTAGTTTCTTCATTACAACTCCGTTTTTGTTGGTTCAACTTGCCACTTCCTTGGATCGAGTCAAATTTTAAGAATATGAACTGAAAATACCTTAGTTTGTATTCGAAATCACAGGTTATAGGTCAAATTTTGGTGAAACTTATGAAAGTGATCATTTTCCATCATAAAAACAACATTTAATGATCATTTTTCTAAAAATACTTACACTTTGAGTTAAACCATGAAATTTTTATGTGTTAACATATTCATAAGAAATATCATTTTTCCAGAACATGAACTTCCAATTCAAAGCTTAAGATGGTTTTTAATTATCCAACCCAAAACAGCCCCCGGTTGCACTCCGACAACGTAGATTCAGTTTTAAGGTGTTCTTTGTAAAACCAAGTTATATCTTGTTAAGTTAGCATATCATTATGATATATTACAGGTCTTGAAGTGTTTTAAATATTAAGTTAGAAGAATCTATTTAGTTTGCAAACAAGTTTGAAATCATTCAAACTATGTTCTTGTTGTTAAAATTTTACAACATAAAATAAGATAGCTATATAAATATGAATTGAATAAAATTATGAACAAGGTTACTACCTCAAGTTACTTGAACAAAGTTACTGTAAAAGATGAGTAAAATCCTAGAACCAAGGGAGTGGTGGAGTTGGATCAAAAGGTTGGAAGTAAACTTGTATAGTTGGAAGGATTTTTGAAGTGTTCTTGAGTGGTTTTTCTTATGAAGATTAAGGGTTGTTTTTGAAGCTAGATCTTCATGGTAACTTGTTGAATTGTTGAAGGTATTTAAGGGTTATGGAAGTGTGTGTGGTTTAGCTAAGAAATGAAGATAAAACTTGAATCAAAATGAGGATACTTATAGCCATAAATGGCGTTTTCATGGGGAGACAAGGATAAGATTTTTAGTTTGTTATTTTGCTAGATATTTTTGATAATTGTCAAAATCTAAATCCTCACATGTTCCTTAACTGATTAGATCTAATTATTGGTGTATTTTTATGGGTATATACCAATAGTAAATACGTATATAAGATGGGTATGATACGGGTACATATACCCTAGGTATACGTATAGAAATCTTGAGGAAACGGAACAAGAATTTAAATATAGCTATCTTTTGTGAATATAGTTATATTGTTTTATGTATTTAAGTCCTTAAAAAGTGATTAAATACATTATATATACGATACATGTATAAGCATTATAGGTTATAAGTATATATATCAAAGAATGTTACGTATAGTTATCGTTTTGAAAACTTAAGTTAGTAGTTTCAAAATATACTTATAACTCATTGTCATTAGTACACAATAAGATGTTAAACTATCCTTAGATCATGTTAAATATATATAAATACATATATATACATAAACGTATAATTATCGTATGTTATATAGTTCGTGATACCATCGGTCAAATTGGACGGTCAAACGTTGTGTAAAACTCTTTTCAAAAACACAAGTCTCAACAATTTAGATTGATTATCATGTTGGTAAGGTTTAATTTATGTAGATATTAATCTCATAAGTATAAAACGAGCGGAAAATTCCGGGTCGTTACAGTACCTACCCGTTAAATAAATTTCGTCCCGAAATTTTAAAGTTGTATCTATTTTGCGTTCTCGGGAAACAAATGTGGTTACTTTCATTTCATCTGATCCTCTCGTTCCTAAGTAAACTCGAGACCTCTTCGAGCATTCCAACGAACCTTAACGATTGGTATGTTGCTCTGCTTGAGTTGTTTAACTTCACGGTCCATGATTTCGATTGGTTCTTCTATGAATTGTAGTTTCTCGTCGACTTGGATTTCTTCAAGAGGAATGGTGAGGTCTTCCTTTGCAAGACACTTCTTAAGGTTTGAAACGTGAAATGTATTATGTACTCCGGCGAGTTGTTGTGGTAATTCGAGTCGATAAGCTACCGGTCCAATGCGTTCGATGATCTTGAACGGGCCTACATACCTTGGGTTCAGTTTACCCCTTTTACCGAAACGTATTACACCTTTCCAAGGTGACACCTTTAACATAACCATGTCACCGATCTGAAACTCTAATGGTTTCCTTCGGACATCGGCGTAGCTCTTTTGGCGACTACTGGCTGTTTTTAATCTCTCCTTGATTTGTACTATCTTCTCAGTCGTTTCGTGTATGATCTTGGGACCAGTTAATTGTCGATCTCCTACTTCATTCCAACAGATAGGGGATCTACACTTCCTTCCATATAATGCTTCGAATGGTGCAGCTTTAATGCTCGCATGATAACTGTTATTATACGAGAATTCTGCTAATGGTAGATATTTATCCCATCCGTTTCCAAAATCGATCACACATGCCCTGAGCATGTCTTCAAGAGTCTGAATTGTTCTTTCACTCTGCCCATCAGTTTGTGGATGATATGCGGTGCTCATATCCAAAAGAGTTCCCAGGGCTTCCTGTAGTGATTGCCAGAACTTTGATGTAAATCTACTATCACGATCGGATATAATGGAAATAGGTATTCCATGCCTTGAAACAATTTCCTTTATGTACAGTCGTAATAGTTTCTCCATCCTATCCGTTTCCTTTATAGGCAAGAAATGTGCAGATTTGGTGAGACGATCAACTATTACCCAAATGGTGTCATAACCCCAGGCAGTCTTATGTAACTTTGTGATAAAATCCATTGTAATTCCATCCCATTTCCATTCTGGGATTTCTGGTTGTTGAAGTAACCCTGACGGCTTCTGGTGTTCTGTTTTGACTTTGGAACAAGTTAAACATTCACCAACATATGTTGCAACATCTGTCTTTAAATTAGGCCACCAATAATGCGTCTTAAGATCTTGATATATTTTTCCAACTCCAGGATGTATCGAGTATCTTATCTTATGTGCCTCATTCAATATCAACTTCCTTAATCCACCCAACTTTGGTACCCAAATACGGTTTGCAAAATATCAAATTCCGTCTTCCCGTATAACGAGTTGCTTCTCATACTTCTTCATTATTTCATTTCCTATGTTTTCTTTAGTAAGAGCTTCTCGTTGAGCCTCTTTGATTTGTGAGTTGAGATTCATGCGAATTTTTATGTTCATCACTCGTACTCGAATTGGTTCCCGTTCCTTTCTGCTTAGAGCGTCGGCCACTACATTCGCTTTTCCGGGATGATAGTGAATCTCACAATCATAGTCATTTATCAGCTCGACCCACCTACGTTGCCTCATGTTCAGCTGTTTCTGATCGAAGATATGTTGAAGGCTTTTATGATCGGTAAACACAGTGCATTTAACCCCATATAAGTAGTGTCTCCATATCTTCAATGCAAACACTACTGCTCTCAGTTCTAGATCATGCGTCGTATAATTTCACTCGTGAATCTTCAATTGTCGAGATGCGTATGCAATAACTTTCTTTCGTTGCATAAGGACGCAACCAAAACCTTGTCGCGAAGCGTCACAATATATCTCAAAATCATCGTTCCCTTCAGGTAACGATAAAATAGGCGCCGTAGTCAACTTCTTCTTCAGTAATTGAAATGCACTCTCCTGCTCAGAGGTCCATTCGTACTTCTTCCCTTTTTGCGTTAACGCTGTTAATGGTTTAGCTATTCGGGAAAAATCTTGAATAAACCTTCTATAATAACTGGCTAAACCCAAAAATTGGCGTATCTGCGTTGGTGTCTTAGGAGTCTTCCATTTTTCAATGGCCTTAATTTTAGCTGGATCAACCTGAATTCCTTTGCTACTAACAACGTGACCAAGAAATTGCACTTCTTCCAACCAAAATGCACACTTAGAAAATTTGGCGTATAACTGTTCCTTTCTTAACAATTCTAATACCAACCTTAAATGCTGCTCATGCTCTTGCTCACTCTTGGAATAGATAAGAATATCGTCAATGAAAACGATAACAAACTTATCTAAATATGGACTACAAACTCGATTCATGAGGTCCATGAATACAGGTGGCGCATTTGTCAACCCAAACGGTATGACCCAAAATTCGTAATGACCATAACGTGTCCGGAAAGCAGTTTTCGGAATGTCTTCTTCTTTGACACGTAGTTGATGATAGCCCGATCTTAAGTCGATTTTCGAGTACACACATGATCCTTGCAGTTGATCAAATAAGTCGTCAATTCTCGGTAGTGGATACCGATTCTTGATAGTTAACTTATTTAATTCACGATAATCTATACACATCCTAAAAGATCCATCCTTCTTTTTAACAAATAAAATTGGAGCTCCCCACGGTGAAGTACTTGGTCGTATGAATCCTCGGTCCAGTAATTCTTTTAACTGACTCTGAAGTTCTTTTAACTCGGACGGTGCAAGTCTATATGGAGCACGAGCAACTGGTGCAGCTCCTGGTACAAGATCTATTTGAAATTCTACAGACCTGAAAGGAGGTAGTCCCGGTAATTCTTCCGAAAATACATCGGGAAAGTCTCTTACTACATTTACATCGTTAATATTCTTCTCCTTTTCTTCAACTTTCTTTACATGTGCTAGGATGGCATAACATCCCTTTTCTAAACACTTTCGAGCTTTCAAACAGCTAATGAGATTTAGGTTTGGGTTACCTTTATCTCCGTAAATCATTATCATTGATTTATCCTTTCGAGGAATACGAATTGCCTTTTCAGCACACACCACTTCGACTCCTACTTTGGACATCCAGTCCATGCCGATAATTACATCAAAACTTCCTAATTCTATGGGTATCAAATCAATCTTAAATGTTTCTCCAGCTAAATTTATTTTACAATCACAGCAAATTTTATCGGCTTTAATTAGTTTACCATTAGCTAACTCAATCATGTACTTAGCATCTAGAGGTAATGATGAACAATTCAATTTAGCGTAAAAGTCTCTACACACATAACTTCTATCGGCACCAGTATCAAATATAATAGATGCTGATAAGTTATTAATGATAAACGTACCCGTAACCAGCTCCGGGTCTTCATACGCCTCTCTAGCATTAATAATAAATGCTCTTCCACGTGCAGATCCGTTATTCTTCTCTGGATTTGGGCACTAGCTCTTATAATGACCCTGTTTCCCACACCCATAACAAGTAACAGTGGCCAAGGCAGTTCTATTTGTATTGGTGGCAGGAGTCTTGGTGCCATTGGTATTTGTAACAGGAATCCTACAATCTTCAGCAAGATGACCCCTTCGATTACAATTATCGCACACTACATTACAATAAGCAGAGTGATGTTTGTGGCATCTGTTACATAAAGGATTTCGTCCTTTGTAACCTAAGCTTGAACCACTACCCACACCTTGCGTGGTTTCTTGTTTCTTGTTGGATTGTTGATTACCTTTCCACTTTCTTTTGTTTTCTGATGTCTTAACATCGGTGTTCTTATCCAGAATAATCTGGTCCATCAACTCGTTTGCCATGGTGATGGCTTGATGAATAGTCTTAGGTTTTGATGCTGTAACATTTGCCTTGACATTTTTAGGTAAACCATCTTTGTACAGTTCTATCTTTCGTTCTTCGGTTGGTACCAATTCGGGACATAGCAAAGCTAATTCCATGAATCGCTGATTGTAGTTGGTGAGTTCAGTACCAACAACTTTCAGGCTTCGTAATTCAGCTTCTAACTTCCTAACCTCGTTCCTTGGACAATACTCGTTGATTAGCATTGTTTTGAATTCTTCCCAGGGAGTATCATAAGCTACATCTCCTCCTACGGCCTTCACATAGTTTTTCCACCACGTGAGTGCACTATCTTGTAAGGTGCACGATGTATACTTGTTCATGTCCTTCTCAATACAACCACTGATTTTAAACACAGACTCAATCTTTTCGATCCACCGGGTTAAACCGACCGGTCCTTTTGTTCCACTGAATGATGAGGGCTTGCAACCTTGAAAAGTTTTGTAAGTACATCCCACACGAGGATTTGGGTTAACTGCAGCACCTCTCGCAGCCTCGACCCATAACATTCTGTCGTCCACTCGCTGATTGATGAGTTCCTCGATTTCTTGTTCCGTCATTCGGTTCAATCGCGCCATAATCTTCAATAAGAATGAAAAAAGATAATTATTCACATGGAATATTATAGATGTAGTATGTATTTACAGTACATCGTAGCTTATTAATAATATGAACCAATTATTATTATAAAAGCCTTTTCTTCTTATTAGCATTTTATAATTATATCTAGGGTAGTACCTACCCGTTAAAGTTCATACTTAATAGCTTAGTACAGAAATCAATTACTATCACCCAAATAATACTCAACCATGGAAAATTATTGCATTTCACACTTCACTATTTACATATGCTTATCTTACATCAAACATTAAGCAAACCACACTAGTAATATTATACAAAATGTTATATGATCCCATGGTTTAAAATAACAGCGCATCATTTAACCCAAAACGTTTGTGTTCAAAGAAATCGCTTAAAGGTTATCTTGACTGTCTCCCTGCGTTTTGGCTGAGGGGCTGAAGAACTGGATGCCGGGATAGAACTAATAGGAATAGCGGGAATAGGGGTGGAAGTGTCTGGTGGAGTTGGTGCCACAACATCCTTACTAAGCTCGGGATTTGGATTCTCCAATTCAGTAGCCTTTCGTTTCTTTCCTCTTTCGAACTTGTCTTTCGTAATTTCCTGTATTTCTTCCTCCTCAGGATCACTTTCCGATTCCTCTTCAATTGATTCATCCGAAAATTGTGAGTCTTCCCCAAAGGTGTCGTTTTCATCATCGGATAGGTTAATGACTGGAACACCATCTGAAGATTCTGATTCGGAGTCGCTGAATATGATAACAAGTTCTAAGCCAGACATCTATCACATAACAACTAGCACGTTAGTACCACATAATATTTACATATTAATTTTTAACCAACAAGGATAAGCAATAGTTTTCTAAATCAAACACGGTCAAAGTCCAGATTCACTAATGCATCCTAACAAACTCGATAAGACACACTAATGCAAATTTTCTGGTTCTCTAAGACCAACGCTCTGATACCACATGTCATAACCCGACCTTAACCATAAGGACGAATACAATAACATATGATTTCATCGCGAGGTATTGACCTCTATATGCGACATTTTTCAAAAACTGCATTCGTTTTTACAATACAAATCATAGCTTTTATTACAAATACCAGGTTTAAAAAAACTTTATAATGATTATCATTTAGCGATAATCTTAGACTTACAAACTTTACATGTGATAATAACAATACGACTTCCAACATATTTTACATTACAAATCCTCAGATATGCAGTTTTATTTTTGACACAAATATGCATACTCAAGATCTTGCTTAAATTCAACATGTTGCAGCGGAAGCTTTTAGTTATCACCTGAGAATAAACATGCTTAAAACGTCAACATAAAGTTGGTGAGATATAGGTTTAATGCCGGCAGCGTTATAAATATAGACCACAAGATTTCATATATAAATGTTTTAATAAAAATATTCTAAGTTGTTTAGCACTTGATAACCATACTTAACATTTAATCAACGTCGCATATTCCCTTTATTATGAAATCTTACTACACCGTACCAAGTGTAGTCACCGAAACGAAGTACTGTGCAACCGTTGAATACTGGTCGTCCAGTCCGGTTGGGGTTGTCAGGCCCGATAGATCTATCAACAGGATTCGCGTTTACAATACCTCATGTAAATAGTAGTTACCAAGTTACAGGGAAGTATGCCAGTGGTACAACTCAACGTAGAATATATATTTTTAATCACTTGTGTCCATAACGTAAATCATAAAATGCATGTATTCTCATCCCGAAATATTTAGAGTTTAAAAGTGGGACTATATACTCACTTTTGCCTTGAAGATATATAACACGACTTGGTCTCCGATTGATATCACGAACCTAACCATATATATAATATATTAACATATTTTCTTTTTAAATAATCGTTATATATATATATATATATATATATATATATATATATATATATATATATATATATATATGTATATATATATATATATATATATATATATATATATATACATATATATATATATATATATATATATATATACTTATATTACTTTTAATATTTTCTTAGTCCGTAGTTAGCAGTCCGATGTTAATGGTCCACAATTAGTTACTCAATAAAATAAATAAAGACCTCATCGTATTCGTATTGATTAGAATTAATCTCGACCCATGGTACCATGTTGTCAAATGACGTGTTGCGTACATAAAGTACCATGTTGTCAAATGACGTGTTGCGTACAATCATGAGGTCTTATGATTAATCTTCTCGTGTTGTTTACGGGTGGTCCTGAAATATATAAAATCAAATCATAATTAAATATATCATATTAATTAGAAAATATATGATTAATTTAATTTTTCTTCAAATATTTTCGTAGCTAAACTAGCTTCGGATACCCGATCTTGTTTTAGTCGTAGTTTCTTCATTACAACTCCGTTTTTGTTGGTTTAACTTGCCACTTCCTTGGATCGAGTCATATTTTAAGAATATGAACTGAAAATACCTTAGTTTGTATTCGAAATCACAGGTTATAGGTCAAACTTTGGTGAAACTTATGAAAGTGATCATTTTCCATCATAAAAACAACATTTAATGATCATTTTTCTAAAAATACTTACACTTTGAGTTAAACCATGAAATTTTTATGTGTTAACATATTCATAAGAAATATCATTTTTACAGAACATGAACTTCCAATTCAAAGCTTAAGATAGTTTTTAATTATCCAACCCAAAACAGCCCCCGGTTGCACTCCGACGACGTAGATTCAGTTTTAAGGTGTTCTTTGTAAAACCAAGTTATATTTTGTTAAGTTAGCATATCATTATGATATATTACAGGTCTTGAATTATTTTAAATGTTAAGTTAGAAGGATCTATTTAGTTTGCAAACAAGTTTGAAATCATTCAAACTATGTTCTTGTTGTTAAAATTTTACAACATAAAATAAGATAGCTATATAAATATGAATCGAATAAAATTATGAACAAGGTTACTACCTCAAGTTACTTGGACAAAGTTACTGTAAAAGATGAGTAAAATCCTAGAACCAAGGGAGTGGTGGAGTTTGATCAAAAGGTTGGAAGTAAACTTGTATAGTTGGAAGGATTTTTGAAGTGTTCTTGAGTGGTTTTTCTTATGAAGATTAAGGGTTGTTTTTGAAGCTAGATCTTCATAGTAACTTGCTGAATTGTTGAAGGTGTTTAAGGGTTATGGAAGTGTGTGTGTTTTAGCTAAGAAATGAAGATAAAACTTGAATCAAAATGAGGATACTTATAGCCATAAATGGCGTTTTCATGGGGAGACAAGGATAAGATTTTTAGTTTGTTATTTTGCTAGATATTTTTGATAATTGTCCAAAGCTAAATCCTCACATGTTCCTTAACTGATTAGATCTAATTATTGGTGTATTTTTATGGGTATATACCAATAGTAAATACGTATAGAAGATGGGTATGATACGGGTACATATAACCTAGGTATACGTATAGAAATCTTGAGGAAACGGAATGAGAATTTAAATATAGCTATCTTTTGTGAATATAGTTATATTGTTTTATGTATTTAAGTCCTTAAAAAGTGATTAAATACATTATATATACGATACATGTATAAGCATTATAGGTTATAAGTATATATATCAAAGAATGTTACGTATAGTTATCGTTTTGAAAACTTAAGTTAGTAGTTTCAAAATATACTTATAACTCATTGTCATTAGTACACAATAAGATGTTAAACCATCCTTAGATCATGTTAAATATATATAAATACATATATATACACAAACGTATAATTATTGTATGTTATATAGTTCGTGATACCATCGGTCAAATTGGACGGTCAAACGTTGTGTAAAACTCTTTTCAAAAACACAAGTCTCAACAATTTAGATTGCTTATCATGTTGGTAAGGTTTAATTTATGTAAATATTAATCTCATAAGTATAAAACGAGCGGAAAAATCTGGGTCGTTACAGTACCTACCCGTTAAATAAATTTCGTCCCGAAATTTTAAAGTTGTACCTATTTTGCGTTCTCGGGAAACAAATGTGGTTACTTTTGTTTCATCTGATCCTCTCGTTCTCAAGTAAACTCGGGACCTCTTCGAGCATTCCAACGAACCTTAACGGAGTTAGAAGTAAGATTACTTAATTACCCTTAGGCATAATTGTGTGGTTAATTATGCTTTTATTCTAATTTAATGTTCAGTGATATTTTATTATTTGGTTAAGACCAGTTTGTGACAAGGGTCACAGAACATGTTCGTTTATTTAATTTGGACTTTCTTAGGGTTGTCAAACTAAGTACGAAAGATATCAGATAACTGATAAATACCCGTGTGTTATGGGGTGTGGGTTTATAACCCACTTAAGTAACTAATATCTGGATACTTCCATTCATTTCCCAATTTGTGCAAGAACAAGACCCGTACCTAACTTTCATCATCTCAAAACCCTAATTGAATCTAAGCTAGAAATTGAATCAAGAGGCTTTAGGAACTGAATCATATCATTCTTATAAGCATTTATCCAGGTTAGCATGCTTGAATTCGTGCTTTAATTTATAGAAATTGGGTTTTGGGTGTAAAATGGGTTTTTGATAAATTTGAGCTCGAATCTTCATGATTTGTGTTTGTTATGTTTAATTGATGTTAGAAATAGTTGCTATATAGTTATTATGATCTAATTATGCTGTGAATTGAGTAAGAACTTGTTAAAAATGATGAATTGTGTGTTAGAACTTGAGTTTATGATAAAGTGAGTATTTTGGGATGAATTAATCCCAAATCTTGATTGTAAATGCTAGATTTTAATGTTTATAGTTAGGAAAAGTGTTTATGTATGATTGGTATGTTTCTTTATGCTTGAAATTGGACTATAAACCTCGAAATCGAGCCTTTTTGGCTTAAAATCACTAAATCAGCGAAGCTGATGGGGAAGAAGAAGGTGCTCGAAAAACTCGCTCGAAAACAGTGCTCGAAACTCGCTCGAAAAGAGTGCTCGAGAACCTTCTGCTCGAAAACATGTTATTGCTCGAAAAACTCGAATTGCTCGAAAACATGTTAATGCTCGAAAAACTCGAAACTGCTCGAAAAACTCGAATATGCTCGAAAACTCGAAACTGCTCGAAAAACTCAAATTCGCTCGAAAAACTCGAATTTGCTCGAGAACCCCATATTGCTCGAAAACCTTGTCTGTTATGTGAATATTTTATGTTGAATGTAAAGTTGTGTATTAATACTTAGATATAATACTAACTTGGGATATTATGTGATGATTCACAGGTGATAAACAAAAAGGTGAAGGCTCAGAAAGATTAGACCTCTGAGAACCTTCAGTTGCTGGTAATCGGTGAGTGGGTCTATCTACGGATAAAGTTTAAGTAGCAGGCTATGCTACTTGTGTTTACTCTGTTATCTTGTAGTGTAATGATTACCATGCTATTGTTATTAGAATTGCCATGCTAGTTCGTTGTATGCATGATGTTATGTGACTTATGTGCACACTGTGTTTGACACCAACCGAGGCTAGGTCAGGTTGGGAACCCGCCGAGGCTAGGTCAGGTAAGGGTTCATACAAGGTCAACCGAGGCTAGGTCAGGTTGGATCCAAGTCCTGTGGTTTGTTCAGTATAACGTGCAAGGACGCATGTGTTGCGTCTGGATGGTTATGCAGTTGACTCGATAGGAAGGATTATTGGTAGACTCAAGCCCGATCAGCTAGGAGTCGTGTGCTCGTACAAGCCGCCGATGCTCATACTGTCATTATTGATGTTGTGGCTATTTTTTATGCTAGTTGGACGTTAGCAGATTATCATAAGTTATGCATGATGGTACTTATGCTTTTTCTGTTAGATAGATTCCATTCACTTAGCGGTGCGCTAATCCCCCACATTCCTCCCCCGCAGGTTTAGGTACTGCTAGTTAGTTGGGAGCTGCTGATGAAGACGTATTTGACTCTGCAAACTCTGATGTGTCTTTTTGTACTAATACACCAGAAGTTTTTAAGTGACGTCGTTTGTAAATAAGTATTATATAGTGTGGATTTTTGTAATACTTTAATTAAGGTTATGTTTTAATATAATATGTCTTCCGCTGTGGTTTTAAAAAAAAAAAAAAAAAATTTGCTGGCGTCACAAGTTGGTATCAGTGCATAGGTTTGACAGCAAATACATGCGTGTATCTTGTTCTCAAACCCGGAGTGAAGTCAAATATGTCTGTGGAAGGGATTAAGTGAATGTAGGATACTTGGTTTGTTAAATGTATTAAGCTAACCAATTATCCATTAAGCTTTTGTGTGAGCTATTTTGTAGCCCAGGTATGGCAGACAGAGATGCAAACGCTACCGGCCCGACAAACCCCGGAACATACAGGGCACCTGACGAGGGTGTCGAGTCCGATGACGATCAGACGAGTTATATTCAGGAATTAGAAAGTAAGCTGAAAGAGGATCAAGATAGGGTTGCCGAGCTTGAAATAGTAAGAAATTCTGGGAATGATGATACACCACCAGGATTTCCAACCGCCCAATCTCAAACCATACCCAATATGAATCAGACTCAATTTCAATATCCGATGCAAAACCAGATACCCCACCAATATAACATGCCATCGCAAAATGCTTTCCCTTATCAAAACCCTATATTAATAAATCCGTATCAGATACCTATGATCCAACAACCTTATGTTCAACCCCATAAGAAATGTACGTATAAGCAATTCTTGGATTGCAAACCCCCCTGAGTATTCAGGAAGTTCGGACCCAACAGAAACCTTGAATTGGTTAATGGAAGTTGAAAGGGTGTTGGAAGCGTGTCAATGTGAGTCGGAGTTGAGAGTTATATATGCCTGTAGACTGCTGAAGGGTAGGGCGATGGTTTGGTGGAATGCATTGGTGTCAAGTATTCCGAAAGAATATGTGAATCATATTACTTGGGAACAGTTCCAAGGAAAAGTTTGTGAGCAGTATTGTACTTTTTTGTTCTAAACCGATTGAAAACTGAATTTTTAGAAATGAAAATGACGCGCCAGATGACAATTGATGAAGTGATTGGTCAATTTATGGATAAGTTGAGGTTTGTAGCTCAGTGGGTTCCAGATGAAACATCAAGGATCCAGCATTTTGTAAATGTGATTTTGCCAGAATATCGAACATCAGTGAGAATGGCAACGAGTTTGTCACAGGCCTTTGTTATGGCCAAAATGGTGGAAAGTGATTTGAAAGCGGCAAGAGGTGTAATTCCAGGAAGTATGATGACTCCAAGTGGTCAAGTGACTAGTCAGTCTAGTAGTAAGTCAAAGAAATCGTTTAGGTTTAGACAGAAGGGTAAGACTCAACCAAGTAGTACTGGGCCTGGTTCAGGTAAAGGGGACTGGTGCAAGATATGTAGGTCGTCACATAGGGGTCAGTGTTCAGAAGCCACGAGGCGATGCATGAAGTGTGGTGTTACTGGACATGAATCTCAGGCGTGTTCGTTTCCAAGCAATGTTTGTTGGAACTGTCATCAGTCAGGGCATCGAGCAGTAAATTGTCTGTCTACAAAGAGTGTGAGTTCCGGGGCAGGGTCAGCGTCAGGTATACGTTCTGCATCGGTCGGAGGTTCTACTGCCTCGAGTGGGCAAAAGAGAAAGAATCCTTCAACAGCTGAAGCTAGGGCTTTCCAGATGACAGTTGAGGCAGCCACTACTACTGATGAAGTGATTACCGGTATGTTTTTAATCAACTCAATACCTGCGCGAGTATTGTTTGATTGTGGTGCAAATAAGTCTTTTATGTCGTTAGACTTTTGTGTTAAGTTGAATTTACCTGTTACTGTGTTGCCTGAACCGATTAGAGTAGAGGTAGGTGATGGAAAGATCACAACCGTCACAACGTTTGTGACTGGGGTTAGTATTGATATTGAAGGAAAGTCATTTCCTATGACTTGTTTAGTGTTACCCATTCCTAGTTTTGACATAGTGTTAGGGATGGATTGGCTGAGCCCACTTAGAGCTAGTATTAAGTGTGATAGGAAAATGATTTCCTTTCGTTTAGCTGATGGAACCCGTGTTATAGCCCGAGGGGAACGGGGTGGGTATAGTTTTCCGTTGATATCAATGATGAAAGCCAGGAAATCTTTATCCAAAGGGTGTGAATCGTTCCTAGCTTATGTAGTAGATGGTAAGAAAGAAAAGAAAGCAATAGCTGATATTCCGATAGTTTCAGAGTTTCCGGAAGTGTTTCCAGATGAGTTACCAGGGTTACCGCCGATAAGAGAAGTAGAGTATAAGATTGAATTGGTGCCTGGAGCCACTCCAGTTGCCAAAGCCCCGTATCGTTTAGCGCCGTCAGAAATTCATGAGATGATGTCACAAATTCAGGAGCTATTAGATCGTGGGTTTATTAGACCGAGTTCTTCTCCTTAGGGTGCACCGGTATTATTTGTTAAAAAGAAGGACGGTACCATGCGTATGTGTATAGATTATCGGGAATTGAATAAGAAAACAGTAAAGAATAAGTACCCGCTGCCTAGAATAGATGATTTATTTGATCAGTTGCAGGGTGCTTCATACTTCTCCAAGATAGATTTACGATCTGGGTATCATCAGGTTAGAGTTGCAGAATCTGACATCCCGAAGACAGCCTTTAAAACTAGGTATGGTCATTATGAGTTCTTGGTCATGCCGTTTGGGTTAACAAACGCGCCAGCAGTCTTCATGAATCTGATGAATAGAGTGTGTCGTCCATTTCTAGATAAATTTGTGATTGTGTTTATAGACGACATATTAGTGTATTCAAAGACAGAGGCCGAACACGCTGAACATTTAAGACAGGTGTTGAATTTGTTGAAACAAGAACAATTATTTGCAAAATTTTCTAAGTGTGAATTATGGTTAAGAGAAGTACAATTTTTGGGTCATGTAATTTGTGCCGAGGGTATAAAAGTTGATCAATCAAAGATGCATGCGGTTATGAATTGGAAATCGCCAAGAAATTCGACAGAAATTAAGAGTTTTCTGGGATTAGCTGGTTACTACCGAAGGTTCATAAAAGATTTCTCGAAAATAGCGGGTCCGTTAACCAAGTTGACTCGAAAAGACATAGCCTTTCGATGGGATGATGATCAAGAAAAAGCTTTCCAGACTTTGAAACAGTTATTGTGTCAGGCTCCGGTGTTAGCATTACCAGAAGGTTTAGATGACTTTGTGGTCTATTGTGATGCGTCCTTCGCCGGGTTAGGTTGTGTTTTGATGCAGAGAGACAAGGTGATTGCTTACGCCTCGCGACAGTTGAAAGTTCATGAAAGAAATTATCCTGTACATGATTTAGAAATGGTTGCCGTAGTGTTTACCCTGAAACTATGGAGACATTATTTGTATGGGACACATTGTGTAATATGTACAGATCACAAGAGCTTATAGTATATTTTCTTTCAGAAAGAATTGAATATGCGTCAAAGAAGGTGGCAAGAGCTGATTAAAGACTACGATTGTGAAATCAAGTACCATCAGGGTAAAGCAAATGTCGTAGCAGATGCACTAAGTCGTAAAAAGTCTGATGAGAATGTGAAATTTCTACGTTTGAGTATAACTTCAGATTTGATCAATCAATTACGAACTGTTCAAGCCTGTGCTTTGAAGGATGAACATATTAAATCTGAACTTATGACTAAACGAAAATTTAACTTAATGGATTATTCTCGTGGACTTAAAACTTTAAATAACCGTATTTGGGTGCCTATGCTTGGAGACTTGAGGGATTTGATCATGACTGAAGTTCATAAATCCAGATTGACAGTACATCCAGGCAGTAATAAGATGTATCATGATTTGAAATCAGTGTATTGGTGGCCGACTATGAAAACAGACACCAAAAACCGTATGGTTCGTTGCGTCAGTTACAGATTTCAGAGTGGAAATGGGAGCATATTACGATGGATTTTGTGACAAAATTACCTAAAATCCAGAGGAAACACGACATGATTTGGGTAATAGTTGATCGTTTGACCAAGAGTGCTCATTTTCTTGCTACTCGTGAGACAGCGTCATTAAGTGAACTTGCCGATTTATATGTGAAAGAGATAGTTAGTCGTCATGGTGTGCCATTATCGATTGTGTCAGATAGGGATTCTAGATTTGTATCGAACTTCTGGAATAGTCTACAACATAATCTGGGTACACGTGTAAATTTAAGTACAGCTTATCATCCTCAGACAGATGGTCAGAGTGAACGAACAATTAAAACTATAGAAGATATGTTAAGAGCATGTGTGCTAGAATATGGTGGTTCGTGGGATACACATTTGCCGTTGGTTGAATTTACGTATAATAATTCTTATCATTCGAGCATAGGAATGCCGCCTTACGAAATGTTGTATGGCCGTCATTGCAGAACTCCGACTTGTTGGTTAGAAGCTGGAGAGAAACAGTTTGCTGGTCCCGAAATTGTTCAAATGACAGCCGAAAAAGTTGCTATTGATCGAGAAAAGTTGAAAGCCGCCAGAGATAGACAAAAGATGTATGCAGATCCACGTAGACGTCCGGTAACCTTTAGTGTGGGTGATCGCGTGTATTTGAAAGTTTCACCATGGAAAGGGGTTATCAGATTGGGTAAACGTGGTAAGCTTGCACCAAGGTACATTGGGCCGTTTCCAATTAGTGAGATTCTGAATGATCAAACAGTGGTACTGGATCTTCCGCCAGAGTTAGCTGGTATTCATAATACCTTCAACGTGTGTTATTTGCGTAAGTGTAAGGTCGATGACGAGACACAGATCGTACCGCTAGTAGATTTGAAAATTGATTTGAGTAACAAGCTGGTTGAGGAACCGATTCGAGTGGTCGATAGAAAGGTTACTAAGTTAAGAAAGAAAGAGATCCCAATGGTTTTAATAGAATGGAAACACAGCTTAGGGTCTAACTTGACGTGGGAGACCGAAGAGTTGATGAAGACCCGATACCCTCATCTGTTTGACCAAGACCAGATTCCGAGGACGGAATCTCTTTAAGGGGGGTGGATTTGTAACAGACTGAAACCGGGGTTAGAAGTAAGATTACTTAATTACCCTTAGGCATAATTGTGTGGTTAATTATGCTTTTATTCTAATTTAATGTTCAGTGATATTTTATTATTTGGTTAAGACCAGTTTGTGACAAAGGTCACAGAACAGGTTCGTTTATTTAATTTGGACTTTCTTAGGGTTGTCAAACTAAGTACGAAAGATATCAGATAACTGATAAATACCCGTGTGTTATGGGGTGTGGGTTTATAACCCACTTAAGTAACTAATATCTGGATACTTCCATTCATTTCCCAATTTGTGCAAGAACAAGACCCGTACCTAACTTTCATCATCTCAAAACCCTAATTGAATCTAAGCTAGAAATTGAATCAAGAGACTTTAGGAACTGAATCATATCATTCTTATAAGCATTTATCCAGGTTAGCATGCTTGAATTCGTGCTTTAATTTATAGAAATTGGGTTTTGGGTGTAAAATGGGTTTTTGATAAATTTGAGCTTGAATCTTCATGATTTGTGTTTGTTATATTTAATTGATGTTAGAAATAGTTGCTATATAGTTATTATGATCTAATTATGCTGTGAATTGAGTAAGAACTTGTTAAAAATGATGAATTGTGTGTTAGAACTTGAGTTTATGATAAAGTGAGTATTTTGGGATGAATTAATCCCAAATCTTGATTGTAAATGCTAGATTTTGATGTTTATAGTTAGGAAAAGTGTTTATGTATGATTGGTATGTTTCTTTATGCTTGAAATTGGACTATAAACCTCGAAATCGAGCCTTTTTGGCTTAAAATCACCAAATCAGCGAAGCTGATGGGGAAGAAGAAGGTGCTCGAAAAACTCGCTCGAAAACAGTGCTCGAAACTCGCTCGAAAAGAGTGCTCGAGAACCTTCTGCTCGAAAACATGTTATTGCTCGAAAAACTCGAATTGCTCGAAAACATGTTAATGCTCGAAAAACTCAAAACTGCTCGAAAAACTCGAATTTGCTCGAAAACTCGAAACTGCTCGAAAACCTCGAATTCGCTCGAAAAACTCGAATTTACTCGAGAACCCCATATTGCTCGAAAACCTTGTCTGTTATGTGAATATTTTATGTTGAATGTAAAGTTGTGTATTAATACTTAGATATAATACTAACTTGGGATATTATGTGATGATTCACATGTGATAAACAAAAAGGTGAAGGCTCAGAAAGATTAGACCTCTGAGAACCTTCAGTTGCTGGTAATCGGTGAGTGGGTATATCTACGGATAGAGTTTAAGTAGCAGGCTATGCTACTTGTGTTTACTCTGTTATCTTGTAGTGTAATGATTACCATGCTATTGTTATTAGAATTGCCATGCTAGTTCATTGTATGCATGATGTTATGTGACTTATGTGCACACTGTGTTTGACACCAACCGAGGCTAGGTCAGGTTGGGAACCCGCCGAGGCTAGGTCAGGTAAGGGTTCATATGAGGTCAACCGAGGCTAGGTCAGGTTGGATCCAAGTCATGTGGTTTGTTCAGTATAACGTGCAAGGACGCATGTGTTGCGTCTGAATGGTTATACAGTTGACTTGATAGGAAGGATTATCGGTAGACTCAAGCCCGATCAGCTAGGAGTCGTGTGCTCGTACAAGCCGCCGATCCTCATACTGTCATTATTGATGTTGTGGCTATTTTTTATGCTAGTTGAACGTTAGCAGATTGTCATAAGTTATGCATGATGGTACTTATGCTTTTTCTGTTAGATAGATTACATTCACTTAGCGGTGCGCTAATCCCTCACATTCCTCCCCCGCAGGTTTAGGTACTGCTAGTTAGTTGGGAGCTGCTGATGAAGACGTGTTTGACTCTGCAAACTCTGATGTGTCTTTTTGTACTAATACACCAGAAGTTTTTAAGTGACGTCGTTTGTAAATAAGTATTATATAGTGTGGATTTTTGTAATACTTTAATTAAGGTTATGTTTTAATATAATATGTCTTCCGATGTGGTTTTAAAAAAGAAAAATTTTTTTTTGCTGGCGTCACAATATCGCACTCTTTTAATAAAAAAAAAAGAAGAAACAGATCAAGAGGTTGAAAAGTTTTACTACTACTTAAATGAAGATATACGGAGCTAGAAAGGGGGAGAGTGGTAGTAGTTAGGCTAGCTAGAAAATAGTATTCAACTTAGAAGGAATATATTGTCCAATTCATATTCCAAATTCAGTCCGTAACATTTTTATTATCAGTTTGTAATCCGTATTATTTTTAATTCCAAGTTCAAGTTAGATAGTTTGAATATTGTAAGGGTGATATTGTTCGTGTGCACGAGTGCTGTCATTTCTATTTTCTACCATTTGAAGTTAATGAAAGTAAAGACTATTGTAAGTTTGTTCGCTTTAAATTTTTATTATTGTTGCTATCATCTTTATTATTGTTATTATTATTAGTATTATTATTATTATTAGTATAGTAGTAAATTATTATTATTGTTATGTTTATCATGTTATGTTTACGTATTTACTCCCGTACCATTATTATGATTAGCTAGTTTACTCTCGTGTTTGCTTAGATGCAGAACCCCTCGATTACGGATTGTTATCATTTAGAATACTAAAATGTAACTTAGATTATTTTTAATATTGTGCCTAGTTGAAAGAACCATTGTTATATAATTAGATATTTAACCCTATCACTTAATTTATTAGATAAAAATAGCGAAAGTTATTTTTATTGATATAGATTATGCTTTAACACTAAAAGTGGTTTAGACAAACTTATGGATAAATTATTAACACCAATTTAGAAATATGATTCGGTGGTTTGGGTAATATTATAGTTTATATAATCGTGAAATTGTAAAAAGGGAAACCGTTACGATTAAGTTTTGGCGAAAGTCAAAACTTGGCTAGGTCACAATTTAAATAATTGGAGTATAGTTTGACTCGTTAAAATAAGATTTAATGAAAGTTAGATTTAATTTTAGTTAGTTAAGATTTTATATAAATTCGAAAGAAAAATATATAAAGTAAACATTTTAGAGTAATTACAAATGTTATTTAGATCAATTTTAGATATTGTGTTCAATCAAAAGATCCATTATTATGTAAATTTAATACTTAATCCCCGTCACATAGTTTATTAAATCGTTTAGCGAAAGTTAAATTAGTGATATATAAAATATACTTCAACACTATTTGTGATCTAGACAAAACGTAGGATTATATTCCTAACAAAAATATAAGAATACGGATTTGGTGATTTTGTGGTATTAAGATTTATATAGTCATGAAATTATAAGAAGGGAAACCATTTTAGTTTAGGTTTTAATGAAAGTTAAAACTAGGTTGAATCACAATTCGAATGATCGGGTATAGTTTGCTTTGTTAAGACGATGATTAGCGAAAGTTAAGTTGAATCTTAGTAAATCAAGACTTTATGAAATTGAGAGGTTATCATGAATATATACTATATAATATTGTAATCGGACTTAACAACAATCCATAGTTAATTGATTATGAATTGTCTATGATTCACATCAACGAGGGGGACGAAATCTAAGTAAATACACTTTCTTGTTGTTTTTATTTATTGTAATTTTTATTATTATTTTAGTTAATTATATCCAAAACCCAAAATCAATTAAAACTCACTTAAAAGTATAATTAATTGTCATTAAATTCTTGAATACGCCTCTTCCTGTGGAACGAACTTGACTTGCCAGTATCTATTGCTGCACGATCGGGACCAGTTGCCCGTAGTGTGATAATATTTATTAGTTAGTTTAGTTGTAAAAATTTAAAGGTCGATTTTATCACATCAACGAACATTATAAATTGCATGAAAATATGAACATTTAAAAAAGACACTTTGTGATGAATGTTTTTATTTTGGCGGAAAAACGCTCGAAGAAATAATATATAACAATTATCGTGTTTTTCGAGCGTATTTTGATGGTTTAAAAATTAGGGTTTAGAAATTTAGAGTTTAAGGTTTAGATTTAGGATTTATATTGAGTTTTTAACACGAACGGTTTAGAGTTTAGGGTTTAGGGTTTTGAGTTTAGGGACTAAACCCAAAACACTAAACCCTAAACTCTAAATCGGGTTAAATTTTGACAAAAAGTGCTTCACAAAACATGAAGAAAAAAAAAACGTTCGAAGATTAACATTCTTCACGATCAATATCATCTTGAATGTTATTTTTGTCGATCATTTTCCCGCTTAAATAATAACATTCATCACGAAGTGTCTTTTTTAAATGTTAATATTTTCGTGTGATCTTAATGCCTGAAAATTTTTTCGAAAAAACCAAAATTAATATAAAAAATTTACTTCACCCATTTCCCCCCTAATTGGTTACTTCCCTATTAATCCTATATATATATATATATATATATATATATATATATATATATATATATATATATATATATATATAGTGGTAGGATCAATGGGGAAGTAAACAATTGGGGGGAAACGGAGAGAAGCAAATTTTTATTTTTATTTTTTGAAAAAAATTTGTTCACGAACATTATAGATTGGATGAAAATATGAACATTTATAAAAGGCATTTTGTGATAAATGTTTTTATTTCGGCGGGAAAACACTCGAAGAAATAATATATAACAATTACTGTATTTTCGAGCGTATTTTGAGGGTTTAGAAATTAGGGTTTGAATATTAGGATTTAGATATTAAGGTTTAGAAATTTAGGGTTTAGGGTTTATATTTAGGGTTTAGATTTAGGATTTAGATTGAGTTTTTAACACGAGAGTTACGGTTTAGGGTTTTGGATTTAGAGACTAAATCCAAAACACTAAACTTTAAACTCTAAATCGAGCTAAATTTTGACAAAAAGTACTTCACAAAACATGTAAAAAAAACGTTCGAAGATTAACATTCTTCACGATTAATATTATCTTAAATGTTATTTTTGTCGATCATTTTTCCACCTAAATAATATTAACATTTATCACGAAGTTTTTTTTAATTTTCATATTTTCGTATGATCTTGATGCCTGAAAAAAGAAATTCGAAAAAAAAAGAATTGCTTCCTCCCGCTTTCTCTCAATTAATTACTTCCCCAATGATCCTATATATATTTATTTCGCAAAAAAAAAAAAAAAAAGAATTAAACTCAAAAACTATTTAAATAAGGTGATGATTAGTAACTGGTCTTGGACATCTTTGGCCCACTAAGTTTCACATAAGTTTCTTTATAATGAAACCTAGGGTATCTTTTCCTTATCGCCTTCTTCCTGAAATTAATCGCCGCCCATCGCTGCAGTAATGTCCAGACTGTAGCACAATCGACCAGTATCTAGTAACTAGTAAGCTGCATTTCTCAATTTTATTATTTTTACTTCAGTTTATTTAACTTGTATTAGTGCTTTACTTTTGTCCAATATTTATAATTAAATCAAGCTTGCATCGATTATGAAACTTGGATTATTAATCATTTGTGCTAGCTAGCTAAGTAGCTATAACATTTGTGGTTCAAAATTTAAAGTTTTATTTATCAACGCTGTATGGATCTGGGTCAAGCTTATATTAAGTTGTTTTCAAATTTATTGTTACAGATTGCAACTGATACTAGGAATATGTACTATGAAGCCGGTGTTGTTGTCACCATCGAGTTCGGTACAAGTGGGTGGGTGTGTTACTCTTGAGGATGTTGGTGGAATGTTTGGATTTATTTACCGAAGATAGATATAAGTGTTTGGGTTAGACTACTTTCATAAAATGTTATATGTTTCTCACATCTGCAGCTGATTTTAAAATATGTATAAAAAATTTAGAACGTTAACGTTTACAAAGTACATTAAAGTTAGCATATTCGTTTGAAAAAGTGTAAAAAGATATTCTTTAGAAAAATAACAATAAGGAGTTGTGTATGTATTTGGGTCACTTTTGTTTGAAAAGAATTGTTTTTTATTTGTTCAATTGTATTGCTTCTAGTGACTTTTTTCTTCATAGTTCACAACAAGATGTGTCTCATTGTATTTTCACTTGTTAAATATGACCAGGGTGATTCCAAAAATTAACTCCAAATATTTCTAACTTCAAAGAAATAATATCTTAAAGAGGACTCCAAATGGCAGTTTCTTTAAATCGTTAATACATCGCCAACTCCATTCCACCGATGGCAGTGTGCTGTGAATATTTTGCCAATTGTTTCTCGTGGAGCATTTTGTGGTTATACATCATTTAGGAGGACAAAGATTACTATATATGTTTGATTATAAATTTTTGTTTATCTTTCAGTTTTTCAATTGATTTAAAAATGATGGATAAAACCATGGAACTGAAATTGATGAAATCTGAAATCATAGAACTGTAAGACATTTTTAACAATGCCTTGTGTTTTAGCGTGTTGGTTGATGGAGGTGGGGTGTTTGATGAGCGTGCTGTTAAAATGCTAAATAATGGGCAGC
Organism: Rutidosis leptorrhynchoides; assembly: GCF_046630445.1. Taxonomy (NCBI): domain Eukaryota; kingdom Viridiplantae; phylum Streptophyta; class Magnoliopsida; order Asterales; family Asteraceae; genus Rutidosis; species Rutidosis leptorrhynchoides. The sequence continues at coordinate 16,237,255 of NC_092334.1, forward strand.
GTGTTGAGTGGCGTGTTGCTGGGTCGGGGTAGGGTGGATATTTTTAATTTCTTTTCCATTTTTCTTTCATTTGTTATTAACTAGTTATCGAACTCTCGCTTCGCGCCGGGGGTTCGGTTTTCAATGTATTTTATTGCGTTTAGTAAAATTATTTTGTGGCTAACGATGATGTCGTTGAAGCGCAACTCGAGTCGAACTAAAAGGTATAACCCGTGAGAGATTTAAATGTTATTTTAAATTAACAATATATGTGCATCTCCGCGTTTCGCTATGGAATTGTCGACTTTTAAAAATTTAACGCAAAATCAACGTGTATGAAAAGTACCCCAAATATTTAGCGTTTTTTAAAAAGCGTCCGTTTTGCGTATAGCTAGTGACATTGTGTTCCTAAAATTATTTCGAGTTTAACGATGGTGGCAGAAAAATTTAACTCGTTGCGAGCGAGAAGATATGACCCGTTGAATATTTTGGTGGAGTTTATTTAAGATTTTTTTATGAAAATGGTTATTTAACACTTTACCCCCTGTTTGGGGGGTCGATTTGAATTTTTCAAAAAAGTGTGTGGGGCGTTGTTGGGAAAATGAAATTTAGTTAAAATTAAAAATAAAAAAAAGTGAAAAGTCGAAAATGCCCCTGATTACGATTCATAACTTTTGTCTATTAGTTAATATGTAAATTTTAACTTATTTTATTTAATTACTTATATTATTATCTTGTAAATTATAAAAAAAACGAATAAATTTAATAAAACACACTAAAATCCAAATTAAAATAATACGATTATATTTAATAAAAAAGTCCTAAATTATTTTATTTAAAATCACAACTTAATTCCTAAAAATGAAAAATACATAATTTAAAAACGATTACATAAAACAGTGTTTAATTTTTTCAGTCGAACGAGTTCCGACTCACGTAACCTGACTTAAGACTACTCGAATCGGAGTGCTCCCGATTATAACTTGATTGATCCATGTTTACAAGATACAACTCAATTCGACAAGGCCGTGTCTTGACTCGCTCTTTTTGCGCATCCCATTGCTTATCAGTAAACAAAAACATCAACACTTGATGCTCTTCGTCGAAATACACAATTTGCGTAAATACGTATGGTGTTTCTTTTTGGAGGAACATTTTCAACTTTGACCAATCAGAAAGATCAGAAACGTCGACATCTTCAAAAAGTTTTTTTCCCCGTCAACGTATAATTTTCAGTCATACTCAGCTCTACCCCGCAATGTACATCAATGAAAACTTTGTTCGAATTCATGGTTTGCGTTTGATAAAATGTACGTGTGTGAAATGTATATGAATGTTTATGTTTGCAGAAACGAAGTTGAATTGTATATGTATGTGTGTGTATATAGTTGAAGAGTGTTTATCTTTTTCATTTGATCAATATGTAGATAGATGTATATATATTTTTGGAAAAAATAACAACTGTTGCAAAAAAAAGACAGTAATATATCCGTTAACTTCAAATTCATACACAAACAGCCAATCAAAACATGATACGTCGACAAAATGGATCATGCAGGCTCCAAAACTTCACGTGCATGTAGCCAACATGCTTCATTCAAGACCTACTAACACGCCTTGTTATGGCGTGTTAGCTCGCGTGTTAGTGGCACCGGAGACGTAAAACGCTTTGTTAAAAATGGTCTAAATGGAGAAAAAAATTTGATGATGTTTATGTTATCTTTTTAATTATTGGGGACCACTATAATTAAAAGTCTCTTGATAATAATAATAATAATAATAATAATAATAATAATAATAATAATAATAATAATAATAATAATAATAATAATAATAATAAACTATTAAACAATAATAATAATAATAATAATACTAACTACAACAATAAGAATATAAATATAAATATAAATATTAATAATAAAAATAATTTTAATACTAAATAATAAAAATTATAATAACAACAATAAGAATATAAATATAAATGTTAATAATAAAAATAACTTTGATACTCCCTATGCAAGTGTCATGTTTTTACTTTTCTAGGTTTTTTCTTTTCAACTTTGACAATGAATATCTTTTTTGCATTATATAATAGTTTATGAAACATGTACCAGTAAAAAGTATATTTAAAACTCAATCCACTCATATAATTTTTAATAAATATTTTTATAATACCATTAAATATATTTAAAGTCAGTTTAAAAATAAAGACTTTGAAAAGTCAAAACTTATTATGGGACGGATGGAGTACTAAAATAATAACAATGGTCTGGTCCATGTGATGGTATGTCATGGTTGAGAATCAATTGTGATGGGTTAGTGATAAGAAAAAAGTTGAGAAAAAAATGGTGATGTGACGCTGCTGTGTCAGTATGTCAATATAAAATATATAAAAAGACCGTCATGAATGGGAATGTTTTAACAAGCCCATCTATTTTCTAGATTAAGCTTGTAATAGTATTGATATTGCTCTAAATGAACATATAATTAGTATCAATATCCCTCCAATATGTAAAGCTTTTAGTTGCAATTGTTCTATTTTCAAGTAATATTCGTTTAAATAAATAAGTGCGAAGACAAAAGAAGAAAACGACGATTTGAAGACGCAAATGACCAAAAAGCTAAAACGTACAAGTTACAATCCAAGTGGTTCAATTTATTGATCAGAAACGTCTAAAAATTACAAGAGTACAAGTCGCGGAACGCAAAGTACAAGATATCTAAGCATACGAAAAGGCGTTCGAAAATTCTGAACCGAGACATGAACCGAGCATCAACGCGCGAGTCAACGAACATAAAGTTACAAGTCAACTATGCACATGAATATAATATAATATATATATAATTATATAAAATTATATATATTATATTATATAATTAAATATTATGTCGATAAACTAAAAAACAAATCAATGTGAGCTGGCCAGCTTGCCCATGCTAGTGCATGGGAAATACACTGAAATCTCATGCGAGTGCATGAGCTTCAGGATCCAAAAAAGTTCTATAAATTGGCCAGTTTTCTGACGAATGATGTACACCTCTTCACACTCTTTCTTTCTTTCTCTGTAATTTATATTTATATTTATATTTATAATATTAAGTTTAATTTAAGATTAATAATAATTGGGTTATTGTAAGAAATGTTTTACGGGTTTTAAAGTCGAAACTCTATCCGTGCGACGCTACGAAATTAATAATCACTGTAAGCTATGTTCTTCCTTTTTAAATTAATGTCTCGTAACTAAGTTATTATTATGCTTATTTAAGTCGAAGTAATCGTAATGTTGGACTAAATATTAAGACGGGGTTATTGGATTTTGTACCATAATTAGGGTTTGACAAAAGGCCGACACTTGTGGACATTGGACTATTAATAGATGGGGGGTATTGTCTAATCGAATGACAATTCATTGGAATCTGTCGAACCTTTCTTCAAATTAGTTAATCTAATAATTATTAAATGATTATGTATGTCCTATTTAGTGACGTTTATACGACATCCTTTACAATCATTTAATTAATTATTCGGGTAAGGTAATTGATTATTCATTCTGATCAAGTGGGTAAATTAATATTCATATCTCATTAAAACATGGGTGGATTACATACAAGGGTAATTGGTGTAATTGTTAACAAAGTATTAAAACCTTGGATTACACGCAGTCGATAACCTGGTGTAATTATTAACAAAGTATTAAAACCTTGTTACAGTTTGAATCCCTAATTAGTTGGAATATTTGACTTCGGGAATAAGGTTAATTTGACGAGCATTTTATAATTATGACCGATGGACTATTATGGGCAAAAACCAGATAGGTTTCAAATAATCCAAGACAAAGGACAATTAACCCAGAATAATGAATTAAAATCAAAACGCCAAACATCATGATTATGGAAGTTTAAATAAGCATAATTCTTTTATTGTATTCCTCATCGTACTTTTAATTATTGTCATTTTATTATTCGCAATTTTATTTATCGTCATTTATTTTACGCACTTTAATTATCATCATTTATCTTTACGCTTAAAATATAAAATTGACAAACCGGTCATTAAACGGTAAAACCCCCTTTTATAATAATAATAATAATACTATATTACTAATATATATATATATATATATATATATATATATATATATATATATATATATATATATATATATATATATATATATATATATATATACAATTGTTTAAAAATATAGTTTGTAATCGCTAGCTCCCTGTGGAACGAACCGGACTTACTAAAAACTATACTACTCTACGGTTAGGTACACTGCCTATAAGTGTTGTAGCAAGGTTTAAGTATATATCCCATCTATATAAATAAATAAAACTTGCGTAAATTGTATCGTATTTAATCGTATTTCGTAATAAAAATAATAGTATTTCGTATACACCGCTGCACACATCAAGTTTTTGGCGCCGCTGCCGGGGAACCAGCGAAACGCTATATTTTTACGCTATATTTCTTATCTCTAATTTTGTAAAAATATTTTGTATTGAAAAAATTATAAAAACAAATATATATATATATATATATATATATATATATATATATATATATATATATATATATATATATATATATATATATATATATATATATATATATATATATAAGTGTTCAAAATTCTATATATTTGTTATTTTTAAGAATTTTGTTTATAAAAATTAAAAAAAAAATTTAAATATAAGTTTTTTATATTTTATATAAATATTTTTTAAAATCAGAAAAAATAATAATAATTAAAACTGAATCGGGCCAAGTACTGTAGCAGCCCAAATAGACAGGCCTGGTATCCATTTCCACGCGATCGCATGGTCCAGGTGCATAAAGCTCATGCGACCGCATGAGGGCTTCTGACACGCCTGAAACCTTGCAGTACGGATTAGGGTTACGATTTAATAATCATAATTATAATTAATTAATTAAATTAGGGTTTTATATTTTATTATTTAGTTTTAATTTTAGTTTTATTTTGTATTTCAAGTTTTAATTATTTTTATTAAATTATAAAATTAATACTTTTATAAAATAATAATATAAAAATAATATTTTTATAAAAATTAGTAATTTTATCATTTTAAGTTTCTTTTTATATTTATATTGTTTTTATCATTTAATTCGTAATTTGTATATTTATCGTTCGTAATTAGTTTTAAACTTAGTATCTTGCCGTAGAAAGTTTTATATTTCTAGATTTTTAGGCTTTGCCGTAAATTCCCTTAAGTGCTTTTTCTTTAGATTAAGATTTAGGCGCTTTAGAATCTTACGACGTCGCTTATCGCCTTAGTTTTAAATAAATTTTAGTGCCTTTTAAGTAATTGTCGTTTTCCGTTTAGAATTCCTTTTAAGCCTTAATACCTTTAGGCGCAACTTTTTAATTTTTAGTATTTAGATCTTTTAAGTTTCGATGCTTTACTTTCATTTTATTATTTTTCGACTTTTTATTTTTTGACGTTTTTCGACGCACTCTTTTTCTTTCTCATTTCTACGCTCTAGTTTTTAGGACATAGAACTTTTAAAATCTTTAAATTTCGACAAAAAATTATTTTAAGCGGTTAAATTGATAGACATCCAAAATTTTCTGCTTCGTAGTAATAGTTGGATTTGTTAGTGGCTGAGTTGTGGATTTTCCGACTTAAAGGATCCTGGCTCCCTGCTGCAACTTTTGGCTATTTGAAATGTGGGCAAAATCAGAAAAGTCTATTAATTTAATAACTTATATAATTTTTATTTTTATAACTAATATGATATTCAGTGAATGCACCGAGCAAAACGCTCACCACCTTTCATACGTTCACCACCTGTAACTCGATCAAGACATCTAGCCAATATTGTAGCTGTTGATTTCTCTTTAGAATCATCATCTAGTCGAACGAGTACTCCAATTCAAATTTCCGATAATCCATTTTTTGAACCCGACTTAACAATTGAGAACCCAGAGGATATTCAAGGACAATTCCTAGATCCTGAACCACTAATCATTCCTCCTGAACCACAAACTGTTAAATCAGAATCTTCTAGTGATTCAGATTCAACAATTTCAAATATGGAAATAACGGAACCTCTAAGTATGGAAGATCGAATGAGAGCCACACACACTGGCCAAGGTTACGCCATTATTAAGCCAGACATTAATGCGCCAGATTATGAAATTAAAGGACAAATCCTACACATGGTAACTAATCAATGCCAATATAGTGGTACGCCAAAAGAAGATCCAAACAAACATCTTCGAACCTTTAACAGGATCTGTACTCTATTTAAAATCAGAATAGTTGAGGATGAACAGATCTATGTCATGTTGTTTTCCTGGACTTTAAAGGAAGAAGCCAAAGATTGGTTAGAATCGTTACCCGAAGGAGCGATTGACACATGGGATGTCTTAGTTGAAAATTTTCTTAAAAGATTCTTTCCGGCATCTAAAGCCGTGAGACTTCAAGGAGAAATTGTTACGTTCGCGCAAAAGCCAAATGAAACATTATATGAGGCGTGGACAAGATTCGGAAAGTTGTTGAGAGGATGTCCTCAACACGGTTTAGATACTTATCAAATAGTACAAATATTCTACCAAGGTGTCGACGTTGCTACACGAAAAGACATCGACACAGCAGCTGGTGGTTTCATTATGAAGAAAACCGCAACCGAAGCTCACAAAATTATTGATAACACAACCTCCCACTCACATGAATGGCACCAGGAAAAAGATATTTTTCGTTCATCTAAAGTGGCTAGAGCCGATTCTAGCCATGACTTTGATTCCATTTCCGCAAAAATAGATGCTTTTGAGAGATGAATGGAAAAGATGACTAAAGAAATTCACGCAATACGAATCAGTTTTGAGCAATGCGGTGGACCACACTTAACGAAAGATTGTCACATCGAGCAAACGATGGAACAACGTGAGAATGTTTCCTACATGAACCAAAGGCCGGGAAATAATTATCAACCGCCAAGGCCAAACTTCAATCGAAATCAAAACATTCTTTACAATCCAAATGGACCCAACAATAACTCGTACAACCAACAAGGTCCGAATAACCAACCAACTCAAAACAACACTTTCAATCAACAAAGACCTAGCTTGTATAAACCACCGCAACAAACCGAAGAGAAAAAGTCAAATCTAGAAGAAATGATGGCAAAGCTAATAGAATCTCAAACACAATTTATTACATCTCAAACCCAAACAAATGAGAGGTTTGATCAATCATTAAGAACTCAACAAGTTTCCATTTTGAATCTAGAAAAACACGTAGGAACTCTTGCTAGCATGATGAGTGAGAGGGAACAAGGAAAGCTACCGAGTAATACTGAAGTAAATCCTCAGAATGAGAATGTTAATATGGTTTCAACGAATTTTGAAAAACCAGCATCAGAAGATGAGAAGGTTTTTGATGTGAGTAACAATGAAGAAGTTACAACACCACCATCACCCGAGTATGTAAAGCCAGTGGTGGCACCATACAAATCACCCATCCCGTTTCTAAGAAAAGGAGTTGAGTATGAGCAAGTGATAGGTAATAAAGTTTGTGATACCTTTGGAAAGAAGAAGAATAAGAAAGTGCAAGAAACAAAAACTGTAAAAGTAAACCCGGTGAAGACAGTTCCACCAAAACTTCCACTAAGGTTGGGTGATCCGGGTGAATTTATTGTTCCTTGTCTACTTAGTGATTGTGTCATGTATGATGCACTAGCAGATTTAGATGCGAGTGTGAGTGTTATGCCTCTTTCATTATATAAGAGATTAGGAGTAGGTGAGTTAAGTCCAACGAAAATGAGTGTTTGACTCCTTGATAAAACTATTAAGCACCCAGTTGGAATTGCTGACAACCTACCCGTTTAAGTAGGTAATTTAACTTTTCTAGACGAATTTATTGTCATTGACATAGAAGAGGACTCAAACATTCCTCTAATTTTAGGTCGACCATTCTTAGCATCCACCAGGGCGTTATTTGATGTAAGAGAGAGTAGAATGACACTTAGTAATGGTGAAAAATCGATCACCTTTGTGAATCGAAAGTCTAAATCTCCACCAACCAAAACCGTTGAACCAAAAAAAAACGATTGGTAAGAAGCATATTGTTTTACCAACTCCAACGGTACTGCTTAGCAATAATAAAACACCTAAGTGTGGGGAAAATGAAGTAACACCTAATGATAACTTGATAACAAAGAACCCCGTTGTTAATACGAAATTAAATGACCCCATTATTAACAGTTCAATGAAGAAACTTATTAAACAGAATCGCGATGCTAGAACTAAGGGAAACTTTAAGTTATGTAACCGGTTAGTATCCAATCTATCGCCTAAATAAAAAGCAAAACTAGTTGAATTTATGGATATTACACAGGAATCCGACCAATGGCTTAAAGCAAAAGTCACAGATATGCAAGTTGATTATGGTCCAAGAGAAATTGACAATGAAGTTAATCATAATTTCGACACCACAACTACCTAAGTGTGGGGAGATTCAGATGTTCTAAAAAGAAAATGCTGTCTAGAGTTAGTTTTTCAGTTCTCGTGTAGTTCCGAGAATGGAATCCGATTGGTCTTTTCCACTAGCAGACACTAAAGAACTAGTTTTTTTGACGACCCGGAAATTTCTGACCAAATTTAAACATTATCTTTATATGTTTCTGACACGGTAAGCAAAGTCCGAAATGTTAAGTCTCAAAAATTTTAGAATTTATATTCATGTAATCAATTACCCTTCGACTAGTTCCAACGATTCACGAATAATTAATTGTAAATAGATATGTATATATAAATAATTATATATAATAATTTTAAATATATTAATAAACTATTATATGATTTAGTTATTATAAAAAAAAAAACTTAAGATAACTAAAACTTATTTCTAAAAACGTATTTATATAAATATAATCTAATTGAAATATTTAGAAGATATTTTTTTAAGATTAAACGTGAATCTTATGAATAATATATATAAATATAAAGTAATTTTAATAAAGGAGTATGAAATCTTTGAATGATATTTCGGCGGCCCACCACATGTTGCTTGTTCGACATTTTACAAAAGTTGTTTACCAATTCACAATTTACGCTATATATATATATATATATATATATATATATATATATATATATAATAAATTAATGTATATTTTAATGATAGATAGATTCAGTGACAAAGCCAATTATAATGGAAATATCACGTGGAGGTCTAAGACAAAAGAAAACCTCTTTATAAAAGCCAATTTTCTTGATGACTTTTATTTTTGTCAGATTATATACATAAATAATAGTGCATACATGAATATGTGGCTCAAAACTTGGCATGAGTAGTATGAAGATAAACCAAGATCCCGCAAATTACGGTATCATATTCCCAATCAGTTTCTTTTATATACCGAAAACAAATAATGCTAAGTGTCAAACTATTTTATCTATTCACCATTTCAATTAAGTACTCATCCCTACATACCACAAACAAATGAAATTGGCGATAAAACTCAAACGGTGCAAATACTTTTCGGATCATGTTTCGGTATAACTCGATTTCATTTGAAAGGTAAATCTCAACAAAAATCAAATTATTATTATTATTATTATTATTATTATTATTATTATTATTATTATTATTTTATTTTTTTTTGTTCATTTAATTTAATTATATATAAGAAAGAAGTACCAAATTTTTGTGATTACATTCTTTACATATACCCTGAATAACTTTTGAGTGAGTGACTGAGTGGGATCACATGCTTATTTTCACATCTTGAATCCATTTGTTACATACATATATAATGACTTTCGAGTGAAATGAATAGGGTCAATTGACCCCAGTGCTTTACAAGTAGCTACTCTACTGGATAGATTCATATTGATTTTTCTAACTCAATCATCTAAAACTATAAATAACTTAATAGGCAAACTGTCCATCAAACTAAATTCTTTTCCATGTTAAATTTTATCACAACATTTGAAAACTTACCAAATTAATTCGACAATTTGAAAATGTAAATTAACACGTACTTTGCAAAAATGTCGAGTGTTAATAAACATAAACAAATATATATATATATATATATATATATATATATATATATATATATATATATATATATATATATATATATTATACTTCGTATTGTATTATATATAGAAGCTTATTATATATTTTAATATATATTATCGATATAGGTTCGTGAATCCGAGGCCAACCCTGCATTGTTCAGTATCATCGTATGCATATTTTACTACAAAATATCGTATTGTGAGTTCATTTAATTCCCTTTTACTCTTTACATTTTTGAAACTGAGAATACATGCGCTACTTTTACAACTGCTTTATTAAATGCTTTTGAAATACATTTTGAACTACGATTACATGAAATGCTTTTATAAATGTTTGACGAGATAGACACAAGCAAAACATTTCTCGAATGAATTATGTGGACGTGATAATTGCCACCATTGAATTATGTGGACGTGATAATTTCCACAATTGATATGAATATTTTTCCCCTGATTATTATTGCTTGGTAACCTAAGAATTAAGGAACATCACTAATTTTGAGAATTAGTGCACGCCTAATTCACGCGAATCCTAAAGGTAGCTACCGGGTTTAACACCCCCACCCAGAATGTTCACTAGACGGAAGGGCTAGTGGGCGTGGTGTTTAGTACTTCGAAGTTTATATATTATACAGACGAGATGTTCTGTTTTGGGGATATTATTGATGCGCTTTATATGTTAAGGTCGGTTACCAAGCCAAGCTATGAAAGCAAAATGAATGTTATGTATCGAGAGAATGATTTTTATACACAGGTTATGTGTATTATATTTTGTACACGAGATATGTGTACGGTTACTAAGATTTATGAAAAATGGTTGCGTACACGAGAAAGGTGTACTGTATTTAAAAGATATCGCATGTACATTACAGGTGGGTATAGGATTCGGGCCCATTTGTACCATGCAGCATTTAAATCTTGTGGTCTATCAAAATTACTGAATTTTATTGTTTTATGATAAAATTATGAACTCACCAACCTTTTGGTTGACACTTTTAAGCATGTTTATTCTCAGGTATTAAAGAAATCTTCCGTTGTGCATTTTCTCATTTTAAAGATATTACATGGAGTCGTTCATGGCATATAGAAGTCAGAACCTCGCAATGGGACCATCTGTTGAAGACTTTGTCCATGTGGATTAGGACGGGTCACTACAGTTTTCTCCCCCCATTCTAAATTTTTTGTTTTATAGGTTTTATATGAAATTTATATGCTTTTTTAAATTTAAGTTTTGTGTGAATTTAAAAACAAAATTTACTTTATTTCATTAAGTTTAAAAAAAAATGATTTCTAAAATTCGTCGTAAGTTAAAGACTAGGTCATGAAACCGAAATTGCTTTACCCGATGGCGGGGCGAAAAATTTTGTTATCATTATTTTTAATATTATTGATCTAAAGTATACCAAAAAAATTTAAAAAACCCAAAAATCTTTGCTTTTAAAACAATCGCTTTAAAAACGACAAATTTTAAATTTTGTCAAGGGACGGACTAGGTAAACATACCGAAACTACCTAAAGTAAAAGGAAACAAAATTTTAAAAAATTATTCATTTAAATTGTTTTAATAAATAAAGGTTTTATATATATATATATATATATATATATATATATATATATATATATATATATATATATATTATATATGTTTGTAGTTTATCTTATGTACAAAACAGGGTAAAACAGCGCATTTTCAAAGACTAACATTAAAGTTCAGCAAAAACTACTAATTTTGACGACAAGACGCAAAATATCAAATGTGATATAAAATAATATGTTCGCAAACTCGGTATTTTTTTATCACTTTTCTACACTAATCACCCTCATAAATTTATAATTATAGTCTGATTTCATGCAAATGAGGGCATTGCATGATCTCAAGTGTGGGGAAGGGTTATAAATTCTCTCGGGTTTACACTTAATTTAATTGCCAAATTTTGTGAAAATTTGAAAAATTTTCAATTAAATGAATTCAAAATTATGTTTATACATATTTATGAACGATAAAACTAGGTGATAATATCGAAATTATTGTTACCTCGGAAAGGACATAAATTGAGAAACAACCTAAAATGCTTGAATTCATTTAAAATGGAATAGAAGAGAATAAAAAGACAAAGAAAGACATATATCACATATTTTTGTACAAGATTATTGGAGGTACTTTTTGCTTTGGACTAAACTAATTAGTTTTATCCGATTTACTGTAATATATTTGAAAGAAAGATGGATCTACACGATGAATCAATTCCATCATTAAAAGGAAGTAAAGTCTTCCGAAAAAGACACGCGCTTCTTGATTTAGGTCAAGAAGTTGTCGTTCGGACCTGCTGTAGGTTGACGAAAAATCTAGAAAAGTCATCTCTAAAATCAGCAGGAAATCCACGGATCTCAGCATCAAACAGGGTTGCCAAATGGTTAGACTTATCCTATCCATGAGAGAATCTGTCTCGTAAAATGGGGAGGGTGCAGTGCAAATTAGCTTGATAAGACTAATGAATCAGATCCCCAGAAAAGGATAATCTCCTTAAAGATTAAAAATCAGCTTTTAAGCCTGATATTACTCAATCCTTGAGATTAACCTTAAACATTGAGAATTACAAACTCATGGAATTCAATGATATCTAAACTCGAGCTTGAACGAGAAAATATTTTGATCAAATTAAAGTCGATTTATTTTCTGAAAACCTATTTTCAATGCGTTCATTACCATTTAACGTAAAATTCTAGGAATTCACCTGGAATTCATTAGGTCACCTGAACCAATTCGGGTGTCAACCGTAAGAACGGTGGTTGCATAGCATGGTCGAAGACAGGACCTTGTGCCAGACTGAAAAATTATAGGGTGATCTTTACTATTGCTCCTACAAAGGATAGTAATTGCATCCGACACATTTTAGACCATGAATATCTGCATGTCATTAGACATTGCCTTAACAGTTGCTTGTTCAACGCTTTCCTTTACAACCGGACGGTAGTTTACCGAAAGGTAATATACGGAGCAAGTATACTGGACGTGTGCTTTCCTAATACAAGGTTAGCAAGTGGGTGACACAAAACCGCAAGTTTTGAGCTAAAATTTTAAAATCTGAAACCCACAAAACCAACAAAAACATTTTGCAAACACCGGTGAAGGGTTATTCCGAAAAACTTATCTAGGGTAAAAGCTAGAATGAATTTTCAAAAGATCAAATGTTTTCATAAAGATCCAATTTCCTTAAAGGATCTAAATTTTTAATAGTCATGTGGGACTGTAAACCACATCGTTACTATCATTGTTTATACTACCGTATCAAAATCACTGATGTATAAAGTGTGAGAATAAAAAAGTGATTCGAGTGAAGTGTGATTTAATTTCAAGTTCTATATTGCTTGAGGACAAGCAACATTCAAGTGTGGGGATATTTGATAGTGCTCTAAATGAACATATAATTAGTATCAATATCCTTCCAATATGTAAGGCTTTTAGTTGCAATTGTTCTATTTTCAAGTAATATTCGTTTAAATAAATAAGTGCGAAGACAAAAGAAGAAAACGACGATTTGAATAGGCAAATGACCAAAAAGCTAAAACGTACAAGTTACAATCCAAGTGGTTCAATTTATTGATCAGAAACGTCTACAATTTACAAGAGTACAAGTCGCGGAACGCAAAGTACAAGATATCTAAGCATACGAAAAGGTGTGACGATCGCTCCAAATCCATATGGACGAATACGTCATTCATTGATTTCATTGCGAGGTATTTGACCTCTATATGATACGTTTTATAAACATTGCATTCTTTTTAAAAAGTATACCATAAATGAATATTTAAATCCAAGGTTTTCGACATCTGATGATTTCTACATATAGACAATCACCGTAAATAATGGTTTACAATAATACTTCCATTGACAATGCAGTCAGAATAAGATACATGGTGATGGTTTTATGAATGCAACGTTTTCTCAAATAAAGCATGTATGACTCCATGCACATAGCTTGTATAACATATAAGCAAACAGCGAAAGACTTCTAGGAACCTGAGAATAAACATGCTTGAAAGTGTCAACACAAAGGTTGGTGAGTTCATAGTTTTAATGTTTCGCATAATCTGTATATAAAGGTGGATCACAAGATTTCAGTTGTTTCATCCAGAAACGTTTATCAAAATATTCTACAAGATTGAGCACCCTGGTAACTAAACTTTAACGTCTATATAATAAGCACCACTGTTTTAACATACATGCAACCAACATGTACAATACACACAAACCAACGTGTACTAAACTCAAATAGTATACGTCTGTTTTATAGTTCAGGCTAGGGTTTCTATACCTGGAACAGACGGGGATGTCAAGCCCTATGGATCCATATACAATTATTCGCACCCACCAGTTCTTATAACCGGCAGCTACTAGTTACCAAAGCTAAGGGATTTTCGGTTCAAACTCAGTGTAGAATTAAGTATGTACTTGTATCCATTGCGTTTAAAATAAAGTGCATGTATTCTCAGCCCAAAAATATAGATTGCAAAAGCAATTAAAAAGGGAGCAAATGAAACTCACCTTAGCAGCACATAAGGTCATTCATCGAAATGTGATCGAAACTCGGAATGCAAAATAACCGTAGATCTCAACCTAGAGAACATATGTTGGTCAATACATGTCTAATAAGCTAGGTCGGGTCATAGTGTATCACAATCCTAATGCTCAAGACCGACATGCAAAAGTTAACAAAAGTCATCTCAAAAGTCAACCTGACCCAATATGATCTTTAAATCTATACATGTTTATTAACATAGTATAAGTCTTGATAATTGAACGAATTTATAGTTTATCAAACTCAAAATATTATTTATTTCAGGAGCTATATTATACTTGAATTATCATGGCAATCAACATGATTTTCATATAGTTTTCTAATACTTGAAAATCAGATTATAGTGTTTATAAAGCTTTAAAACATGATAAGACAGTCAACTTTGACAATTGTTCAATAAGACGAGACTTGCCTTATATAGAAATCATTTACTCGATTAGTAATATTTGACAATTCAATTTATCAATCTTATAAATAAGTTGTTTAAATATCAATTGCAGATTCAAAAGCAATTTCAATTAATGTTTATTATAATTCAGTTGACCATAACTTTTAATCCGTTCCTCGAAAACACATGATTTCTAAATGATAAGTTATTAATTTTTTGACAGCTTTCCAACGACATGCATATCATATATCTTTTATCAAAAACATATGTATCAATTTCGTGATTCATCATAAACTATCTGACGACAAAATTAAAGCATACAAGCATGCATAAACATATATACTCGAGCACTAGACATGGATACACTATTAATATATAAAAGATAAAATATAAATGCTTACGTAATAATATTGTGATTCAATATTGAAGAAAAGTACGTAGACGCAACGGAGATGATAAACACTAGTTTGACTCACGAGCAATACCCTCGAACCATACCCATAACCTCCATAGCTATAACCCATAGTTTCCTTAGCTCTATCCCTCTCGAAAAACACGTTTTAGAAATAACACACTCCTGACTTCTTCTTAGTATTTTATGTAATAATAATAATAATAATAATAATAATAATAATAATAATAATAATAATAATAATAATAATAATAATAATAATAATAATAATAATAATAATAATAATATTACTAATAATAATAATAATATTAATCTTAATAATAATAATAATAATAATATAAATAATAATAATATTAATCAGAGGAAGTAGGATATAGAGGTGGATGTGTGTGTGTGATTATAACCGAATTCGTCCCAATTTATAGAACCTTTGCTGAATTCATCAGCCATGCGATCGCATGGTGTGGATGTGCAAAGCTCATGCGATCGCATGAGCTTGCTTTACAACTTGCACTCTTTGTTTTACTCCTGCCGACACCATTTATATATATATATATATATATATATATATATATATATATATATATATATATATATATATATATATATAAATATATATATATATATATTATTTAATATATAATATATTTAATCTTTAGAATTAATTAAATATTATATTATATTCTCATGCATAGTTGATTTATAATTTTAGCACCGATAAATTGTACGTTGACTCTCGAGTTATGTGCCGGTTCCGGTTTTTTGAACGTCCTTTCGTACGATTAGAAAACTTGTACTTTACGTTTCGCGACGTGTACCTTTATACATAACAAGACTCAAATCATTGAAAAACTATCCTACTCAAAGTGTAACTTATTCATTTGAGTGTTTTGGTCATTTGCTTCCATAAATCGACATCTCATTATATATATATATATATATATATATATATATATATATATATATAATAGTATTATTTTTAAATAAAACATTTTATAAATAAAATTAATATTAAATCTTACTACGTTGTAAAATATATATATATACTTTCATTTCGAAATATAAATTTGAAATATTTATTTAATAATATAATATATAATTTTTCAAAACTAAATGTATTTCAACAACCGTTATATAATTTAAAACCATTTAAATATTTAACAATGGTTATGTTACATAACGTTTACGTAATGGAAATTATTATATCATATAACGTTTTCATTTTAAAAACTTAACTAAGTATAGTTCATTTATGTACTAGCGTTTATTTTAACTTCTTAAACGTACTAGTTATCTTATCTACATATTAATCGAATCACTTAAGCGAGTGTTACTATCATTTACTTAACTAATTTGAAATCATACATATTTAATATACATAAATATGTTTTACATACACGATGCAAGTTATATATATATATATATATATATATATATATATATATATATATATATATATATATATATATATATATATATATATATGGTTCTAATAATTAACATTTCGACTTATTATATATATATTCAAATTCGTTCTTTAAAAGGTTTCATCTATATCATAAACGTTTTCAATAATATGAAAACTGAATAATTATCTCATCAAAGACACGAGGCAATCATTGCATTGAAATTTAAGCAAGAATCTCTACTAACCTTTGTCCAGTTATCGTTAATTGACGTATTTGTTCTTACTTGTAAGTCACTTTACCATTTTCCGAATATTGTTAAAATAGAAAGATTTCTCAATTTAATAATTACGCATATGTATATATTCATACATATCTATTTGTTTGTGAATCATCGAGAGCAGTCAAAGGGTAAATGAATATATGAACACAGTTCAAAGTTTTTGAGATTACAACATTACAGACTTTGCTTATCGTGTTGGAAACATATAAAAATCAAGTTTAAATTTGGTCAAAAATTTCCGGGTTGTCACAGTTGAAATGTCCCGTTCTTATTGATTAAAAACGTTCCATATTAATTGATTTCGTTGCGAGGTTTTGACCTCTATATGAGACGTTTTTCAAAGACTGCATTCATTTTAAAACAAACCATAACCTTTATTTCATCAATAAAGGTTTAAAAAGCTTTACGTAGATTATCAAATAATGATAATCTAAAATATCCTGTTTACACACGACCATTACATAATGGTTTACAATACAAATATGTTACAACAAAATAAGTTTCTTGAATGCAGTTTTTAAACAATATCATACAAGCATGGACTCCAAATCTCGTCCTTATTTAAGTATGCGACAGCGGAAGCTCTTAATAATCACCTGAGAATAAACATGCTTAAAACGTCAACAAAAATGTTGGTGAGTTATAGGTTTAACCTATATATATCAAATCATAATAATAGACCACAAGATTTCATATTTCAATACACATCCCATACATAGAGATAAAAATCATTCATATGGTGAACACCTGGTAACCGACATTAACAAGATGCATATATAAGAATATCCCCATCATTCCGGGACACCCTTCGGATATGATATAAATTTCGAAGTACTAAAGCATCCGGTACTTTGGATGGGGTTTGTTAGGCCCAATAGATCTATCTTTAGGATTCGCGTCAATTAGGGTGTCTGTTCCCTAATTCTTATATTACCAGACTTAATAAAAAGGGGCATATTCGATTTCGATAATTCAACCATAGAATGTAGTTTCACGTACTTGTGTCTATTTTGTAAATCATTTATAAAACCTGCATGTATTCTCATCCCAAAAATATTAGATTTTAAAAGTGGGACTATAACTCACTTTCACAGATTTTTACTTCGTCGGGAAGTAAGACTTGGCCACTGGTTGATTCACGAACCTATAACAATATATACATATATATCAAAGTATGTTCAAAATATATTTACAACACTTTTAATATATTTTGATGTTTTAAGTTTATTAAGTCAGCTGTCCTCGTTAGTAACCTACAACTAGTTGTCCACAGTTAGATGTACAGAAATAAATCGATAAATATTATCTTGAATCAATCCACGACCCAGTGTATACGTATCTCAGTATTGATCACAACTCAAACTATATATATTTTGGAATCAACCTCAACCCTGTATAGCTAACTCCAACATTCACATATAGAGTGTCTATGGTTGTTCCGAAATATTTATAGATGTGTCGACATGATAGGTCGAAACATTGTATACGTGTCTATGGTATCTCAAGATTACATAATATACAATACAAGTTGATTAAGTTATGGTTGGAATAGATTTGTTACAAATTTTCACGTAGCTAAAATGAGAAAAATTACCCAATCTTGTTTTACCCATAACTTCTTCATTTTAAATCCGTTTTGAGTGAATCAAATTGTTATGGTTTCATATTGAACTCTATTTTATGAATCTAAACAGAAAAAGTATAGGTTTATAGTCGGAAAAATAAGTTACAAGTCGTTTTTGTAAAGGTAGTCATTTCAGTCGAAAGAACGACGTCTAGATGACCATTTTAGAAAACATACTTCCACTTTGAGTTTAACCATGATTTTTGGATATAGTTTCATGTTCATAATAAAAATCATTTTCTCCGAATAACAACTTTTAAATCAAAGTTTATCATAGTTT
Source organism: Rutidosis leptorrhynchoides (assembly GCF_046630445.1). Lineage (NCBI taxonomy): Eukaryota > Viridiplantae > Streptophyta > Magnoliopsida > Asterales > Asteraceae > Rutidosis > Rutidosis leptorrhynchoides. Next base: position 16,256,262 of record NC_092334.1, read on the forward strand.
TTAATTAACTAACCCAAAACAGCCCGCGGTGTTACTACGACGGCGTAAATCCGGTTTTACGGTGTTTTTCGTGTCTCCAGGTTTTAAATCATTAAGTTAGCATATCATATAGATATAGAACATGTGTTTAGTTGATTTTAAAAGTCAAGTTAGAAGGATTAACTTTTGTTTGCGAACAAGTTTAGAATTAACTAAACTATGTTCTAGTGATTACAAGTTTAAACCTTCGAATAAGATCGCTTTATATGTATGAATTGAATGATGTTATGAACATCATTACTACCTTAAGTTCCTTGGATAAACCTACTGGAAAAGTGAAAAATGGATCTAGCTTCAACGGATCCTTGGATGGCTCGAAGTTCTTGAAGCAGAATCATGACACGAAAACAAGTTCAAGTAAGATCATCACTTGAAATAAGATTGTTATAGTTATAGAAATTGAACCAAAGTTTGAATATGATTATTACCTTGTATTAGAATGATAACCTACTGTAAGAAACAAAGATTTCTTGAGGTTGGATGATCACCTTACAAGATTGGAAGTGAGCTAGCAAACTTGAAAGTATTCTTGATTTTATGTAACTAGAACTTGTAGAATATATGAAGAACACTTAGAACTTGAAGATAGAACTTGAGAGAGATCAATTAGATGAATAAAATTGAAGAATTAAAGTGTTTGTAGGTGTTTTTGGTCGTTGGTGTATGGATTAGATATAAAGGATATGTAATTTTGTTTTCATGTAAATAAGTCATGAATGATTACTCATATTTTTGTAATTTTATGAGATATTTCATGCTAGTTGCCAAATGATGGTTCCCACATGTGTTAGGTGACTCACATGGGCTGCTAAGAGCTGATCATTGGAGTGTATATACCAATAGTACATACATCTAAAAGCTGTGTATTGTACGAGTACGAATACGGGTGCATACGAGTAGAATTGTTGATGAAACTGAACGAGGATGTAATTGTAAGCATTTTTGTTAAGTAGAAGTATTTTGATAAGTGTATTGAAGTCTTTCAAAAGTGTATAAATACATATTAAAACACTACATGTATATACATTTTAACTGAGTCGTTAAGTCATCGTTAGTCGTTACATGTAAGTGTTGTTTTGAAACCTTTAGGTTAACGATCTTGTTAAATGTTGTTAACCCAATGTTTATAATATCAAATGAGTATATAAATTATTATATTATCATGATATTATCGTGTATGAATATCTCTTAATATGATATATATACATTAAATGTCTTTACAACGATAATAGTTACATATATGTCTCTTTTAAAAATCATTAAGTTAGTAGTCTTGTTTTTACATATGTAGTTCATTGTTAATATACTTAATGATATGTTTACTTATCATAGTATCATGTTAACTATATATATATCCATATATATGTCATCATATAGTTTTTACAAGTTTTAACGTTCGTGGATCACCGGTCAACTTGGGTGGTCAATTGTCTATATGAAACATATTTCAATTAATCAAGTCTTAACAAGTTTGATTGCTTAACATGTTGGAAACATTTAATCATGTAAATATCAATCTCAATTAATATATATAAACATGGAAAAGTTCGGGTCACTACAACAGTACCTACCCGTTAAAGAAATTTCGTCCCGAAATTTGATTGGAATGGTCATAGCTGACAATAAATATGTTTTCATGACGCGTATGAGCTGAAAATTAGAGTTTTATCATCATTGAGTAATATAGATAAAACAATTCGATTTTGTGAAGAGTAAGAGTGAAGTTATCACAAAAGAGTGAAATGAATAAATGTAGATTCGTCATAACTTTTGACGTAGATAGGATTGATTTTCGGAGTTCAAGGGATTTAGAGAAAATCTTCGTAATAAGATTTGATTCTTCGGTAATTAATGAAATTAGGATCTTCTTTGTTTAAATGCGATAACCTGTCACGATTGCTCTGTCAGATTTTTCGCTATAAATCCACTCCCTTCGTTTCTTTATTTCCACAGCTCACCTTCTATTTTTCCTCCCTCAACTCATACTTTAAAGTATTTGTCGATATGCTTCATCCAGTTCTGATTCTTGATATACTCCTAACTTTCATATCAATCATTCTTCTTTTTCATCTGCCGCCGGAGGAATCTATTCACTTTTACTATACTCTTGGCTTTATAGTGTTTTTAGTTCTCCCTTGTCTTTACGTTGCAATACTTATTGATATACACGGTTTGTAATTTATGTTTTGTAGTCGGGTTTTATATTTTTCCTTATTTTTTAGAGTCTCTGCTTCTATTTTTCTTTAATCATCGACATCTACAGTTAATGCTCTCTCCTTTTTGCTGCGATTTATACCCCCATTTCTATTTCGGAGCTTCATGCTCTGTTTTCTCTTCTATCCATTAAGCACCACATGTAATGGTCCAGAATTCGCAGATATGAATTTCGGAATGAACATAGTTAATGTTCTAATAAGGAAATTGTAATGGCATGATCTTGATTTGTCAAATTACCAGAATATCCTGGAAAAGACCGAATCATCAAGAAAAATATTTTCTTGATATGTTTAGAGGTTAAGTAGAATACAAGAGTCGTGTAACATGGCACATGATGACGTTATGATCTGTGAATCATCACGTTCCATTTAGAAACTCAGCATGACTTACTGTAATATAATCATGTTGATCAAGTGTCATTATATTATACTAACTCATGCTTCAGTTCCCAACACTACTTCAAAAACATTCATATTTTAAACTCGAAGGTTTCAGAATTTAGAAACTAAAATAGTTTCTTTTATGATTTTACACAGATAGCGCGAAGAAGTAAATGATTTCGGATAACAATAGTTATGAAGATATCTTCAGAAACATCGAAGATATTTATAATGAAAGATATGATGATATCTTAGAATTTTTAATATCAGAGGATGATGAAGAATATTGTCTGCAAGGGTTTAGAGTCAGGAGCAAGGTATTCGTTAATGACTTCAGCAGATACTGAATCATTTGGATTCTTTGAAGGCAGGTTTAGTCTTTGTGATTTGTCCACAGCCTCCTTCATAGTTTGCTCAATCCGTTTTCCAGACCAAACCTTCTCTTTTTCTAAGCTTTGCCAACACACTATTCTTTATCATCAAACTTTTGACTGTTACGATTGTTTACAGTTTCTGCTGCTTCATTCAGCTTTTTCAAAGTTTCAAGAACTAGTTCACAGTTTAGGGTGTTTTTCAGAAACTTCACATTCGGAGTATGTAAGTCCAGGAGATAGACGTTATAGGTACACATATATCTGTTGGCATAGACATGCTGCGAAATTTCAAAATACTGATTGCTGATTCCAAGTAATTGACATGAAAATTCTTGTTACAAGATGCGGATGAGTAAATGATGTGGTTTCGATAAATAATAATGATTTTTCATAAAATCAAAGGTCAATGAAGTTGTTGATAAGTTTACTGCTAATGTGGCGGAATAAAAAAAAAATTCGGTAATAATGATGAAAGGGTAATCATTATAATAAGGTTTATTCGAATGAACAATTGAAGTTGGTTTGTTGGAGCTGTGATAAAGCTGTCTATTTTTAGAAGGAATTGAAAAGTTATTTTAGGTAATAAATGCCAAAGAGTCTGACACGGATACGTGTTAAATTATGACTTTGGTTTCGAGGGTTTTTCAGGTACAAGACTGCGTTTAACATGTGGTTGGATCATCATCTCGATGAGTCATTATTTGAAATGTCTTCAGGAATTTTGAGGGA